>NW_008332065.1:182563-229569 GCF_000622305.1 Nannospalax galili | reverse complement strand
GCTTTATGAATTTACCAAAAGCAAATGAAGGCTACAGATTGATCTTTCCTAAAATCTAATTTGATGCTTTGGGCTTGAAGAGGATAATGCCTAACACCACTTTTTAGCTTATGATAGTCTTTTATTTGCTTCATCCTGTAATATCAAATATAGATATATGTTTTTAATATATTTGTGTGTATGTGCATGTTTGTGGGGCTGCACAAGTGTGCATGTGCATATGGAGGCCAGAGATTGATGCTGGGTATCTTCCTCAGTCACTCCATCTTATTTTTTTTGTATTTTATTTATTGTTTTTATTTTATGTGTATGAGTGTATTACCTGAATGTGTGTTTGTAGAAGTTTCTTTTTCTGATTAGTAAATTATTATTAATTCAATTTTTTTTTCTTGAGACAAGAAGGACTTGCTAGATAGCCTAGTCTGGTCTGGAAACCAAGATGCTGAGATTATAGGTGTTTGTGTCGCCATGCTCAGCTAAAATTTGCTTCTTTAAAAATCATTGGTTACAAACATATACATATTTAGAGGTTACCAGGCCATCTTGCTTCTGATGTTTGATTGCCCTGTAGTTCCTTTTATTAAAAAGCCTCAGTTGTAAACAGAAACAAATTGCATAGTTTGAAACTCTCATAACCAAGAAAATAGGTCTTGAGTAAGTGAAAATACCAGCAGGTGTGTGTCAGTTTCCTGCACTTGAACTTTACTTTTAAAAGAATAATGAGGACTGGAGAGATGGCTCTGTGTTTAAGAGCACTGGCTGCTCTTGCAGAGGACCCTGGTTCAGTTCCTAACACCTAAGTGGTAGGTAACAACCACTTGTAACTCCTCCCCTGACATCTGTGGGTATTGCACAACACAAGTGCAATTACATACATGAAGACCAAACACATAACACATAAAATAAAAATAAATCAGCAAAAATATTAAATAAAAAGAATAATGAAAAGCTAAGAACAAATTAACTGTGGTCTAAATATTAGCCTTCTGTGGTGGTTTGAATGGTGTCCCTTATAGACGCCAAGTGTTAGATTTTTGGAAAATAAAAGGAAAGATAGAGGAGTAGGAGACAAGAAACCAGCGCCAGACCTGCAACAGGCAAGGAACCTATCTTCCTTTATTCAAAGAAGAGACAGTAAGAGGTAGAGGCTGTCCACAGGAACCAAGCTCCTACAACTAGACAAAGAAACCAGGGGGTTTTATACGAAAGCTGTGAGACACAGCTGCACTTCGTAGGGAGTTGAGTTAGTGACCCGGCCTGGTGTCCTTGGAGTGACTGGGGGTCTCCTTCTCAAGATTATTTCCCCGGAAACTGGCGGGAGTGTTATCTATGGCCCTAGAGGAGACAGGTGAGCTCCACAAACACCAAATAATAAGGGGTGAGCAGAGCCAGGCTTGAGCAAGGCCGGGCTGCCAATTTAGGGCCAGTTAGATACTTCAAGGGATTTATGGCTTTCCCTAATAAGGCTTGTGGCTCTTCTGCAATTCACACATTCTATCACCAAGTATTTGGACACTTGGTCCCCAGTTCATGGCACTATTTGGGGGGTTCATGGAACCTTTAGGAAGTGTGGCCATGTTGGAGGAAGCATATCACTGAGGGTGGGACTTTGAAAGTATGTGGCTTGCCCACTTCCTGTCTGGCTCTCTCTGCTTCCTGAGCCTGTTTGGAGATGTGATCGTTCAGCTTCGTGCTCTGGCCACCTCTGCTGCCAAGCCTCCCTGCCATGATGATTCTCGCCCCTCTAGAACTACAAGCCAAATATACTCTTTCATCTATAAGTTGCTTTGGTCATGGTGTTTTATTGTTATGGAAAATTTCTTCAAACAGCTAAGTGACCAAGCATTCACCCAGGAGAGAGTCAGAAAGTTCCTCTATTCTTTTCTTATGCATGAGGTCCCTGAATTAGCAACTAAAGCTTTTAGATTTTCTGTCCCACCCCACAACAGAAGTACAGATGGTAATTAAATAGACATTTTTACTTCATTATTTTATGATTGGCACCCGGGTCTTGTGTTTTTTTCTTGATAGGTCATGTTAGCTCAGGAAAATTCTTTTCTGAGTTCATACCAGGTCATCATAGCTTACAAAGTAGATACCCTGGGTACGGGTCAGGACATCTGCTGCCTTTTTATCTATAGCTAGGCCAAGCTAATTGAGTAGGAATCAGTAAAACAGTCATGGCAGTTTCTGAAAGCAGATAACACTGGTAGAAGTTTGGATACCTGTCGTATCTGATCTACACTTCTCTTGGACTCATTGGACCCAGTGCCTCATTGAAGCAGTTGGTGAATTTCCCATTTCCATAGTTTCACATCTGTATCAGTAGTTTGACATGGTGAGTGGAAAACATCACAGAGCTTCAAGATATTATAGAATAATGAAACATCACTGAGTAATAAAACATTACAGGGTTGCATTTTCAAGATACTTACCTAGTGAGCAGAGCAAGAGGAAACGTCAAATGGCCTAAGCTTACAAGGACGTTATGTAAGAATGCAGCTAGTTATAAGAATATATCTTTATCATAGCCACAGAAAATATACCTTCCCAAGAGTTCTTTATTTCCAATGAAAATATTTAATGAAAGTGCAATGGCCCACTGACTTCTAGTTGTGACATCTTTCTAATTGAAAACTGGAATGCACAACTTTAAAACTGGATGGGCTGCAGTACTTTTTAAAATTAATTTTTATTGAATTTTTGCGAGTTTCATAGAATGCATTTTTATCACATTTAGATTCCCACCCCATCTTTATTCCCCTTCCCTTTATTACCGCCTACCGAATTTCTGCACTCTAAAATATACACGCATGTGAGTGTGTGTGTGTGTGTGTGTGTGTGTGTGTGTGTTAAGGCCTATAGAGACACATTTGTGTCCCTAAATGCCCTTTAGTATAGATTTATCCACTGGAGCCTGGTTAACCTACGAAGCATCTCACCCTTAAACAAGACTAAATTTCCCCCTCCCAATTTGTCAATACCTCCTCAAGTTGGGCTGGGGTTTCTTACCCACTTCCCTGTGTCTATGCCAAGAGTTTTGTCTGGTTTGAGTGTACATGGGATTGTGCATGCTGTCACCATTGCTGGCAGTTCATATGAGTAACTGGCAGCTGTCTGGAAAACTCTTTCCTTGTGGTCATCCACCTCCTTTGGCTCTTAGAATTTTTCTGCCTTCTCTTCTGCAATAATCCCCGAGCTTTGAGACATATAAGTTTGATATAGGTGTGCTATTCACGGAAAAGCGCTCTGTAGTCTCTTATTTTCTACATGTTGGCCATGTGGTTCTCTGTGTTGATCACCATCTGCTATGTAAGAAAGCGTCTCTGCTGAGAGCTGAGAGCACAGTGCATTAGTCTTGATAGGTATCTCTTTCCCTAGGTTTGGGGCGTTTTCTTCTATGATTTTATTGAAAATATTTTGTGTGCCTTTGACCTGGGTTTCTCCTTCTGTGCCTGTGACTTGGAAGTATGGTCTTTTTACAGTGTCCCGGAAGTCTTGCACATTTCTTTCCTGGCTTCTTTTGGACTTGACATTTTCTTGGAGTGGTCTGTCTCCCTACACCATCAGGAGCTAGTCTGTCTCCTCAAAGTTCCTTTTTGCCCTCTTCTTCTAAGTTTTTTGAGTTCCTGGGTTTTTTATTTCAAGTTTTATTTCAGTTTGGCTTTTCTTCAGAGATGCTGTATCTTTTCTGAATTCTAATAACGTGTTTTGAACTGTTTTAACTTCATTCAACTGTTTGTGTTTTCCTGGACCTCATTCAGTCTCTTATTCACATCCCCTTTGAGTTCCTTGAAAACATTTATAATCGCTATTTTGAAACCTTGTCTTATGCATCTACTCATCCAGGAAACATTCTGATGGCAGTACTAACTTTCGTAGTAGGCCTATTATCTTGGTTATTCATGTTTGTATTTTTTTCCATGAGACCTAGACATCTGAACTTGCATTGTTGGTGGTACATTTCCAAAAATATTTAAGCAGCTACAGAAGAGATTCTGAGCCAGGGTTTTTCTTTCTTTTCCTGACTCAGAAAACTGGGATAGATAATTTCACACTGACCTTTAGTGTGATGGTTAGTTTATGTGCCAACCCACCTGGGCACCATGGTACTGGGATCTCACTCTGACCTCCCCTTAGCTGCCCGATCCTTGTGTTCTCCCTCAAATCAAATCAAAGGTGACATAGACCGTAGTATAGAAGACAGGAGAATTGCTTACAAAGTAGTGAGAGACACTCTCAAAGGTAATCGTGGACAGCAACCCAAGGAGCACAGGACATACTGGAGGGGTAAAAGTGGACCACTGTGCCAACCTACATGCTCAGGTAGACTTTACACTATGTCTCAAATTTTCTGGAACAAACAACTTTCTTGAGAGATCATTTCCCATCCAAAAAATTGACAGGCCCATTTGGAATAGCCCTTAAGAGAAGGGACAATGGAATGACTTTTTTCTTTACCAGAAAGCCAGGTCTCCACCCAGGACAAAAGTATGCAAATGACTCACAAAGACTCACCACTCTCATGGTTAGGTGCTATTGGCACTTACTGGCTTTCCTGGCACTGTAGCCTGCTTGGGGTGTTCTTTTCTTAATAAACTGTCTCTATTTCTACCTCTATCCATGTGTTCCTGGTTCAGTTCTTTGTTCTGGCACACAGGCCCCTGGAAATCTCAGTGGGTACCCTCTGGACTCTGATCTATGCCTACAATAGTATTATCAGTAATCTAAGGATACTTCAAAGCGCAGGAAGTTGTGGGTAAATGCTATGCTGTTTTACATATGGGACTCGAGCATGCATAGGCTTTGATATCAAAATATCAAAGTTTATGCTGCCTACCACCGCAAATGCCAAGGAACAGAGGCAAGGAACTGAATCTTAAGCTGTGCTTTATGCAGCGAGCTGGCAAACTAGGAAGACAAAAGACCAGCATTCCCGAATCTTCCTGCCTCCTCCACCTCCAGCTCACAGCATATGCTATAGGAAATCCTAACAAAGGCAGTCGGTCATTTCAAAGGTTGGTCTTGTTCCTCTGGTCAGGTGGTCATGGTGCTGATGCATGTCTTTTTGTTGCCTCCTGCACGTTCTCCACGTCATCATCTGTCACTCTGTAGTCGAGGCTCTCACACTCCGAGGGCCACTAAGGCCTCACATTTCTTCTGGGTTCCATCTAGATTAACGATGAACTCTGAACAAACTGTTAAGTGTGTCCATGCTGGACTATTTAGAATGTGCACATGCAGATTCTTTTCTATAATACGAAGTACAAGTGTGCTCTTATAATGCCAAATGTGAAAGTGCCCTTGTCCTCTCCCTATCAGTATCATTAGGGAGTCCTGGAACCAGTACCCGCCCCACGGATACCAAAGGCTGGCTGTATTTAGGTCCGCTTCCTGCAGTCTCCTGTCACTCCTTCCAGTGTTTGTCCATCTGTCTTCTCAGCAGCCCTTTACGTTCTCAACCGCTTCTTTTATTCCGGGCCTGGCATGTGGTAGCTGCTTTCCTTCTAAAAAGTAATGCTAATGCTAACCAAGAAGACTCTCAAAATGCATTCTAAAAATTAGCAAGAATTTGTTTTCCTTATTGTAATTTCTATAATTGTGCTAGGTTCCCTTGATCTACAGGAGAGACTTTCTAAGAGCCCAAGATAAAATTCAAGAAGCCTGCAGAACACCAGGGGTTACTGTACCATGACTGCTGTTTACAACATTTTAGGGTTGCTGCCAGCCTGCAGCTTAGCCTCCGAATGGTCTGTGTGCGTTCAGAGTATCTGTGTCTTAAATGTCTTTCTTTTCTCTCTCTGATATGCGCCCTCAGTAAGGCTAAGGAGAGGAATTTAAATACCAGGGCTGAGCTTCTGTGCAATCACATCATTTCTATTGATCCCATCATGAAAATTTATGGCATTTAGCAGAGAAATGATCAGTTTACGCGAGGATGTTGGCACGTTCAGGAAAGCGCACATACTACCAGCTCTCTCTGCATTTACAATTCTTTTAATTGCAGAGGAAGGCTGAGTCCTTCGGTTCTGCCATTTCATTACCAAGTGATAAAAACAGAAAGAAGACACTGGTAAGTGTCCTGAGACCCAAAAGAGTTGAAATGTGGAGGACAAAGGCAAGAAAATGCAAAGCAGTCACATGATCTCTCTGGTTTCACCTGTGGTCATTTCCGGAGGCCCTGCAGATGTGATGTTTAATAGCAACCATAAAAAATATCCAAACAGGGAGGATTAATAACGTAGAAACAGTCACACTGTGATAACTATGAACACCTTTGTAAAAGGCAGAGAACTGTATTGCATGTTTGAAATGATTGTGAATTGTGTCACCTACAGAATATAATTTGTTGTCATGAAAGGAAAGAAAAATTCCTTATAAACCATGCAACTGTTCTTGGCAGAGGGATTGTAGATATCGCTCCTGACAATGGTGCCTTTGTCACAGTTAAAGGACTCTAACATCACTTGCCGAGCAAGAGACTTCCTGTTTCTTTTTTAATTAATCACGAAGATGAGGAGGAAAAGCCCCTCTCTGCTACAGAGCCCTTTGTCCTCACAAGCACATGGATGGTCATGTAGATGGGCCATTTTTTTCAGAAAAACCCTCCCTGACATCTTTATCTAAAGTGGAACACAGGCAGGCAAGATGGCTCAGCAAGTAATGTGCTTCTAGGCAGGCCTGATTGTCTGAGTTTGCTCCTCAGGACCCACATCGTGGGAAGAGAGCTGACCCATACATATAAGCCTCCAAAATGAATAAACAAATGTAAAAAACATAAATAAGTGGAACATGCCCCCATGAGGTCCTCCGCTTTACCTTCCCCACAGAGCCCACTGTGCCCAGAAAGTTGCCTAAGCAACTGGCTTGCTGGTGTATGATCTTGGACAAGGTCACAAGCATGCATGCTGAATTTTTCTGTGCCTACATTTCTTTTTCTGAAATGTAGGCATATGAACAATGCCCACTTCATGAGACTGTGCTAAGGATTCAAGGATTTCAAGCCTTTGGAGCAGATTCCAGAGCACGGTGACACCATGTGTTTAGGAAACCAAACGCAGTACAATGTGCTTGCTTGTTTCCTGTTGACCCCATTGGTCCCAGGAGGAAAGGACCCTGCTCAAACTCTGGTGTGTCCTTGGGGTTAAGTACAGTGCCTAACACTGGGACCTCGAATACAGACAGTTTGGGTAAGCTTCCTCGGTGGTACTTTCCCTAGTTTCTATTAGTCTCTGTCCTTCTTACTCAAATGACCTCCTCGGGCCATCCAGCCCCTGTGTTTGATTAATGAGTCACTGGACAGTTACAAATTCTAGGACTATTATTTCATAAATACAGGTGTTTGTTTGCTGAGATCTTACAGTCTAAAGTCGAGAGTTCGTCCTCATCCTGCTATGTGGTCTAGATACAGCAGTTAGCATGCATCTAAGTGTAAGACACTGAGACACTGTCTTAGCATGAGGTAAGAGTGTGAAGGCCTGGGGCTGGAGAGATGGCTCAGTGGTTAAGAACACTGGTTGTTCTTGCAAACGACCCAGGTTCAAATCCCAGCACCCACATGGCAGCTAACAACTGTCCATAATTCTAGTTCCAGAGAATCCGACAGCTTCTTCTGTCTTCTGCAGGCATTGCACAACATGGGTGCACTTATCTACATGCAGGCAATACACGCATACACATAAAATAAGAATAATAAATAAAACTAGAAAAAAAAAGGAGTGTGAAGGCCTGTGGAAAGTAGGGCCAAGACCAGGAACCAACTTGACTATTGGGTCTTCAGGAAAATGGTGGCGAGTCTTCTATAACTCAGATGAGAGGAGTCCAGCTAAGCTATCATGTTGTCTAGGGGTTTTGCTGTTGAACAGTGATACAGGGCACTTTGCAGACATGAATAGTCATTGAGGTCAGTTGGGTGTCCTGTCCTAGGGTATGGAAATGACTTTTATGATACAGACATGTTCTGGACAAATTACTTCTACCTCCCCTTACAACCAAAAAGTTAATCTTATGTTTTGCTATCATTTAACACTATCTCAACTTGTTTATAATGTAAAACAACAACTTTACTAGGCCTTGGGCTCCTCCTGTAACCTAAACATACAGCTTTAATCTCTTGTGAATTTTCCTTGCCCTTGACACAGAACAATGTGTGACTGTGTACGTATGTCCACTTTTCCTTCCCTATTTCCTGCTGAATATACTGTTTCAATAAAAAAGAATGAAGCTGTGGTTTGAGAGCACAGTTTCAGGAGAAATCAGAAGGAATAGGTTCTCAGAGAAGTTCAGGTCCCACTCTTAGCTAAAATGGATGCTAAGAATCAGGCTGGTTTTATTCAGGCATCACCTTAACATGGCATCGGATGCCACCACATTTTGGTGCCTTGTGTAAGGAAAAGACTCTACTGCAAACTCACAGATCAGCACTTGAAGAAGTCCTGAGGGAAAAGGGAATGTCTCCAGGCATGTGCAAATATAAGTCACATGACAAGGAGCACACAAGGCCTAGTGAGCTTGTTTTATACAATAAGCAAGCTGAGTTAATGTTAAATGATCCCAAGACATAAGATTAACTTCTTGTTTGCACCATTAGATAAAAGTTATTTGTCTAAAACAGGTCCATATTTTAAAATTCATTCCCACAGTTCCCCTTCTTTGTTTTATAAATGAAGGAGCATGTAAAAGTCATTCTCACACTGGGCAGAGGAAGGGCAGGAAGGGCAAAGTGACCTGAAGCAGGTCCTTAACAAGAGAGCCCTGTGACAGGGCACAAACCCCAGGAGCAGGCACCCAGCTCTCAACTGGAAACCAAAGATCTGCAGTCTTCAAAATGACTTCACTCTCAAGGAATCTTACAGCTCTGCACCTTCCCCTTCTCTTTCAAAACTCCTTATTGTTTAAATCTCCTAGTTTGAGATCATCTTTTTGTGTTGTATTGTGTTTTGAGATAGCATCTCATTATGTAACCCAGGCTAGCCTGGCACTCCAAGTCCTCTTGCCTCAGCAGAGTTCCAGAGTGCAGGCATGTGCCACCACACACACTCCCATCGTCCTCTAATTTTCTTATTGTTTCTTTATCTGTTTCTGTACTTCCTGGTTTGTTTGTTTACTTCCTGGTCTATTTTCATAAAGTTATCTCAATACTTCTATCTATTAGCTTTTTCCACTTCAGCTTTTAAATATTTCTTTTTTTTTTGCTGATTAGTTTGAAATCTCAACTTAACTCAACCTAGACTCACCTGGGGAGAGTCTCAGTGAGAGACTGTCTGCATTGGACTGGCCTGTAGGCATGTCTGTGGGGAACTGTCTTGATTGTTAATTGATGTACGAAGACCCAGCCCACTTTGGGCAATATCATTCCCTAGGCTGGGCTCTGAACCATGTGAGTAAAGAAACTCAGGGTGCTAACAGGTAGCATGGGGTACATTTGTTCCTTTCTGCTCTTGACTGTGGATTGAGTTCCTGCCTTGACTTCCCCTTAATGATGAACTATAACCTGGAATTATAAGCATAATAAACCCTTTCTCCCCTAAGTCGCTTTTTGTCAGGGTATATTATTGTAGCAACAGAAATGAAACTAGAGCACCTCCCAAGATCCTGCCAGTTCCTGTCTAAGCATGTGCTTTTGTCCTTCTCTGTCTCTGAGCGGTTTAATCATAAGACTCCCTGGTATAGAACAGTGTGAACTTGTATAGTTCCTGAAGCCTTTGGCTCTTTGATTTTTTTATTTGCACGTCTCTATCCTTAGAGACTGTCCCTCACATCTGTCTCTCTTTAGCAATCTTTACACATGGGAATGCATTGGACTGCAACCTTGAGGTTGGAGTGCAGTTCTGTGCTCAAGGCTGACCTTGGTTTTCTGGTCCTGATTAACCTTCCTGAAGAATTATAAACAGAGACTATTCTGCAAAGTGGTCATCAAATCCTGTATCTGCAGGTCTGTTCTCCTGCCCAGTCTGTTATCCAGGAGTCCTCCACTCTCTTCCTCATGAAGCACAGGCTGGTAGCACATGTACTCAAGAGAGTGTTGAAGGTGGGGCTCCAGACTCATGGCTCGCCTTGCCCTCTTCTCCCACCCCACATTCCTGCATTGTTACTTCTTTGGGAACTTTGGAAGTTAGTTCTTTCTAGAAAATTCTAAAGTTCATAGGAAATAGCTTAGTTGGAATGATTGCTAAAAGGTTATAATCAGACCTTAAGAGCATCTTCCATACAATCTCTTTTAAAGGGTGCTAAAAAAGTTATGAAGAACTTGGTTGCAGAAGAGCTTAGTCATGCAGGTCAGTGTGTGTACAGGCTCGTGGGGTCTTTGTGGTGTAGGACGGAGTAGGGGGAGATAAGGAGACAGGTTTGGAACCTGCACATGGCCCATGGGTTGGGCCACTTGGATAAATTCACTTCACATGTAAAATTAGGGATTAAAATGTGGAATATAGATCAAAGATAGCTATTTCATTCCAGCCAACTTCTTCTTGTACATAACTGAACTCTGAGCTTCGAAAGGAGCCAGGCAGTTTCTGTAGGAGACACTGGATTAAATTACAGCCATTTCAGTTTTATCCCTGTAGAAAGCTACAAAGCGTCAAGTACAGATACTGTAAATTCTGTTTCAGAATGTGACAGTGATTGACATGAATATTTTCAATACTAAGTAGCAGTGACACCTCCCACCTGGTGTGGTTTGGGGTGACACCTGAGGAGGCTATAGAACCCGTGTTCTGCTACAGTTCTCAAAGCATTTCTCTTCTGGAGTTTCAAAGGCTGTGAAATAACATAAGGTTTCATACTGCTAGAATTTTGTATTTTAAAACCTGTGTAATTTATTTATTAATAATAACATGAAACAGGACAGCTTGTGGCTGGTGATTACATACATGTCTTGTGAAGGGCAGATTCAGAGGGCGTGTTGATGTGGTAGACCATGGACTGTGATGTTTGCTGCTATTGCTAAGTGCACACACATTTACATGCATGTGTTTACTCACATCCTTTTCCCCAAGGCTCTAAGACCTCTCCATTTGTCCTTGCAAACGTCTGGGAATGCCCTTCAACACTGCCTTTGAATGCAGGGAAATGCCCTGGTAATCGGTCTCATGAGATGCTAGGAAACCTTTCAGCAAAACATGAGAAAAACAAACTGAATATATTATTCCTCTCAAAATCTTCCTTCAACAAACTCAAGTCCCTTCCCCCAGGCCACCTTAAGGATCAGAGCCTTCTTAACTAGAAATGCTTTTACTGGCAGCCTTTGGAGAATAGCTGTTCCCTGACTCCCGACTTCCCTGCAGGCCTCCACATAGGGCAGGAAGGTCAAGTCTGGACACAGCCTAACTTGTCTTGTGAATCCTGTCATGGTCTTGAGAACTCGGCAGGAGTGCAGCTCTGGTTCAGGGCTTCTCCGACTGTTCCCCAGCCTGCTATCCTGGCTTGTGCAGAGTAGCTCCCAAACACTTTCCCATCTGCTTCCCTGCTTTAGGTAAGGCTAGGACTTCCCATCTGGTCCACTGAAGACTATAAAGATGCTCAGCTGGAGCCTAGGGTTTCTCTTCCGCAACAAACTGACCAGTACTCCTGTCATCTGGCCCTGATGTCCTAATGCCATCCTGTGAGCCCAGGGATGCAGACTGCTTACTCCACACTGATGCTTGTGTTGTCTGTGTAAAAAATGGTTTGTTTGGGTGTACTTGAGCTTGTCTCCCTACCAACAATCTCTAGAAATGTGGCGAGTCAGATAGCAACTGCTAATGTTTAGTGACTATCTGCCTGGTGAAAAACCTGACCACCGGTAGCTTAAGAGGAGGACTGCTTCTTTTCCTTACCTACTAAGAGTGTGGGCATGGTGACTGCTAGGTAAAGTTGCAACATGATGTCAGCGCTAATCCCACTACAACCATCCTGTGGTCTTCTCGGACAAGATGGCTGCAGTTCCAGGCATCACTTCTATATTTCCGGCAGGATGAAACAACGAAGGTCAGACATTACCTCCTGACCTGTTTATTAAGAAAACAAAACTCCCTCAGAAATACATCAGCTGATAGCTGACTTTCTCTTATGTACAATTGAACTCTGAGCTTCAAAGGAAGCCAGACACCTAGTATCTGTAAGAGGCACTAGATCACATGATTGGCCTACACAAGACCACAATAGTCATAGGACACCTGTGCTCTGGGCTGGTTCCTTTGTCACTTTAAACCAAACAAGAGTTCCTTTGATGACACAAAAGGGGAGGATGAGTTGTGCAGATTATGTCTAGCACGCTAACAAAGTTGCCAAGCCCTGCTTTGCCAGCTCAGTGAGGAAGACCAATTATACTCACCTCGCTCTGTGTCCTCGTTTGCCCCTTAATTCCACCACATACTTGAACTTACAGGTGAATGATAAGGGCTTCTCAAAGATACTTTCCAGTTCTATAGAAACTGTACGACCATGAGGGACCTACTAGGATTGTCACAGTCAAAGACTATAAATGAGCCAACCCCTGAGCTCTTGTTTTTTGGAGGTGAAATGCCAAGTGTTTGGAAGAGAAGGGCAGTAGGTGGACACACAGTCTGCATCTCAGGATTCTGTGCAGCTCCAACTGTAGTTCGTTTCTCTAGGTTAGAGTATATCCCCTCTTCTCTAGCAACAAGTAGCTGAGATTAGTATTTGTGCTTTGGAAGATTGATACAAGGAAATGTCTAACTTTCTGGGTCAGAGAACAGTTGCTCACATGCTAAGTTTGGACCTAATCTTTCAGGAACTAGACTATGAGGGCTGAATCTTCCACTTTCTCTTCTTCTCTTCTTACCCGTTGAAGCTCCTTAAGAATCTACTTTAAACTGGGAGTGGTGCTGTGTGGGTCTCTCCCACCCCTCGTGGGCTGTTGGCCACTGATCCACGAGGACAAAGGGAGCAGAAGCGATGAACGGGGTCAGGATGGCCAGTGAGCACGGTGGAAAAGACCTTCCAGGGAGTCAGATTCAGTGAAACAGCTCCATTTATTCAGTGGGGGTCAGGGAAAATAGAGTGTGGAGGCAGCAGCCAAAGCTTCAGCTGATAGGTGCTCATAGTATGCTTTATTTACATTTGGGAGGGGGATCCTATCATCTGGCTATAGGGCAATGCCTAACTATATAGATAAAACCTGGGGGCAGTTTTATTGCGGGTAACTATGCCAAAGGTCATGTTTCCAATAAGGTCAGGCATCCATGCTTGGTGGTACTTTCCAGGTCAGTCAGGCAGAGAACAGGAGCCCCCTGCTAAAAGGAGTCGACCTTAACAGCAGGGTTCCCCAACAGTGGTGCACACACCTTTAATCCAGCACTTGGGAGGCAGAGACAGGTGGATCTTGGTGAGGTGAGTTCCAGGCCAGCTGGGGAGACCCTGTCTTAAAAAAAAAAAAAAAAAAAAAAAAGGAGATGGTTCAAAGAAAGAAAGAAAGAAAGAAAGAAAGAAAGAAAGAAAGAAAGAAAGAAAGAAAGAAAGAAAGAAAGAAAGAAAGAAAGAAAGGAAAAAGAATCTTCTTTAAAATAATTCTTTAAAAAATTTTTATTTTATTAATTATTTTGATATAATGTATATGAGTGTATTGTCTGCATGTAAGTGCACTTGTGTTGTGCCATGCCCATGAAGGTCAGAAGAGAGCATCAGATCCCCTGGAACTGGAATTACAGGTGGTTGTTAGTGGCCATGTGAGTGCTGGGAACTGAACCCAAGTCTTCTGTGAGAGCAGCCAGTGCTCTTAACTACTGAACCATCTCTCCAGCCTAAAATAATTCTCTTTGTGAAATCTTTTATAAATTTTGGAAAGTAGTTAGACCATATGTACTCTTACAGTCCTTTTTATCTGTCTCTGCCTTACCCTCATTACTGGTACACTGAAACTGTTTATTTATACAATTACCTCATCCACTATGCTAGGAAAGTTTCCAGATGAACAGTTTTGTCCCAAGAACTTAGCACAAAACTGGATGCAAAATAGTAAGTTCAATGTATTGTGTTGAATAAAATCCATTCAAAACATGAATAATTAATAATACAACATTTGGTCTTTTAAGCACATAGACTTAAAAATTCATTCATAATTGAAAAATGACAATGTTTTCTTTGTTTCTATCTCATTGATTTCTGTTCTAATTTTTATTTCTTCTTGTCTGCTAGGTTCGGGTTTGCTTTGTTCTTATTTTTCCAGCTGAGCCATATCATTAAGTCATTTATTTGTACTCTTTCTGATTTTTTTTTAATGTAGGCACTTAGTGCCATAAATTTCCCTCATAGGACGGCTTTTAATGGGTCCTGAGGGTCTTGTGCTGTTTTCTTTTTCATTTAATTCCAGGAATTTTAAATTTCTTTCTTGGTTTCTTCTTTGACCCACTCATCATTCAGAAGTGTGCTGTTCAATCTACAGGGGTTCAAGTAATCACTAGAGCTTCTTTTGCTGTTGATTTTATGCTTTATTGCATGTGGTCAGATAGAACACATGGAGTTATTTCCATTTTTCTGTGGTCATTGAAATTTGTTTTGTGTCCCACCCAGTATGCAGTCTATTTTAGAGAAACTTCCATGGACTGCTGAGTGTAATCTTTGGTGCTTGGGTGAATTATTCTGTAGCTGTTAGGCCTATTTCATATATTATGTTATTTAATTCTGATGTTTCTCAGTATATGTTTTGTCCAGATGACCTGTCTTTTGAAGAAACTAGGACACTGAAGTTGCCTACTATTACTGAGCTGGGGTTAATATGTGTCTTGAAATAGTACTATTACAGAGCTCTAAAACTGGCCAAAATGCCAAGTGACTGTGGGGTGCCCAGCCTTAACTGATACATCTACAGTACAACCCTCACACCTAAGGCTCAGGGAGCATCATGGAAGAGGGGACAAGGAAATTGTCAAAGTCAGAGGGACAGGATGCCTGCTGCTAGATAACACATTCTAGACATGAGAAGGAAGCTGTGCCCATGAAATCTCCACAGTATGGTTGCCTGACAAGATCTGCAAAATGACAAAACCAGTTGAAGTACCAGTGAGGACTGGGGAAATGACACAGGGTCTCACTTCTAGATGAACAATGGATACTGAGGAAGGGAGAATTAGTTCTCCAAGGACAAGCTCCCTGGCAGATTATCTAATCCCAAGTGGTCAGACCTAAACACATGTACATGCAAGCACCACTAAACGCACTCAGAGTAACATATACATATATATATATTCAGAGTAATAGACATAGATATATACTGATGTATAGATCAATAATAAAGAAGAGGACAATAAATTGATGGAGTGGGGGCACGGGGGCATGGGAGGAGTTGGAGGGGAAAAGATTGAAAATGATGCAAATATAGTACTCATGTACCTAGTGCCTTTTCTACCATATAAATGTGGCTTATTGTCTCAACATGTAAGTTACAAGGAAATGAGATGAAAAAGAACAAGAGCTCAAGATAAATGAGCGAAGACATGAACAAACAGTTCACATAAAAAATACTTAACTAGGGACTAGAGATGTAGCTCAGGGGGAGAGTGCTTCCTTCCCTAGTACTTGCATGGTCCTAGGTTTGACCTCCCCCCAAAACACACACACACACACACACACACACACACACACACACACGCACACGCACACACCTTAAGCCAATGAAAAGACACTTGATTTTGCACAGGATTTTTTAAATGCAAATTTAAAAATATACTGAGATGTCATTGTCACTGTTCCCATTGGCAAACATCCCACAGTTCAATAATATGCTGGGGTCACAATGAGTCGGAACCAGACATCCTCAAGCATTTCTGGGGGGATGAAATGTGCAATTCCTAGAGGGGACCATGTGGCAATGTCTATGCAACATTACAACACCCCCACCCTTTAATGCAACTAATCTACAATGGGACTTTACAGACACTGTATTAGTTACTTTTCTGTCGCTCTAATAAAACACCATGAGCAAGGCAGCTTATGGAAGAGTTTATTTTGGCTTACGGCTCTAGAGGGATAGGAGTTCATTACAGCAACAAAACACAAGAATAGTGACAGAAGGCGAAGCTGAGAATTCACATTTTCAGCAGCAAACGGGAAGCAGAGAGAGAGGAGCTGGAAGTGGAACCAGGCTATGGCCGCTCCAGGCCCACCCCCAGTAACACACTTTCTCTAACGAGGGCACATTTCCTAAACCCCTGCAAACTGCACCACCAACTGGGAATCAAATGTTCAAATATGTGACTCTGTGGGGGACATTTCTCATTCAAACCACCACAGACACCTTCACACATTTGCAGGACGGCACACAGGTGATGTGCTGTAGTACTATGGCGTAACAACATGACTGGAGAGACCACTCATTCCCCTGACAGAGAACAGATTAGTACTACAATGGAGTGTGAGGCAGCCAAAGAAGGATAGCTTCTCTGTTGTGCCCTGGGAAGGTATCTGAGCCAGATGGTGCTGTAGAAAAGAAAACTTTAGAATCCTGAACACTGTATTCTGTCTACTGTGTCATAAATGGCAGGGTGAGCCCTTGCTTAGGTTCATAACTGCCTGAGATAATAGGAGAGCATGCTTCAGGGAAAGCAAGGGAGATGCAAGAATGGGGGAGTGGAGCAGTTTTAGCCCACATCATTTTCCCTTTAAAAAAAGACCTGTGGACTAGAAGTCTTAGCCAGAGCAATTAGGTCAGGGAAAGACAAAAAGGATGTCCAAATTGGAAAGGAGCAAAGCAAACGACCCATTTGTAGATGATGCGATCATGTCTATACAGTAAATCATAAGGCCCCACTGAAAAACTATTAGAACGGTAAGTTACAAGAAACAAGATGAACATACGAAAACTAGGTCTAGTTCTGTACACGAGTAATCAACTAGCTGAAAAAGAAATCAAGAAAGCAATTCCATTTACTACAGCTACAGTAAGATAAAATACCTCAGAATAAATTTAAACAAGGAGGTAAAAAAAAGTCTATTGTGAAAACTATTTAGATATTGAACAATAAACAGGAAAATGATGTCAGCTTGTGATCCTGAATTGGAAGAATTAATATTAATAAAATGTCTGTGCTCCCCATAGCAGTCAACAAACTCAGTGCAATTCCGATCAGTATGCCAGTGACATTCCTCACAGAAGTGGGGGCAGGCTCTTAAAATTCCTGTGGTACCACGACAGACCCTAAATAACTAAAGCAGTTCAGAACAAAAACACTAAAGCCAGAGGCATCACAACACCTGACTTCAAAATACACTACAGAACAGAGAACCCCAATATAAATCCACCTACTTACAGCAAACTAGGTTTCAATAAAAGCATTAAGAATATGCATTGGAGAAAGGACCAAATCTTCAATAAGCACTGCTGAGAAGACTAGATTTCATAGACAGATAAAAAAAAGAAAAACTAGACCACCATCTCTCATCATATATAAAAAAGGAATCGACCCAAAAGTAGACCTCAAACTATGACTCATCTAAAAGAAAGCATAAGAGAAATGCTTGTGGAATTCTTTGCCTAGAAAAAGATCAATGGGCCCAAAGATAAACAAGCAAATATAATGAATCTGGAGCAGATTTAGTTTTGGATATGATCCCAAAAGCAAGACAAGAGCAAAAATGGTAGACGTAGTAACATCACATTCAAGAGTTTCTGTATGCTACAGGGCAGAAGAGGTGGCTGGTTTGGAAAAGCACTTGCTGCCAAGACTCACAACCCAAGTTCCATCCCCAGGATCCACATGGAAGAAGGAGAGAATAGACTCCTGCAGGTTGTCCTCTGGCATTAACACACACACACACACACACACACACACACACACACACACAAATTACATAAAATTTACTAAATCTTTCAAGAGTTTCTGTATAAAAAAGGCATACATAGAATTAAGAAACAATTTACAGAATGAAAGAATGTATTTGCAAACTATTCATCTGACCAGAAGTTAATATCCATAATAAACAGGCAACTCAACAGAAAAACACAGGAAATCCAGATTATCTGACTAAAATAGGCATATAATCAGAATAGATATTTGTCAAAGGAAGTTATAAGTGGCCAACAAATATATGAAGATATATGCTCAGCATCACAAATCATAAGGAAAGTAAAAATCGAAACCACAACGAGACGTCATCTCCACCTAGTTAGCATGTCAACAATAAATAAAAGCAAGTTCAAAGGGTTCAAAGATTCAAACTGTCACATGGTGTTGACGGGAATGCAAATTAATGCAGCTGTTACAAAACCAGTATGAATGTCTTTCAGAAAACAAAAAGTAAAGCTGCTATACAATCCAGCAATTACACTCCTGGGTATATTTACAAAGGAAAGGAAATCAATATGTCCAAGAGATACACTCACTCTTTGAGTCTTCACAGTAGCTAAGACGCAGAATCAACAGACATGCTGACTAGTAGATGCTGTAAAGGAAACGTAGCAGATATAGACAGCGGAACATTATTCAGCCATTAAAGATGAACTCCTGTTGTTTGTGGCTATGTGGAGGACATTGTGCTAAGAGAAATAAGTTGGACACAGAAAAACAAATACTGCATGTTTTGATTTATGTGGAAGAAAAAGCATTGGTTTCATCAGATGTGGTAACACGGGGTTACCAGAGCTTGGGAAGGGAAGCAGCCGTGGACAGGGGATAGTTGGTGAGAACAAGGTTGCATTTGGATGGGGCAGATACTTACAGTGTTATATGGTCGACAAAAAGTAAATGTACCCTTCAAAAACAACTAGTAGGTAAAACGTCAGATGTTCCCAACACAGCAACATGAGATGAGAGATACACCTATTGCCTGGAACTGATCCTCACACAGCGTAGACAGTTACTGAAACATCACATTGTGTCCCACAAATATGTGTAATTATATGTCAGCTGAAATGAAATTATAAATTAGAACAGATTAAGAATACTAAAAACCCACAAATTGTTTTAAATTAAATTAAAAATTGAAATCTTGTGTCTTATGCATAGCTCTAGAGCCGGAGTATGTGTTTTGGTGTCTGTTTCTCCTTTAACACATCAGTGAATTTAGGCAGATTGCTTTCTTATTTATTTGTATACTTATTTTGAGACAGCCTTGTGGTAAAGCCCAGGCTGGGCTCTGTCTGGCAATCCGCCTGCATCATCTTCTTAGTGCTGTGATTACAGGCCAGAGCTAGCATATCATGGTTTAAGCAAATGTCTTAACCTCTTTATGCAAGGAATTTGGTGAGTTCATACATACAAAGAGAGACTGAAGAGAATAAGTTCTCTATTACCCCAGGCTGTGTGTAATGACAGCAATTTAAGGAACTATGGCAACACTCTAGTGGTAACATTTCCTGAATCTTTTTGATATTCATAAACTTTTTTGTTTCTGAAGATGGTAAAAATGAACACCAAGAGAAGTAAAGTGATTAATCCCACATGGTCAGTCCAAGCACACATGCAGGACTGATCTCTGGCCAGATCGCCTCATGCCACACACAGAAACCAAACACTAGAGACCAAGTCACTGGTTCCCATTCCTCTGCTGCAAATCGTAAAGAAAATATTACGGACTGGAGAGATAGCTCAGAGGTTAACAGCAAGTACTATTCTTGCAGAGGACCCAGTTTGGTTCCTAGCCCTGAAGCTAGGTGGCTCACAACTGCTTGTAACTCCAGTACCAGAAGATATAACACCCTCTTTGGGCCTCCATGGGTGTTGCACATATGTGGTACACTTACTACATGCAGGCAAAACATTCATACATATAAAATAAAATAAACCAAAAAAAATTTTTTTAAGTAATAAAAATAGGCTGGGCGTGGTGGCACATGCCTTTAATCCCAGGACTTGGGAGGCAGAGGTGGGTGGACCTCTGAGATCGAGTTTAGCATAGTCTACATAGTGAGTTTCAGGCCAGCTAGGGCTACAGGGAGACCCTGGCTCAAAAAACAACAGCAACCAAACCAAACCAAAATTACAATAACAACAATAATCATAAATCTTTAAAAAGACTGTAACAAATTAACCAAGAGGTATTGTGAGTGCATAAATTTCTAAGATGCAAAAGACAAGTAGGCTGCAGAGGGGGACAACCTCTGAAGCACCTTCTACAGTTGTTGACAAAAGTAATCCATGAAATCCTTCCAGCAGGGTTTTAGATGTCCAGAAACTGGGAGTCGCCATCAGGCTGGGAGTTCTAGGGAGACATCCTAAATAAACAGTGCAACACACTCCACCATTGTACTTTGATTTACAATCCTGAATATACCCACCTTACTATTGTTTTTTTTAATATCGTTGGTGCAGAAATGATATAATTAGCTGACACTCTCAGGGAATTTGGCAGCCCCTTAGGATGGCTTGGGTTGCCTATTTCTAGGGGCAAATCAATCCTTGTATGGTAGTTTACTCTCTGGATTGCCAGTAAATGCGATTTAAAACACAAAGAAGCAGCTTAGGTGTTTTCCTTCTAATCAAAAGGAAGCAGAGCACACTGTGAAGAAATTGTGCCCCCTGCTGATTTAATTTGATATTAACGTCCTCAAGCAGCCAGAGCAGGAGAGTGCTGTGTCCTCAAGGTCACCATTGAAAAGCTCCTCCATCTTTATTAAGGCAGGCTGTGCCAGCAACTGAAAACTTTCTGCATAATTTAAAACCGAAGTAAAGGAGGGATGCCACCTTCGGGTAGCTTTAGGGAGCTACTTACTCTAAGGCCTTCTGTGTGGGAATCCAGCAATCAATAACAAAAACCCAAAAAACAAAAACCTGAGAGATGGCCAGGCTGGCTGAGCACAGGCCCTGGTGGTTACTCTCTTTAGACAAAAGGACATTAGAACCCTGTTCTAATTACCAGAGAAATGAAAGCATTGCCTGAACTAATTTAGTACGGGAAAAGCACTGCAGCATGACCAGGAGCAGTCGGAACCAGGTGGCCAGTGGTGCTGGAAGTCATTTTAACTTAGGAACCTTCTCTCGGGCTCCGGGACAATACTGTAAACGGAGCTGGCGGGTACACCCACCTTTTTCTTGCGGCCCTGGCTTTTGTCTCGATGTCCTCTCTACCTGGGACTTTACAGTCTGTAATGCATTGCCGCCAAGCTGCCACGCAATGCTGGCAAAGTTAACTGGAGGCACTGCGCGTGCTTCTGACATTTGCATCCTGAGGGGAAATCCCTGCTCAGAGGAAGGACTTCAGTGGTGCGTGTGGCCTTGGAAGAGTAGGTTCAAGGTGGAGGGCCTCGCTACACACGGTCACCGCCCACTGTGAAGAGAACAGCATCCTGCGGTCAGCACAGGATGCAAAACTTTGTTCTAGTTTCCGGAAATAGGTAGGGATCCGTGTTCCCTTCCCTTCCAGCGCTGTAACAGGGTTTTCATGCTTCCCGGGGTCCACTGATCTGTGTTTAGGATTGCCAGATTTGGCGGGAAAAAAAGGGGCAGCACGCCTGGCTTGAACTTCATTTAAATATAAATTTCACAAAAATAGCAAATAATTATCTTGGTTTTGTTGTTTAACCGAAATTCACAGGCCTTCCGTATTTTCTTACTGTGTTCACGAACATTCTTTGTTTGTAGAGCATGCTAAATGCACCCTCAGCGACTGCCTGGACAGGGCTGGAAAGCGCCCCGGGAGCCGAGACCCACCTGGCGCAGCTGGCTCAGGCGCAGGTCGCCCTCTAGCGGCCGGCGGCGACATCGCACCGGCAGTCCCACATACCAGCAGCAGGCTCCTGAACCGCACTTTACTGCTCTCTCTGGGGCACTTTTCCAGGCAAGGGTTGAGGAAAGGACTGAGAACAGGACCTGTTGGACTCAAAGCCACTCAAATCCGTCTCTCTTTTCTTTAGAAGAAAGTGTTGCTGTTCACACGGCAGAAATGGAATTTCATTTATATCAGTTAAAAATGCCAGTGGGTAGGGGCTGGCGCGATGGCTCAGTGGTTAAGAGCACATACTCTTTCAGAGGACCTGAGTTTGGTGACAACACCCACTTCAGGAGGCACAAAACTGCCTGTCACTCCAGTTCCAGGGGATTCAGCGGCCTCTTGCATTCTCATGCACACATGCATAAACACACACACGAATAAAAACAATTGTCTCTGCAGAACGGGTCATCTCACCAGGAAGACTGAGAGTCATTTCATGGAGAGTAGAAACCCGAGCCCTACCCCAAGCTGACTCCAAATGATTTGTCATGAAGAATTCATTCAAAGTCAAGCCTGCGGTAGGAGGAGCCCAAGTTGAAGGCCAGCCTGCCCAACTTTATTTTGAAAATCTGTCTCAAAATAAAAATGTAAGAAGAGGGCAGGAGATGTAGCTCAGTGCTAGAGCACTTGCCTGGCATGCCCAAGGTGCCGGGTTTTATCCCCAGTACAGGGAGAAGAATAGCAGATTTCAGAAGGGTGGAAATAGTTATCTGTCATCCCTGATAGCAATGTTGAAATGAATTGAGGTTGAAATACCCTAGCAGCTTGGAAGTCAACATCAAGACGAAACCCATTTCTACCCACGGAGAAGGAGAGCCTGGCCTGACAAAGAGACTGGTGAATGAAGGGTGTGTGCTCAGCCTCCCTTGTGCAATTGGGCCTTGGAATTACACTGCTATTCTTAGTCTGAGACTGGAACCCAGGTAGCAGAGACCAGCACTGAGAAAGTCATAAATGTAAGATTGCTTTTATACTACATTGCTTTAAGTGTTCAATGACAAGGCTGCTGTCTAGGCTAGTGGGATGAGTCAGATCCCGAGGCCTAGAGTCCAGAGGTGGCTCTCAGATTACACCTGAGTTCCTTGCAAGGGTTTCTATAATATGTGTTCCATGATTGCTTACTGGAAGGAAGGAAGGAAGGAAGGATTCAGAAGGGTGGAAATAGTTATCTGTCATCCCTGATAGCAATGTTGAAATGAATTGAGGTTGAAATACCCTAGCAGCTTGGAAGTCAACATCAAGACGAAACCCATTTCTACCCACGGAGAAGGAGAGCCTGGCCTGACAAAGAGACTGGTGAATGAAGGGTGTGTGCTCAGCCTCCCTTGTGCAATTGGGCCTTGGAATTACACTGCTATTCTTAGTCTGAGACTGGAACCCAGGTAGCAGAGACCAGCACTGAGAAAGTCATAAATGTAAGATTGCTTTTATACTACATTGCTTTAAGTGTTCAATGACAAGGCTGTTGTCTAGGCTAGTGGGATGAGTCAGATCCTGAGGCCTAGAGTCCAGAGGTGGCTCTCAGATTACACCTGAGTTCCTTGCAAGGGTTTCTATAATATGTGTTCCATGATTGCTTACTGGAAGGAAGGAAGGAAGGAAGGAAGGAAGGAAGGAAGGAAGGAAGGAAGGAAGGAAGGAAGGAAGGAAAGGATGATGAGGCTGTTTCTGTCACAACCATCTCCACATCAAAGGAGTCGCTCATGGAGCACACTCATTAGCTTTAGCAGGATCAAAACAAATACTCTACTGAAAAGACTTCTAACCACCAATGATGATTGGGACCAAGGGTAACATTTAATCTCCACCAGACTCTTCTAGGTTACCTCCAAAGAACACAATCTAACTTAAAGCAACTGCCTTACTTTGGAATTCTGAGTCAAATCCCTGGAAGTTATCCCTTTTAAACAGATCATCTGCCTTTCCACATAGATATACCAGACATAAACACAGTAGGGTGGCAGAACTGCACAGGAAATTGAAGCATTGGTTGTTCATACATTTTAGAATAAGTCATAAGGAAGGATAATAATTACCGACCCTCTAATATGCACTAGACGGTATCTCTTGTGATCTCATGAAAGGTTATCACCACTGTCCACATTTTACAGATGTGGCAAATGGCAAGATAAAGAAGTAAAGTGTATGGCCAAGGTCATACAGAGAGCCAAGATACGAATTCTCATCTGCTGTGTTATCTCTTTCCAGCATACCGCACTGCACTTGAGTACTTGAGGATGTCATTTCTATACAACAATGAAGGATCAAATAATTAGGAAATGCCTGCTAAGAATGAAAGAACAACCATCAAGAGAAAATGTGGAGGGGCCAGTCAGAGAATGTGCCCTGTCCTCCTGTCACTGCAGCTCTAAGTGCTTGGCCTGGTCTCATAGCTTGCCCCTCCAGACCAGGTTTAGATAGCAAATGAGAAGGCTGGACCTCCAAACCCTTTTTTGGCTCTCAAAATGCATGCTTTCAGGCCCGCCACTGGGGTTCTCTGAGATATAGTCCCTTGGGGAGGGGGCCTTGTAATCTGCATCTTCAGTCAGCACAGCAGATTTAAAACTCAGAAGACTGGATGTTATCTAATGTTCCAAATTCTCTAAAGTAAGAGCTATAATCTCAAAAGAATGTTCTAGCAAGGATGTTTATTATTACTTTATATGGCTGTGCTAGGAAAGGAAAAGATGAGGCTGTCCATGAATGAACAGCGTTTTATATTATCAGAATTCTGATGGCATTTCCTATGCTATTTCACTGGCATTTGGCAGCTTGCAAGGTAGCTCCCAACAGAGAAGTTAGCTCCTAAATCCACAATTCCACTTCAGATTAGATTAGGAAAAGGTTATGTGGGGTAAGAACCTGCAGACTTTCCAAAGAGCAGCTAATCTTATGATTTTGGAGCTAAACTATATCAATGGTTATCTAACCTAGATTTCCCTCTAGTCTTTTAACTCTTTGGATAAACAGTTTAAAAAGGGCTTGCTGGGCTTCAGATCAGACTGGGAGCCATGGTGAGAACTGCCTAGCTTCATTAGTCTCAATGTATGTTCCACCTTCGAACCTTGTGAGAAAAGAGTCAGGGTAAACGGAAACCAGCAGGTGCAAATAAAACAGAATGCCACTGCTGTCACCATGAAAAGGCTTCCTGCGCAAAGCCCAGCTTAATGGACTTGTGGGAGGGAAAGGTCTCAGTAGCCTCACTTTGTGAGTCTCTCCAGTTATGAGAAGTCCAAAGCTTTGAAAGGCCCTAGAAAGGCCGTGTCACACCTTCAACTTGAAGCAGCCTCTGAACCCATCTTGTTGAATCAAACAGTTACCTGTGTAGACTTAGTATTAGGATGAGAGAAAGAGTATAGTCCTTTGAGTAAATGTCACTTTCCCCGAAGCACGAAGCACGTTTTCTTTTCCCTGTTAAGTCCTGGCACACCTCATTCTTTCTTGGCTATGTGCACCATCCATTCTCCCCTAGATAATTACTATCTCCTTCTTTAGCTACACCCATGGCTTATACATTACATTATCTTTATCTTATCTTCATGTGAGTAATTCATCACATCCACCTCCGTTCTTCCCTTTGAAGATGGTATCATAACATTTCTAATTTGTCTCCCTGATAATTGAACAAGTTATTTAAAAAATGTTACATGTTCTTTCTCTTTTCCTTATAAATCCTCCGTCTATATTGTTGATGCATCACTTGCTCAAGTTTCTGCAGTTGAATCTTCACTGATTGGGCTGGCAAGAAGTTGACATATGACTAACAGGCAATTCTCCTTCAGGAAACTCAGCATTGTGTAAGCCTGATTCATCCCTGCTGCACTGAAATGTGTAATAATACAGCAACAACAAAGAGTGAAGATGATGACAGCCCAGACGCAGCAAATGGTGCTCTAGCCACACACGCCGACAGAGAAATTATGACCCTGCTTAAACAAGTACCTCTCACAACCACTCCTCTCATTCCAAGGGGAGATGTGCTTGCGAGTCACATGCCCACTCTGGAGCGCATTGTATAACTGATGCTTTTGTTCAGACTGTGCCCCCTTTGCTCCCGTTCTTCCCTAAAGGCTCTCTGTGGTTCTGCACTACAATTTCTGCTCAACAAAGACTTCTTGAACATCTCCTACTTGCTAGACACTGGGCTAAGAGCTATACAAGTCAGGTAGGTGCAGACATCCCTGTCTTATGGCATGTGATTGGATTTAATACTGTTAAATGTCTTGATGAGTCAAAATATAAGAGTAAGGTCGAAAAAGATGGTTGAGCAGGTAAAGGAGCTTGCCGCCAAGCCTGAGGACCTAAGTTCAATCCCCAGGGCTCACAAAGTACAAAGAGAGAACCAATGCTTATAAATTGTTCTTGGACTTTCACACATGCACCATGGCACACACACGCGCACACACACACACACACACACATGAATGTAATAAAAAATAAAAAATATATATAGGAGTAGAATGTTAAAAGTGTGGGTCCTTGTCAGACAGGCTTGGGAATGCAGCTTTAAGCTTGTCAGCCTTACTCTGTGACCATGACCCTGTAGCTGTGACCAAGCCTTTGTTTTGCCATTTGTAAAACATAGTTCATACCCATACCTATTTTCAGGGTAGCTTTGAGGATTAAATGAGATGGCATCTATATGAGTTCTTGTCCCAGAAGCTTGAGTTGGTAAGAGCTCAAGACTTGGAAGTTCTTATTAATAAAAATATTATATTGCAGAGGACCCAGATTCAATTCCCAGCACCCACATGGTGGCTACGAAGCATCTTTAACTCCACTTCCAGGGGAATCTGACACGCTCTTCTGACCTCCGTGGCATTGCACGACATGGGTGCACTCATATACACATAAAATAAGGCACTCATACACATAAAATAAAAATAATAAATATATTTTTTAATGTATTATTTTCCTAGATGTATGCACACAGGCTCAATTGGTTCTCTGCCAGGAGGTGAAGGCCCTCCTTGGGTCATGAGCTGGGTTGAGCTTAAGAAAAGCTTTGGCAAGTGTTGGAAATGATGTGTGCCTCAACTTATAACAAGCTATTGGTTGAGTAGTCAAAGTTAAAGTTGGCAAATGGGATGAAGGGAATAAAAGCTAGGCCTGTGAGCTAAATGTCTCTATCCCTAGATTGATATTTCCTTTTATTTATTCAGGAGGAAATAAGTCCTGAGAAAGCTCTGAAACAATGGCTACAAACCATTAAACAGTGCTAAATAAGATACACTCTGTATTACAAATCCACAGTGTGCATTAGAATGCCAAAATCATAGAATGCACACAGGAAAGAAACCAGTCTTATTTTTCTGCCATTCCCAAATTAGTTTCTCCACAGAATTCTTTTTTAGTAACATCAGGTGGCACTTTAATTGTCAAATATTGCTATAAGGAACTAAGAACTTACCTCACAATTGTCAAGGCATGCTTGGGAACCAGGCAAGGTTTTTCTGACCTTGACCCTTACCAGTAGTGTAATCATGGATATATTAGTTACTTTTCTTGCTGTGACCTAACAGGAAGCAACTTAAGAGAAGAAGGCTTTATTTGGCTCATGGTTAAGTTCATCATGGGAGGAAGAACCAGGTGGAGTTGGTGGCAGGAGGAGGCGGCTGATTCACATCCCACCAGATAAGGAGCAGGGCAAGGAGAATGTCCGCACTCTGCTGGCTTTCTCCTTTTTCATTCTGTCTGGGACCCCAGCTCACAGGATGGTGCTGCCCACTGTTAGTGTTCCCTCAATTAACCCTCTTTGGAAATGTCATTATAGGCACACCCAAAGATGCTTCAGTAATAACCCAGTTGTTTCTTGTTAATTAAGTTCTATCAAATTGACAGTGAAGATTAACTATCATAATGGGGAAGTCCCATGATTCCTGCACATAGAAAAAGTGCTAGTACATCCTCCAGAGACAATTACACAGAAAGATATGCCCCAAAATGCAAGAGACATTGGCAATGAGAGTTAATGTTGCTACGAGATGCATCTTAACCTATAAATTGAAGGACGTCATTTTTAAGAGTCCAATCTTTTGATATCTGACGTCTGAAGAGGTTGGGCCTGTTCAAGACACAGCCATCAATGAAGGTGTAAGGGATGAAGCAGGAATTAAGGTAGGGAAGACGAAGAAATTGGGGAAGATAATTCACTGCTCAAGTACCGTGGCTACCAACAGGAAAGGTACTAAAAATGTGGTAGGAGTAGCTGAGGGGTGAACACCAGACTTCGTTTTGACATGTTATTCTGAAAAGAGCTAACCAACCACCCAGATAGAACCCTTATCCCCATCAATCTTAGGAAGGAGATCATAATTTAAGAAATAAACCGAGGAAATGTGAGTGCATTATTGTGACATCTTTGAGGAAAGGGTCATGTCTTTCTTATTTCTGTATCTCCTCTGTTCAAACTAATGTCTGAAGCCTAGTAAAGCCTAAAATTTTTCAAAAAATGAATTAATGAACAAATTAATATCCTGCAAACCAAACAAATCAAAGTAAATTCCAACTCATATAATCAAAGCAGGATGAAATAACTGAATAAATGAAATTGTAATTGAAACCATGGAACTGGAAAAAATCAGCAGTTAAAGATGTGTAGAGAAAAAGAAAGGACCAAGGACGGAAAACAAGAGCTGGAGATAGAGGAAACATGGAGAATAAGGGACAGATGTTTTCCCATGTGGGAGGGAAGAAAAGAGGAACTGGTGGTCGATGATATCAAATGACTCTGAAAGGTCAAGAAGAATGAGGCTGGTCCTCCCAAATAATCCTCTAGGCATTGCAGGTGGGACAGCAGCCTGACAGCCTTCCGAACCCCTGGTGTCTGGGAGGTGGGTAGTTTAGCCTGTGTATAACAAAAGTCTCCCTGACCTATACACACTTCTAGAGTTTGAACTTAAAATAAGCTCAGCCACAGGAAGGAAACAAATCTGACTTGGTTCTTTCATTTTGACTCTAGGCTAACTCTTTTTTAAACTTTTAGTTATAAAAAATTTAGCCATTTGGGGCTGGAGAGATGGCTCAGCAGTTTAGAACACTGGTTGTTCTTGCAGAAGACCCGGGTTTGAATCCTAGCACCCACATGGCAGCTAACAACTGTCTGTAACTCCAGTCCCAGGGAATCCAACAGCCTCTTCTGACCTCCATGGGCATTGCATGACATGGGTGCACTTACCTACATGTAGGCAATACATGCATACACATAAAAAACAAAAATAATTAAAAATTTTCCTTAAAAATTTAACCATAGGTAAAGGTAGAGAGATCAGAATAATGAGCCCCAAAGTATCCATCGCTGATCTTGAACCACTACACTGTCAGTTTTGTTCTGCCTGTACTTACACTCAATTCCCACATACACTGGATTATTACAGCACAGCCATCCACATAGCATTACATTCCCCTCAGACAGTTCTCTGTATGTCTCTCTAAAAGATAAAAGATCAGTCTAAAATTGAAGCACAATATTATTGCAAAATGAAAACAACAGTAACTTGCCAACATCATAAACGCTATGAAAATGCTCTCCATTGTCCCATCCAAGTTCTCTTTGTCATTTCTCTGTCTATTCACGCAGGAATCTGAGAAAGTCATATAGTGCAACTGGCCGATCTTTTCGGGGGGGTTGTCTTTTTGAGACAGGGTCTCCCTGTAGCCCCAGCTGTCCTGGAACTCACTATGTAGACCAGGCTGGCCTCGAACTGACAAAGATCTGCCTTCCTCTGCCACCCGAGTGCTGGGATTAAAGGCGTGCACCACCTTGCCTGGCTATGATACAGTTTTTTAAGACACATTTCCAAAGTAGGCCCCTGAGTCTATAATTTCCAATGTGGAAGTCTATCGTTAAAATTATCTTTGGAATGAATTGCTAATACTTATTTACACATTTATGAATTAATAAATAAACAAATTAATAGACTGTAAATCTAACAAATCAAAGTAGACATCAACTCATATAGTCAAATCAGGGCAAAATAACTGAATGAAATTATAGATAGATAGAGACAAAGACAGACAGAGATAGAGACCTGCTATCACTTTTTAATATAACAATTAACATCGAGAGCTAAAATATAATTCCCTAGTGAAAGTAGCAATATTATGAAACCCCTGTGGATTAGACTTTTAGAAACATTTCTGTGTATAATAGTCACCCAAATAAATGATCTGTTGCCATTTTAATGGTTTCAATAATTAAAGACTGTAAGTACTTATGACAGTAAAAACATTATTATGGAGCTGGAGAGATGGCTCAGCAGTTAAGAATACTGGTTGTTCTTGCAGAAGACCTGGGTTCGAATCCCAGCACCTACATGGCAGCTAACAACTGTCCATAACTCCAGTTCCAGGGGATCCGACAGCCTCTTCTGTCCTCCGAGGGCATTGCACGACACAGATGCACTTACCTACATGCAGATAATATACTCATACACACACACACAAAAAAAACATTATTATGGTACACAAGCCAAGCTTTCTAAATCAGGGAGGAGGGCAGTCTCCTGCATGCATAGAACTCCATTTACAGCCAGCACTGTCTACAGTCAGGCCAAGAAGAGAGAACAGAGAAAAGGGAAGAGGAAAGCAGCAAAGCCTTTAAAAACTCACAGTGGGACAAAGAAATCCAAAAAAAACTAACTCATGCTGCCCGGGAAGGAAAAAAGAGCAAAATAAATGGAGGGACAAACTAAAAAGGAGCACACAGAGGTGGGCACATTCCCTGGGTTAGCTCACTCCTCCCAGGAACTGCCTCAGGCCAACATTATTATTTTAGAGACTTCGGAAGGGGAACACAGAGGTGACAAATCTTCTCCAGAGGGGTATAGCAGTATTTTTGTAATCTGGAGAGACCAGCAGTGCCTTGGAGTGATGGACTTTTTCTTTGACTAAACAAGGGCACTTGAAAATCAGGCAGGTTTAGGTGTCCCTTTGAGACTGAGCTGTAGAGGGCTATACAGATCTGGGGCCCAGATCATATCATTTCATCATTTCCAGAGACCTCGTGCTCTCTGAGGAAAAAGATGAGAGCACTTCCCCACCATGCAAAGAGCTATGAAATAAAAAGAAAGAGGACCAATCAGAAAGGAAGGCAGGAAGAGGTTAGATCACAGCCAGCCAAGTCCCGTCTGCATGCCAGAAAAGATGAAGTTGCTATTTATGCTTGATGCAGGTTCCCATAGCTTTGCAAGAACTAACAATGCTTTTAGGAAATTTGGTTGGCTGGTTGGTTTTGTTTTTTTGCGATGCTGGGAATTGAACTCATAACCTTGCACATGCTAAGCAAGTACTCTGCCACTGGTTTCGTACCTTTGGTTTCTTAAGACAGAATCTCACTATGAAGCCCAGGCTGGTCTTGAACTATGCGTCCAGGTTGGCATCAAACTAGTGATCCTCCTGCCTCAGGTTCTTGAATGCTTGGATTGCAGCGCATCCCCTTCCAATGCTTTCTACTCTACGTTCGGCATGTACTCATTGAGTATGTATATTCACATACATCCATATTCAGCCCCCACTTTTTCCTCCCTCCCACTAATTTCCTTCCTTCTCACAGTCTCGTCTGCTTTTGTATTATCTGTGTGTTTATTGTTTATATGTCTCTATAAAAATCTAGGATTCACTAATAAGAGAAAACAAATTTATTTTTCTGAGTGGCTCATTCAACTTAATATGATAATCATAAATTGCATCCATTTCTTAGCAAATAATGTGATTTTTCTCTGTGGCCGAATAAAATTCCATTATGTATATATCCCACATTTTATTTACCTATTCATCTATTGACAGACATGAAGTCTGATTCTGTAACTCAGTTATCATAAATAGTTCTGCAATAAACATGAATGTGTCAGATCTCCATGGTATGTTGACTCAGAGTCTTTCAAGTACATATGCACAGACTGTATCAGGTGGGTCATACAGTAGTTCAATTTTTGTTTCTTGAGGAACTTCCATATTGATTTCCGTAGTGGTTAGGCTAACATACATTCCTACCTGCAGTGGTTTTTAGGGTTTTCTCTAAAATCGCTTCATCTGCAAACAGATGATTTGACTTCTTCTGTTCCCCTTTTTCTACCTTCTCTCCTTCTCTCACCTTACTGGTTAACTATGACTTCTCAAGCCCTGCTGAACAACATTAGTGCAAGTGAACATCTCTGTCTTTTCCCTGATCTAGAGGAAATGATTTCAGCTTTTCACAATTCAGTATAAAGTTCATTGTGGGTTTGCCACATACAGCCTTTATTATGTTGAAGTACATTCCTTCTGTACTTAATTTGTTGAGCATTTCATCATAAAAGGATGTTTAAGCCAGGTGTGGTGGCGCACGCATTTAAACTCAGCACTTGGGAGGCAGAGGCAGGCAGATCTCTGTGACCAGCCTGGTCTACATAGTGAGTTCCAGGCCAGCTGGGGCTACAGGGAGACCTTGTCTCAAAAAAAAAAAAAAAAAAAAAAAGGATATTTAATTTTATCAAATATCTTTTCTGTATCTATTGAGACAAGTATACATTTCTCATCTCTCATTCTGTCGATATGATTAATTATACTTTTTGATTTATATATTGAATCCCTGGGATAAATTTCATTTGATCATGGTATGTAATTTTTTCAATGTCCCCTTGGGTTAAACATCCTATTACTCTGTGGGAAACTTTTGCACTCATCTCTGTCGGGAATATTGATCTGTAGTCTACCTCTCTTGTCTCTCTGCCCCTCTCCTTTCTCTCTTTTCCCTCCCCTCTCTTTCCCATCTCCCTTTTACTTTATCTGATTGTAGTATCAAAATAATGCTGATTTCACAGAATTAGCACTTTTCAATATATATCTTTATTGAATTTTTGTGCATTTCACACATCTTAGTCATATTTAGACTCCCTGTCCTATCTGTCCCCTTATAGTCCCCCGCCACCAGATATCATACATTCTGTCATATATGTTAAGGTCTATCAAGTCAAGTTTGTGGACCCAGATGTCCCTCAGTGTGGAGCCTCGTCAACCTATTCAGCATCAGTCCCTTAAAAAAGACCCACTCTCCCTCACCCAGAAGTGATCAGTTGCCAATAGTTCCTCAGTGAAGGTTGAGGCTTCTTACCCATTTCCCCGGTTCTATGCTGGGTTTTCGTCTGGTTTGAGTTTGCCCGGGTCTTGCACATGCTGTCACCATTGCTGTGAGTTCATATGAGCAAGGTCCCAGCTGCCTGGAAAACTCTGTTTCCTGTGGTCATCCAGCACTCCTGGCTCTCACAGACTTTCTGCCCCCTCTTCCACAATGGCCCCTGAGCTCTTGGTGGCAGAGGTTTGGTACAGGAGTCCTGTCCAGGGACACACACTCTACAGTCTCTTATTCTCTTCATTTGGGCCAGTTGTATTGATCACCCCCTGCTGCATGAAGAAGCTTCGCTGGTGAGAGTTGAAAGATGCATCTGCTGCTCTGCTATAGAATGAGTTTTGAAGAGTTGTTTAAGTTTTTGGAAACTTTTGATAAAAGTAAACATCAAATGTTTTATAAAATTTGCCAGTGAAGCCATTAGTCCTGACCTTTCATTGAGGGGAGTTTGGAGCTGCTGTTATGGATTCTACCTCATTCATTATTGTTTTGTGCAGGTTTCCATTGTCTTCAAAATCAATTTAGATAAGTTATATCTGTGCAGACCTATGTTCATTTCTTCTAGATTTTCCAATTTGTTGATTGTTCATAACAGTTCCTTATAATTTTTATATTTTGCGATATAGATTGCAATGTCTCCTTCACATATTTATTTGTGTCTTGTTTTTGTTAATCTAGCTCAAGAGCTTGTTGATTTTATTTTTTCTAAAATAGCATGTCTTTGTTCCATTGATCTTTTTATTACTTGTTTAGACACAATTACATTTATTTCTTCTCTAGTCTTTGCTATTTATTTCCTTATATTAATTTAGGGTTTGACTTATTCTTCCTTTCCTAGTTCTTTGTGTTACATAGTTAGGTTTTATTTGAAATCTCTCTTTTTAGGATGTAGGTGTTTATTGCTGTAAACTGAACACCCTCTTAGTATTATTTTTGCTGTATTGCACAGATTTGTGTGTTGTGCTTGCATTTCTATTTCTTTCTATGAATTTTAAAGTTTCTCTTGCTTTCTTCATAATCCATTAGACATTCAAATGTTTAATTTCCATGCATTTATAAAATTACTAAAATTATTCTTGCTGATTTCTAGTTTTAGTTCATGAGGTCAGAGAACATATATAATATGCTCTTTATCTTTTCTTAGATTTTCAATATTCTATCTGTGGTCTAATATATGCTCCAGCTGAAAGGATGTTTTATATTCTGGTAGGAAGAATGTATTCTAACAATGTTGGACGAAGTGTTCGCTAAGTGTCTACAAGGTCTGTTTAGTCAATAAAATATGTTAACGCTGATATTTGGAAGGGGTTGTTTTGTTTTGTTTGGCTTAGTGATGTGTCTGATGATGAAAGTGAGAGGTTAATGGAGTCTGTCTCCCTCCAGAATCATCAGAGAATCCACAACTTCAAGAAGTAGATGGGCACACAGCCTGCCTATTCTTGGTCCCAGGAAAAAGATGGTTTAGCCTGTCTGTGTAGCAAAGCCAGCCCTTTGTGGCTTAGCCCACTAAGGCCCCAAAGAAACAGTTAAATGGCCCCACACATCCTGCAGCCATAAGAAACCACCAGGTAGCCCATCCAGAGAAGGAGGGCTCACTTAGGGACCATGAAGCAGCCCAGTGGCCCTGCCTGTCCTCTTATAACCCAAGAAGCAGGCACATAGTCTGTCTTGAGAGACTTGGCCTATTTACACCCCAGGAACTAGACTGGCAGCCATGCCCAGCCACTCCTACCCACGGAAGGAGCTGGGAATGCTAGCCTGAGCAGGTGATCTTCTGAGGCCCTGCAAAGACACTTACATGGCTTGTAGACACAGACAGCCCCTTTCCTGGACCTACTAGTATGGCTTGGTGCCCATGAAGCCCTTAGACGGTGACACGTTCCCTGCCTTCACTACTAGACACACTGCCTTGATCCCACCCATGCTGCCTAAGAAAGCTTCATGCCAGCTGGGAAAACACTCCCCAGAGCCCTGGGCCTATGTAACGGAAGTATCTGCAGGCACTGGGATGTTTGTTACAACTGAAGAAGCCACATAAGCAGCACATTACTCAGCCCATCCTAGACCATTTTATGAAGCAAATAGTATTATAACTAAAGAGAGGGATAGACCCCAAAGGCTTTCAGTTTGGATCAGAAAAGTACTCTAGGAAAATCCCATCTCCCTAAGACCTACTTAAAATACACATGATGCTTAAATGTTATGGGCTGTGTAAAGAAAAATTAAGAAAGAAAGATGGAATCAACCAAAGATAAAACAGAATTCAACAAGAACTAAAATGTTAAAGAGAGTCAAAAAGGATTTGTTAGATATGCAAGGATTCCAAAACTGTGAATAACTAAAGGTCTAATTGTAAAACACTTCATTTTATGTTCTGCAGAGGAAATTCATAATTTTGAAACATGACAATTTTACAAAAAAAATCCTATTCATAGAAATTGCTTAGGGCAATTTCCTGATTACAGTCTTAAAAATCATAAATAGGGCTATAGTAGAAAAACAGCCGTTCTTGGAAATCTGAAATTACCCAAATAATTTTGGGTCAACACAAAAATTGGCACTGAAAAATGGCATACCTACAAACTGAATGTCATGAAAAACTCCAAATACTGCAGTTGACAAGACAATGTGGTAAATGAACAAAGGGCAAATATGTTCTTAAAGGACATTAACAAGAAAGGGGCTGGGGAGCTGGCCCAGTGGTTAGAGTGCTGCTGCTTAGCAGCAAGCACAGGGACATGAGTTCCGTTTCTCCTGTAGTTTCAGCACTGAACAGCACAAGGATGGGATCCTTGGAGCAAATAGGCTAGCTAGACTATGCACAGATTAAGCTCTGGGTTTGACTGAGAGACCCTGCCTCACCAAACAAGGTAGAGAGAAATCGAGGAGGACTTTTGATGTCAGCCTTGGGCTTGAACAGGAATGTGTACATACACATGCATATGCACACCCCCACATGAATGCCCACCCACATGCATACACACACATACCATACACATTAAATATTATAAATCCATAACAATTAATCACCATTGCCCCAGCACTTCTGCTGCATAAGCTCCCTGTGAAGGCTGCCCCTGGCCTAGCACCTGCTTGTTCTTTTCGCTTCACAGCCTCTGTGGCAACTCTGCACTCCCCACTGAATTCTGATCTTGCAGGATGACTTGAAAGGACATCGTGGGATGATGGCAAAAGAAACAGCACTCAGTCCCCCAGGTCACAGGTGGCTTTCTAACTCACCCCTACCTAGTGTCTTCTGCTGACTGGCAGCACCCATATCACCAGGATACTTATCAAAAATGCTAATTGGGGGATTTAATCCAGCCCAACTGACTCCAGTCTCAGAGGGTGGGTAGGTAGGTAGGTAGTGTTAAATACCATCTGTGTTTAACATTTTCTCCTGGCAGTTCAGCAATATGCTATAGTTTGAGAACCATTCTCTCATCTCTCCCCCTTTACAACTCAGCTTCTCATGAGACTGAGGCAGGTTTGTTTTCCATTAACTGAATAATGTTTTCTTTAGATAAGCACAGGGGTGGAGAGCTTGAAATTGGGAAACCAGGCATTGGAATGTAGGGATGGAGGTCATGGGCCTGCATCCACGTTCCTTCCGAGGGGCAACGTATTTCCTGTCCCAGATGAGCCAAGGAGCAAAGCAATTCCTTTAAAAAAATTAGCACTGGATAACTAAGACAGGGCTATCTCCCAGTTACACTCAGTTTGGTCTTTCTTTCCTCCTTTCTTGAGGCACCCCAAAAATTACTACTGTCCACTACATTGTATGAATTGTGACTTAACCTGTCCCATAGAGTAATAGTTTTCTTACTGTAGGTTTCAACAAACTGAGGAAGAGGACAGCTGTTCATTATACTGGCACGCTTTTTCCGTATTTTCTCTAACCCAGTTTTAGTGAGGCTGTTTCTTTTAATTTTTTACTTAGTGTATAAAAGAATTATGACTTTTATACATATATTTCATTGAACTTTGCTCATATTCATGTCCTCCCATTACTGGCCCTTGTCCCTCTTCCCCCTACGTGTTGGTCCTCTTCCTCCCCTCAAAATCTTCTGCTTTTACTTTATCTGCATTTTATATAACACCATAGCGACCATGTAAACCCATGCTCTTAAAAGCATATAATGTCACACATCGGTGTCTCTGAGTAGACTGATTGTGGACACCCCTAAGCCCACCAGTGATACCAAAATTTCCAAGTGCTTAAGTACTTATATTACATATCATAATGTTTACATACAGCCTACACACATCCTCCTGTGTATTTAACTCATCTCTAGATTACAAGAGATATCTAATACAGTATAAATGCTATGTAATTAGTTATTATGTATATTATTTAGGGGATAATAACAAGAAAAAAGTCTACACACATTGAGTAGAGAGCCATCCACCCCCAACACCGTATTTTTGATTTACACTTTAGTTGAATCCTCAGATGCAGATGCCACAGTACAGAAAGCCAACTCTACTGTGGAAATTCCTCCGTGTGTGTGTGTGTGTGTGTGTGTGTGTGTGCTTCCTGTGATATTATCACCTATTGAAATTCCTGTATTATGACTGAAATGCTACACAAATCTCTTTTTTGGGATACTGGAGAGACTAGGAGCCATTTAGCACAGGTAGCAAGGCAGAACATTTCCCTTCTAATGGGCTAGACCCTCCCTTCCCAGGAATGAGAGGCTGACACTATGACACAATTCAAGGAAGGTGTCTGCTGTTAGCACAAGGAGTCACCAGGCTGTAGGAAATTTGTCAGTGTTAAGGTGTTATAATAATTTCACTAGAGGCTCCACATAGTTATTTCAATTCAGTCATTGAAATTTCCTTCATCTTTCAGGTAAAGTCCAACAGACACAAGCTAGGTGCTACAAAACAGGTCCAGCAATTTCAGTAACATTATAAATACCTCCAGGGAGCAATGAGATGTTCGGCTCTCCGGAGGAGATACAGAGAACTTGGGTCTCCCAAAGTCATTGCTCACCGTATAGATGTTTGCAGCACTTCCTGTGGCGGTGAGGACTGACTGCGTCACTCAAGTGCGGTGCTCTTGCTCTGTCTACTCAGGGTTGTCTTCTCATTTAAGACTACTGTCAAGAAAATGCCCTTCTTATGCCATTACAGCGTAAGTTGCACTACATAAAAACTAATAATTTGGTGATGAGTCAGGTGTAGAAATGGAGAATTAGGTGGAGCTTAATGAAGCATTAGTTTCAAGAGAATGGAAAATTTAAAGGAATTTTAGTTTTTGAAAAGGTCAGGGAGGATTTTGTTTCTACAACAAATTCTTTAGTTTTTGAACTAAATTGTTTTCTATAATCTTAACGTAAATAATTTTAATATTAATAATTTTCTGAGGCTATTTATTTGTAAACACTAGTGACTAGTTCGTCCATCACAGCTTTTGTCCTTGCCTCTTTGTTAAGCTAGTCTGTATACCACAAGCAAAACCAACTGGAATTAATGACTGCCGTCTCTCTCTGACTCGATGTAGTTATACCTAACAGTGGAAGTCTGGAAACGCCCGTGTTGCCAGTCTGGGTACAAATTACCCACACCTGAGATTTATCGTCTCAATTTCCTATCTCTTTTCTGTCATTTTCTTCGCTCACAAAAGAGCTAAATTCTCTCCCTCCCTCCGCTCCCCACTCCCTACACACACCACTTTCTCTTCCAGGTCCTGACTGCACTCCAATGTGGCATTCTGGAGATCCTAACTCCAGTGAGAAGGTGGTCCTGTGAGGCCCAGGCTCAGTCACCTCTGTCTGCCACTCCTGAGTCCGAGCTCCGGTGAGTCCTCGCAGGGTTGCAGATCCGGATCGCTGGGCTGGACTGTGACTAGCATCCGATGGCTGACCCCAGATGAACTTCTCGGTGGGGTTCTACAGTTTACACAGATCTTCATACCCTCGTGGTTTATAAAGCCCTTTCGAAACCCTCGAAGAGATACCAGGGCAGATATTAACTTCACTTGAGAGGCGAAGAAGGCCAATAAGATTTGTGATTAAGTCCTTGGCTCATAAATTTAGAAGGTGAGAGCCAAGAGCCACGGCTTTAGCACGAGGTCTCTCCTGTGTAGCCACATTCACAGATTCCAGCTCCAAGAAAGTTAAGTGGTTCGCATTCACTTCCAGAGGTTGAAAACACAAAATGTCAATCTTTCTAGCTTTTTGTTCCAAAAAATATATATGTTTCCTCATTGTGGAGTTTCAGACCACTGAAAAGCAATTCTAGGGACTGAGTCAGAAAATGATGGAGTAGGGCCTGTGAGGACCAGGTTAGATTCCCAGAACCCCATGGTGGCTAAGAGCCATCTGTAACTCCAGTTCCAGGAGATCCGATGCCCTCTTCCCCGCCTCTGCAGGCATTGCACACAGTAGGACACTTACATACATGCAGGCAGAACACTATACACATGAAATAAAAATATAGATAAAATATTTTTAAAGAAGCCTGGCATGGTGGCGAAAGCCTTTTCAGTCCCAGCACTCTGGAGGCAGAGGCAGGTGGATCTCTGTGAGTTCAAGGCTGGCCTGGTCTCTGTAGTTCCAGGTCAGCTGGGGCTATAGGGAGACCCTGTCTCAAAAAGACCAAAGAAAAGAAAATTTTAAAAGAATTTTAAGGAAAATGGTGGATGTACCTGTGTTTCACAAGGTTGCTTCACTTATCTGCAGGTACAGGAATGGGCAGAGGTGCCTTAGATCAGAAATTTAAAGGGACACCAAAAACGACAACCAGCAACCAAGATAAATATTTTAATACATTTTTAAAAAAATCCTATATAAGGGGCTGGAGAGATGGCTCAGCAGTTAAGAATACTGACTGTTCTTGCAGAAGACCCAGGTTCAAATCCCAGCACACACATGGCAGCTAACAACTGTCCATAACTCCAGTTCCAGGGGATCCGACTGCCTCTTCTGTCCTCTGCTGGCATTGCACGACACAGGTGTTCTTACCTACATGCAGGCAGTACATGCATACACATAAAATAAATCCCATCTAAAACTTCCATGCTAAACAAACATAAAGAAGGGAACAGTACAGGGTAAGTGATGAAAATTACTTGAAAAATTGCATGAATGACCATTTCAACCTGATAAAAGTGAGTACCAAATCTGTTCTTTCTGCTTCCCAACTTCTGATTATGTAAGGAAAAAATTTAAATATTAATTTTAAAATAAATTACTATGAATTGTGTTTTCTGTTACTTGCAGCTAAACACACTGCTGTAAGAATCAATAATTTTGAAACTCACTAGCAAACATACTTATTTCCTAGGATTATATCATGTACTGAGGAGGTATGCAATGAATATTATTCTGAAAGAATTTTTATTAATTGAGGATATTTAGAAAATAAAATGCTGATAAATTAGAGAGACAGTCCAGAATTGCTGGGAAAGAATGCAGAAGAGTAGTGTGGTAGCAGACAGTCAGTCAGTAGATGCAGTGATGCTGATTCATGTTGCAACTTCTTGATGAGTCAAAGAACACCAATTTAATTTCTAAGATTGGAAGCATTTGCAACCATTCTCAGATAAAGAGCTGACTTTTCTTTTAGTTCCTGGGTGCTGGTCAAGCTATCAGTTTACTCATGGAATGAATCATACATCAATAACTTTACTATGAGGCAATTCACAGCAGTGTCGTAAATATTCCTGTTTTTGAAAAACTTTAAGGCCTTAAACATCTATTCAAAGATAAATAAGACATTGTCTTGGGCCTCAAAGAACTTATCACTCAGTGGGAGGTTTCATATTTTTCTCCCTTCTTCCTGTTTCCTCTTTGCCTCACCCATCCCTACCGGAACTTCTGGTAGTCATGCCCAAGCCATTGGAGTTACCAATAAAGGCTTGGAGTTGAGACAGCTTCTGCTTCCCCTCTGGTGGGATGTCAGCTCTGGCTTTAGTTCTTCAGTTTAGAACTCTGAAAGCCTGTGCTTAGAAATACTGTGGATGCCGTTTGATGGTGAAGTTTCAAGTACATTTTTTTTTTACAAGATGTATTTTTATTATTTTCAATGTATGTGTTTGTGTGTGTGTGTGTGTGTGTAGGTCTATGTGGGCGCATGTGTATGTGCATACAGTTTGGCCAAGTTACAGGGGGTTGTGGAGCTGCCCAGTGTGAGTGCTGAGAGCTGAACTCAGGTCATCTGGGAGAGCAGTAAGCACTCTTAAACACTGAGCCATCTCTCCAGCCCCTGACATACAATTTTTTTATTTCAATTTTGTAATTCCTGGTGAATCCTAAAGTGAATAGGCGGTGTGGAAAGACCAGAGTTTTAACACCCATGTATAATGTTATTTCAGCTGGAAACAAACAAACAGATTTTTGAAACACAATTTAACAATAGCTGGGAGACTACCAGTGTAAATAGTAGATGAATTGTGTAATATCACAGTATGCCTGAGGAGTATTCCCATAATATACATTTTAACTAGGAGTAATGAATCCAAACTTGCTTAGCAGGGAAACTCTGTCATCATTCTTTGTAGATAGCAAACATCTGGTTAGTTACTATTACACAAATTAATTAAATAATTGCCAACACATCTTGGCTTTATTTGATCTCAACTAGCTCTTATTTGTAATATCTCAAATTGTCCTTAATGTTCATAGGCATTTATCACAAACTCTCTTCTAGTGATCTGCTTGGCATTTGACCATTTTCACCACAACTACACAGTGAAAGGATGGATTAAATTTACACTCTGGGACCGGAGAGATGGCTCAGTGATTAAGAACACTGGTTGCTTTTGCAGAGGACCCAGGTTCAATTCCCAGCACCCACATGGTGGCTAACAATCATCCATAACTCCAGTTCCAGGGGATCTGATGCCCTCTTCTGACCTCCACAGGCATTGCATGACATGGGTGCACTTACATACCTGCATGCAATACAGTCATACACATAGAATAAATTAAAAATAATGAAAATAGAATATTCTTTAAAATTTAGTACACTCTCCAGCACCATATCAGCTGCCTTAAATATGCAAATATTGGGGTTGGAGAGATGGCTCAGTGGTTAAGAGCACTTACTATTCTTGCAGAGGACCTGGGCACAAGACAGGCACATGACACAGCCTCTGCAGGCATTGCATGACATTGTTGCACTTTCATACATGCAAGAAATATTCATACATATAAAGTAAAAGTAAATGAGCCAAAAACAACTTTAATGCAAATATTTACTATTAAATACTTTATAACTAATAATAAATATTTATAACTTTGTAGCCTTCAACTTAAATTTTTTTCAATTTAAAAAAATTTTAAATTATGTGTATCTGTGTGTGTATCTGAGTGTGGGTGCCCACAGAAGCCAGAGGCATTGGGTTTCCTAGGAGCTGGACTTAAGGGTAGTTGTGAGCTGCCCATCATAGTTGCTGGGAATTGAATTTCGGTTCTTTGGAAGGACAGTACGTGCTCTTAACCACAGAGCCATCTCTCCAGCCCAGCCTTAAACTTATAGTAACTGTAACTATATAATTAATAGTAACTATTTTATAATGCATATTCACTGTTCACATTCTAAATGTTCTTTTAAATTGCACCATGATATTACATTAAACTGTAATAGTTCCAGTAGATATGAAGCAAGCTAACAAAGTACATACTTCTTCGAGGTTGTTATTGTATCTATTTCATTGACATAGGCCATTGGCTTCCAATCTTTAAAGAACAGCACACAGACTAAGAGAGGAAGCATGGAATCTAGTTCAGGCTTGTGCTAACTTTTTCACTGATGGTTTTTTTGTGGTGATTTTTAATTAAATGTTTCCACAAATACTCGTTTCAATCAATTAATTCTTTACTCTGTTTATAGGGACGTAGCACATTCCATTAATGTTATTTGAAATGTTTCCAGTACACCGTCACATTTAGGACAGTGTTGGCTAACATAAGCATTATGTACAAATCTATACTCTCTAACATAAAACTACATTATGAATATATAATATGTTAATATTAATATAAATCAATATATAATATACTATGAATGCATATATGCCCATAAACGCTGTTTATGTGAGATACAAGATTTTATAAGTGGTTCTACCTCTTGTGTTTGTCTAGATCTCAGTTACAGCACCTTTTGTAATATAATTATTTGTGTCTTTGCACAACTCTATAGTCAATGGCTTCTTCAAAGGTTTGGGATGTATATCATTATCTTCTGAAGGCTAGCACAATAATTGGTACATACAAGAAATTCATTAAATGTTTGTTGACTGAATATATTCAACAGCAGTCTAAGAGTATAAAGTATAAATACCATAAAATGATAGGCAAGACTTTTTACTATCTAAGGTCTAACATAAGCATGCTACTTCTTGACAAAGACTGTCTTGATTCCAGTACGATCCTTCTGTCCCCTACATGTCTATATAAATTTTAGCTACAATTAAGAAAGCTCTGACTTAAGATCTGAATGTGAAATGGCAAATATTGCACAAGCTGCCATCTTAAACACCACTAAAGCTATTTTTAAAAAAATCTTTGAGGGAGCTGGATAAATCGTTCAGCAGTTAAGAGCACTTGTTGTTCCTTCAAAGGACCTTCAGAGTTCAATTTCCAGTGCCAATACGGCAGTTAACAACCATGTGTAACTCTAGTTCCAGGGGATCTGACATAGTCTTCTGGCCTCTACGGGCACTGCACACACAGTGCACTTACATACATGCCGGCAAAATATGCATGCACATAAAATAAAAATAAAATATTTAAAAAATAAATAAATCTTCAAAAGATGGTTAATTCCTGGGGACAATATGATTGCACAGCCAGCCATGTCTAAGTATTCCAAGAAGCAAGATTATAAGAAAAATATTAGACTAAGATTAAAACAATGCATTAAATTATACTAAATATCTAGTAGATCTATGAGAAAAATATCAAATAATCCACATCTGCATTATTTTTTTGCTTCTTTCCATGCCACGATTGTGTCTTTCCATATATTAGAAAATGTTAATGTTCCACACCCACAATAACAAGAATGCTCATTAGCCATGGTGACCCACTTTCTATTCTTCTGTGAATAGGAAGATCAGACCTTTCCTCTACCTGCATACATTATGCTTATTAATTCTTCCTAGGTTATGTTCTCAAATAGGATCACAGGTCAGTGTATAAAAAGATGATTCCTATCCTGAGCTGAGCTGATCATGTGATACTGTGAATGCTGAAGCAGGTGGAAGGCGTACTTACCTGCTTTAACACTCACAAAAAGTGGAAATGAGATCATTTATAAATTAAATAATTATTATGCAGTGTTATAATTATGTGACAGCAATACTATTTATTTACTTTGTGGCAATGATTATTAAAACCCTGTAATAATGATATTTAGTATTTAGAGGCTGGGAAGATGGTTTAATGGGTGAAGAGCTTGCCATACAAGCAAGAGGACCTGAGTTTGGATCTCCAGAATAAATGTAAAAAGCCAGGCACATAAGCACTCATCTGTAACCCAAGTGCTGCTGGCAGGAGGTAGAAACAGATTGCCTGCAGCTCATAGCCAGCCAGTCTAGCTGAAATGATGAGCCTCGGATTCAGTGAGAACCCCTATCTCAAAAGCTGTAATTGGAGAGCAATTGAAGACACCCAGCATTAACCTCTGGCCTCTACATGCACACATGTGCTTGCACACCCACATGAACACATACATACAGCACATGCACGCACACACACACAAATATTTAGTATGTATTAGACATTTAATATTTGCTAAACCCTAGGCTAACTGCTTTGCACGCACTTCTCATTGAACCCTTGCCCTATCCTTCAGAACTGAAGACCAGGACAGGGACGCTACCCAGTTCACACAGCCCGTAAGTATCAGAGCTAGGACTCACGTGCTTCAGTCCAGCACCCGTAGTTTTTAGCCACTTAATACAGGCAACACGATGTTCATTCAATAATGACACGTGCTCTGAGAGTCCTGCAACTGCTCTGCTAACACCTCGGGAGTCAATTCCAAGAATGTTCAAGAGGATTCTCTGTAATGCCTTCTTGTGTCCCTTCTTCTGACCACAGAGTGAACACTTAATGACAGCAGGTGCAGCATCACGGGGCAGGTGGACATGATCCATTTCACTACCACAAGAAGGGAACATACCATGTTAGATCATTTTCTTCTTTACAAACAAAACTCTGAACATGGTTATTCCTCTTACCAGTGGAAAAATGGAGGTAAGAAAAATCACAGCACGTAGCTGACCTATGCCCAAGCCAGGAGAGTGTGGTCAGTGCCACCAAGGCCACACAAAGCCACATGTGGGGTCATTCACTTTTCAATCTGTATTTTTGAAATCAGACTAATTTTGAATACCATTTTATGAGTTTGAACACAGTTGCTTTGTATATTTTAGTTGCTTCATGAGAACTATACCTTCACAAGAAAGAAATCACCTTTGCCAAAAGGGAACTTCAGCATGTGACAACCTTGATTTATAGCTAGGATGAATCTTCATGATGTAATCTTCTACAAGAAGTCTAGTTTTCCTAAATTATTGAAAATACTATCCTCTCTGTTACTCAACATGGTCTCTTATAAGACTGATTATTAAGCTGTAAGCTATACCTGTTTGTCATTTTTAACCCCCATGTGTACCTTTCTCTCCCTCTTGTATCTCCAGTATAACTTGCCTTTTGTATCTTGCATCAGAGTAAGCATGCTGTTGTAACAGCCAATCCCAACTCTTAGCAAATATGACAATAAGATCTCTGTTATGGTTTAATCACAGTTCAGTTCAGGAAAGTAAGCAACTTTGTCCCAAAGGATGATGACACAGAAACCAGGATCCACCCTAGTAAACATGCAACATTCTTAATCACAGAATTCCAGAAGGGAAAAGAAAATAGAGATTCCCATAAAGGAGGCTCTCAGGAATTGGTCTGTAACCACTTCCATGCAGACTACCAGGTGAGCCTCAGTCAGTATGAGGATGATGGGAAATGTCTGGACAGAAAGATAAGGGACAGTGGATACTGATGAGCACCAGCAAAATTTGCCATATACACCGAATAAATGGGGATTTTTCTTGATTCCAAGTCCTAGCATTTAATAATTAAACAATTCAGTTGAAATAATAATTAAAGAAGATGATGGTTAAAATATTTTGACATTTATGTGGGGAGGGGCTAAGGACATATAAGCTGAGAATGCCATGAGGTACCTCTCTTGCCATTTTGTGTAGATGTCAGGAAATCACAGGGTCTATTTTTGAGTGTGTACTTTCCAGCACAGCCATAAATGGGGGGGGAGGCATCCACTCTTCTATAAATAAACCCCCACCCCATGCTCTGTTAGCAAGCCCAATAAACTAGTTAGGATTTTCAAAAAAAAAAAAAAAAAAGAACCGAGGTCATGGAAACCTTCATTATTCCACCAAAGTTCACCCACGTTGGCAAATCCTTTGGTCTTTGACTTCTTATTCCTATTTTTCCCTCCTTAAACTTCATTGTACATACATATTTTTATGTAACCTGCCTCAATTTTTTCTGGAAAAATGTGTTAAAAATTGCCTCTCTTTGGAATAAAATATTTTGACATTTATAATTAGCTCTTTCATAGGCTTTAGTAAAAACTAGTTAGATTAACACTCATAAAACAACAGTCAACTTGCCTTCAGCCATACAGTTGTCACAGAGAAGTGGGCAAATTGACATGTATTTAAGTGTAAAAATGAAATATGGCATGAGCTACGCTACTGCAGTTTCTCACTTGAGAAATGATACCTCCTTATCTTCCCCTCTCAGCCTACAATGCTCTAATGCCAATGATTCAACAATGCTGAAAATGGAAGTAACTGTCTAAATGTCTTTAACTGATCATGCCAAGAAGTAGGTGCTATTGTTTTGATAAAAGTGTATTATTGCTATAACTTAATATTTTAAGATCACAACATCTATAACATGTAAAGATACAATGGTTTTAGAATATAATTTATCCAGTTTGTAAGTCCTAAAGAATGATGGATTACTTCACTCAAAAATATCACATATCAAAAAAAAGTCACAGAGTATGATAAAACACTTTTAAAAGATATGTCTGACAAAGGCCTATTTTCCAAAATCCAAAGAGAACTCTAAAAATTCAACAATAAGAAAACTGACAACTCGCAGCTGTTTAGCACAATGGTAGACTTGACTAGCATGCTCAAGGTTCTTGGTTCATCCCCAGCACTTCAAAGAAGAGGGAAAAGAGAAGGAGGATAAAGAGGAGGAAGAGG
>NW_008332065.1:148061-182533 GCF_000622305.1 Nannospalax galili | reverse complement strand
GGAGGAGGAGGAGGAGGAGGAGGAGGAGGAGGAGGACAAAATGAGCAATCCAATTGAAAATAAGCAAAAGAACCCAAATAGGCAGTTCACTAAAGAAGAAATGCGGGTAGAAAAAACATACAAAAAAATGCTTCACAGCATATGTCATCAGGGAAATGTATCAATGAAGTAATGTTACACCATACACCTATTAGAATGGTAAAAATCTAGAACACCAGAAACACTGGACGCCACCAAATGTGTGTAACAACAGAAACTCACGTCCACTATTGGAAAGAAGGCAAAATGTTACTATCACCCACTATGGAAGTCTGTTTGGGAGTCCTTAACAAAACTAAACTATACTCTTACCAGCGATCATGTTTCTTGATATTTATCCAAACGTCATGAAAACTTAAGTCCATATAAAAACCCAAGCACATATATTTGCAAGCAGTTATAATTGCCAAAAGCTAGAGACAAGCAAGAAGTCCTTCCATGGGTGAATGCGTAAGTGAACAGTGGTCTACCAAAACAATGGAGTACCATTCAGTGAGAAAGAGGAACCAGTCCTCAAACCATGCAAAAACATGAGGAATAGTTTTAATTTTATTTTTAAGCTTCCAGACTGTGATTTTTATCTCTGGAAGTTCAGTTAGGTGCTTTACATTTTTCTGTGAGTTTTTTTTTCCTGTGAACCCAAAATCGTTATAAAAAATAAAGTCTGTTCTTAAGAATATTTATAATGAAAAATTTAAATGTCAACAGTAACATCAGAAATCTAACTTCACTATGATGATTAACAACTTTTTGAGGCAGGGTCTTATTATGATGTCAAGGCTGGCCTTGAAGTCCTGGGCTCAAGTGATCCTCCTGCCTCAATGTCTCAAACAACAGAGACTATAGGCACAGGGCACTGTGCCCAGCTAATAAATGTTTCTGAGGCACCTGTACTGTAAGATATGGAGATGCATACAGCAAAGGGCATGCTATTAGCAATGTTCTTTAAGCCAGGGATCTATGGCGGACCCCTTGGGATTTGCAGTCATTAATTTCTATTATTGTCACAGCGTCTGACCATGAGCCTTTAATCTGATTATCTCTCCTGCTATTCTAATCAGAGCTATTCTGCCACTATCTCATAACAAGTGCAAATTAATTCCTACTATTAAGCAGTAAAAGCTAATACAGAAAGTTCTTTCAATTTGTTTTGCTATGAAATAAATTTCTAAGTGCTCAGTAATGATTAAGAAACCATATAATCTCCTATAGTGATTTTCTTTGTTTAAATTCAAATAATAGTCTATCAATCCACAATCAACAGTATCAGAACATCAGAGGTACAATTAATGCCCCAGTTATTCCTGAACTGCAAATGAGATTGTATTATTTGCATCTCATTGCATATGTATACATATGTGTGTATATATGATACATATATGATGCATATATATACATATATATGCATATTCAAGGGGCATCAATTCAGAGCATCATTGTACCTCTCAGTGATGTCTCAACATACTAGCTATGTTACATAAACAACAAGGCAGTGAATCCTCCTCAGAGTGGTTAAGATTGTCATCTTTAAAATGATTGATAAAATCAATTCACTAGAAAAGTTCTATCCTTTTCTCACCATAGAGTGAGAAGCGTGCCTTAAGAAGTGAATAGAAAGCAAAAAAAAGACACAATACTGACTGAAATATACACTCAATTAAGGTCATTACATTTTTGCAAAAGGAAGGAAATTTCTGTTCTAAAAGAATTATGGTGACGGCCGGAGACATGGCCCAGCGGTTAAGAGCACTGGCTACTCTTGCAAAGGACCAGGGTTTGGTTCCCAGCATCCACATGTTGGATAATAGCCAACTGTAGCTCCTCCAGTTTCAGGGGATCTGATGCCCTCCTCTGACCTCTTCGGGAATTGTGTGACACAGGTGCACTTAGTACATGCAAGCAATACATGCATACACATAAAATAACAAAGAATAAATATTAAAAGAATTATGGTGAAAACATGGGCTGGTTTAGGTCTGGCTCTTCCCTGGGGCATTAGAAGCCTGCAGTGTGGCCGCCTTGTCCACTCACAGAAGTGCAGCTCATGGGCCAGCACACTCTGCCGTGAGCACATAGCCTTTGTCTTGTGTCATGCTCAAATATGACTGTCAGGCATGAGTTACACAGCTCTGGTATATGAAGGCCAGATTATGCACACTGAATATCTGACCCTAGAGAAGACAACGGCAATTCTGGGAATGAGAAGAATCCTGAAAAGTTCTCCAACCAAAAACATTAAAATTTGTGCTGGAGCAATGGCTCAATGGGTAAAGCACTTGCTGCACAAGCTTGAGGGCTGGAGTTCGGATCCCAGAACCCACATGAAAGCCAGGCAGGTATGGAGGCTGCCTGAAATCCTAGCACGGAGGAGCAGAAACAGAAGATCCCCCGGGACAAACTAGCCAGCGAAACTAGCCTGAACTGCAAGCTCCGGGTTCAGTGAGAGCCCATGCCTCTTGCTGGAGAGTGATCAAGAAAAACTCCTGACATCAATTTCAGGCCTCCAGATGGACATGCACATGGAGGCACCATGCATGCACATATATACATGCACATGCAAAAAAAAAAAAAAAAGAGAAAGAAAGAAAGTTAAAATAGTCAAGTCTGCAGTCAAGTCTAACTACAAAGGAGACAGGTCAGATGATTGTAAGTTCAAGGCTAGCCTGAGCTATAGTGTGAGTTCGAGGCCAACATGAGTAAATTAATGAGATCCTGTCTCAAATTTTTAAAGAGAATTTTTAAATTTTTACGAAAAGAAAGAACAAAGCTGGGCGTGGTGGCACACACCTTTAATCCTAGCACTCGGGAGGCCTAGAGGGAGGCCGATCTCTGTGAGTTTGAGGCCAACCCCGTTTACATAGTGAATTCCGGGCCAGCTGGGGAAGTTCATTTTGCACCAGTCAGAGACTATCACCAAGTACCATAACTGTTCACACACGGACATTGTCTATGAATTGCCCAGGCCTAAGTGACACATCTACAATGCAACCTCTACACCTAAGGCTCATGAAACATAGAACAGGGGTAATGAAGAGGACGCTAATGACTCTCTCAGTTCTCAATAACGAAGCTCCCTCATGCAGCAGGGGCCAGGAACACAAAAGGTCACAAATACCCAAAGTGTAGAGATCAAGAGTCTGCTGAATGATGGCCCTTGGACAGGATCCCTTTATTAAACTTCACCCACCCAAGGCTCAGGGACCATCGTGGAAGAGGGGGAAGAAAGATTGTAAGAGCCAGGGAGGAGGTGCAGGACCCTATAGAAACAGTCATACCAGCTCCTGGGAACCTGCTCACATGATTCTATGGTAATGGTGTCAGTATACACAAGTCCTCAGGCACACAGTAACCCAGCATAGAACTGGGATAATGAACAGCAGACTACAATCTTATCTGAAGGAATGTTGGCAGCTGATTGCTGCTAGATGAAGAAGAGCTGATCTTCCTGAAACTAGGGATTCTGGATAGGCTGACTAGACTTAGTGGTCAGACTTGCACTGGAAAACGGTTGGGGACACTGACAATCCAGTGGGCCTTAACAGGGATGACTGAGTATATGGGCTTCAGTTGGGGGAGGGGGCCTATGGAAGGGTGGGGATGGGGCATAAAGATGATTAAGACTGTTTGAGCTGTTCTGTATGAAATACCCCCAAAAATCAATAAAAATAAAGACAAAAAAAAAAAGAAAAGAAGGGAGGGTGAGAGGGAGGGAGGGAGGGAGGGAAGAAGGAAGTCTGGGAATATGGCTGAATGGTAACATGCTTGCCTACCATGCACAAAACACTGGGTTCATTCTCCAGTAATAATTTTTTAAAAGGCTGAGAATGGTGGTTCATGCCCTTAATCCAAGCACCTGAAAGACAAAGGAAGGTAGATCTTTGTGAGTCTGAGACCAACCTGGTCCACACAACTAGTTCCAGGCCAGCTAGGGTTACATAGTGAGACCTTGTCTCAAAAAAAAAAAAATCAAAATAAGGGGTTGGAGAGATGGCTCAGCAATTAAGAGAACTTGCTGCTCTTAGAGAGAACCCAGGTTCTCTGTGCCCACATGGTGGCTAACAACTGTCTATAACTCCAGTTTCAGGAGATCTAACACCCACTTCTAGCCTCCACAGGCATTGCATGCACATGATGCACTTACATAGATGTAGGCAAAACACTCTAAATAAATAAATATAATGCATGATGGTACATGCTTGTAATCCCAGCACTGGGTAGACTGATGTAGAAGAATCCCAAGTTTAAGGCTAACCTAGGTTACAGAGTGAGACCCTATCGTAAAACAGGCAAAACAAAACATCTACAAAAAGCCACATGAAGTCTAGAATCGGGGCTATACTAAGACATGTGGGTGCCCAAATGAGACCAATTATTTGACACTGCTCCAAATTTTGAGAAGCACTTCAATAGTTTGGAAAAGTGCTAGGCACACTCAAAGGAAAAGGTGTGATAAAGATAAAAATGTCTATGGAAGACCAGTGAAATGGCTCAGTGGGTAAAGATGCTTGCTACTGAACCTGAGAGCCTAAGTTCAGTTCCTGGGACTCACATGTGGAGGGAAGGAACCAACTCCAGCTGGTTGTCCTCTGACGTCCATTCAAGCACAGTGGTATATGCTCCATCATACAGGCACACAAAATAAACATAAAAGTGTAAAAAAGTTTTTAAATAAAAGAATGTCTATGAAGCTGGGCAGAAAGCTTAGTAAAGTGCTTTCTGTACAAACATGAGCACCTGAGTTTGGATTGTTGGGACCCATGTAAAAAGCCCAGCACAGCAGTGTGCGACTGTAATCCCAACACTGAGGAGGCAGAGATACAAGGATCCCTGGATCTAGCTGGCCAGCCAGCCTAGCCAAGTCAGTGAGCTCCAGGGTCAGCAAGAGACCCTGTATCAAAAAACAATGTGGAGAGGGACTGGGGAGATGACTCAGTTAAAGTGTTTGTCGAGCAAGCAAGAGGACCAGAGTTCAGATCCCCAGAACTCATATCAATGCCAGGTAAGTCTGGAGGCCTGACTGGAGTCCAGCTTGGGAAGGCAAAGATAGCAGACTCTGGAGCAAGCTGTGTGGTGAGACTAGCCATATCAGTGAGCTCTGAGTTTGACTGAGAGACCCTGCCTCAATAAGATGGAAGAGAGACAGAGGATGATTCCTGATAGCAACCACTTGCACATACACATGTGCCCACATATATGCAAACATGCATACACATAAAAAGAAAAATAATAAACAAATAAGGAGAGCAACTGAGGAAGTCATCCCAAATTAGCCTATGGCCTCCACACACATATGTGTACACATGCATATATGCACACACATATAACTATACAACACAGACTTGAAAAATAAAGTAGAAGATAAGAATGTCTACTTTAGGGTACTGTAGCTGGTCAATCTTTCATTTTCATTGCACTCAGAGTGATATAACATATTCACCCAATTTAAGTGTTTATGGAGTTTTTTGAAATTCATCTATAATATTCAGCATTCAGTACAAGAAACAGAAACTAGTGTTTTCAAAGGAGAAAGGTTTAACAAAGGAAATGATGTGCTTACACAATAGGTTAGGCGGGCAGAACAGAAGTCAAGGACCCACCTTCTATTTTCTTTTCTATGGTGCTGTTTTCGTTGGATCCAAAGATCAGGAAACACTGTAGGCACTGTTGCCCCCAACATAGTCATAACTGCGTCACACTAAAGGAGCTGGTGGAGTATGACAGACGGGACATGGATCCTGTGCATGTGTCTGGTGGAAGATGAAGAAATGCTAAAGACCCAAAACTTTGGCCTCAAGTAAACCTGGGAATGGAGTTTGAGGAACATCAACCTCAAGATAGATGAAGAAGAGTGGGCGCCAGGCTCAATAAACAACCCCCACATATTCTAACCACCATCCACAATCTTCCACCCATGTTCATCTTCCAAACAAACGTCAGAGCACTCCATCCAAATGTGCATAGTACCACTGGCTTTCATACAAACCAGGAGTGTCCAACTCTCAGCCCACAACCTGTAGGATATCTATGAATGGAGCCCAACATGAAATCATGAGCTTATTTTAAACATTAAAAGATTTTTTGTTATATTTTTCAAAATAATATTTTATTATTTTTATTTTATGTGTATGAGTGTATTGCCTGCATGTATATAAGTGCACCAGTGTCGTACAATGCCCACAGAGGTCAGAAGAGGGTGATGGATCCCCTGGAACTGCAGTTACAGATGGTTGTTAGCCACCATGTGGGTGCTGGGAACTGAACCTGGGTCCTTTGCAAAAGCAGTCAGTGCACTTAACCACTGAGCCATCTCTCCAGCCCCTTATTGCTATAATTTTTAATAACTCAGTTGTGTGATTCTCTAGCATAAACTTTGTAGACAATAACATCCTGCTGAAATGTCACACAAAATAAACATGCATGCTCTCCCTGTATGTTGCATGCATAGCTTCAGTTTTACCATGGTATGTGGCTTCTAGGGTGTTATCTTCCAAGTGCACAGCTGAAGTACCATCACCATTGGATGTTACATGTGCTTGTGGTGACTGGTGATCGAAACAGCAGTTATCAATAATGTTTTACCCCACCATTGCAAACGGCAGGCATCTCATGCCATTTAGAAGACATTTGATTAAGGGCACTTCACACCTCTGTGCACCTCACGGCTGTACAATCCCTCCTTCTTCGTGTTGCATCAACACCTGTAATATGAAAGAGTCCAAACCTTGCTATTTTTGATTAACTTTCATAATACAAGTAAAAATAGTCCTTGGGCTGGAGAGATGGCTCAGCGGTTAAGAGCAGGTACTACTCTTGCAGAGGACCCAAGTTCAGTTCCCAGCACCCACATCAGGCAGCTCATGACAGCCTATAATTCCAGATCAAGGGGATCCGACTCCCTCTTCTGGCCTGTTCAGGCACCTGCACTCATGTGCACATATCCTATGTACATACACAGAATTAAAAATAATAAAGATAAATATTAGAAATGAAAAATAGTCCCTTATCTATTACTATTTTTTAAACTCAGCATGACTTCTATAATGTCTCAAAACAAAACAGAAGCCCAAGAAATAAAAATTACACATGAAGGAAGATTGTTCAAGGTAAGTAGACAAATGACTACTTTTTATTGAGATAAGTAGTAAGGGACTCTGCCTAATTTGAAGGGGATATGTGCTGGTTTGCAAAGTCCATAGTTTGAAAGAGGCACTGTATACAAAAATATATTGCTAATTTAGTGTGTTTCCAGGATTGTTCTGTAAGGATGAAAAAAAAAACAAAGAACTGAAAAAGTCTTCGTTAAAAAAAAAAAAAAAATGTTTCCAGGGCTGGAGAGATGGCTCAGTGGTCAAGAGCACTAGCTGTTCTTGCAGAGGACCCAGGTTTGGCCGCATGACAAGCACATTACTGTGTTATTCTGCCAGCCCCTCAACTTGACATTTTTTGGAGAGGCATTAATGATGAATATAATCTCACTGAAGAAATGACTTGTTAAGTGTCATTAAAAGACACAACTAAAAAGTTATATATGGGTTGGGAATTTAGCTCAGTGGTAGAGCGCTTGTCTAACGAGCGCAAGGCCCTGGGTTCGGTCCTCAGCTCTGAAAAAAAAAAAAAGTTATATATGAAGCAGTGAGTAAAAAAGTATGTTAAAGAAATTTTTTCTGCTGTCAACATATCTGGAATAGTTACTGATGGTGCCCCACCAATGGTGGGGAAGACACAGAGACTTGTAAAATTAGTATACAACAAGGCGACACTGCTCCAAACTCATGCTAATAAAGTGTCCTTGCATAGTACATCAAGAAGATGTGTGTGCAAAAGTATACAATGCAAAGCGCCATCAAGACTGTGGATTTTGTAAGGGCTAAGTGAGTAAACCACCAATTCCAGCAATTTCTTAAAAATGTTGACACTGACTATGTCAGAATCACTTACTCTTCAAAAGAAAAATGGCGAAGTTGAGGCCTGACGCTGGAAAGATTTTATGATTTGCAGCCTGTTATGGAGTCACAGTGTCAAAAACAATATTTGGGTCAGAAATTGATGATGAAAAGTGATGTACAGATTTAGCACATGTAGTGGATTTAGTCACTCATTTCCATGACCTAAATATGTGTCTTCAAGGCAAAAACCAAGTTATCAATATAATTTTACAAATATACCAGTGTTCTAAATGAAACTGAATTTCTGGCAAGCTCAAATTAGGGCAAACCATGTTATGCATTTTTAAAAAATATTTTATTATTTTTGTTTTATATGTATGAGTGTTATGCTGCATGAAGGTATGTACACCCATGCTGTGCAATGCCCGCAGAGGACAGAAGAGGCTGTCAGGTCCCTTGGAACTGGAGTTAAGGACAGTTGTTAGCTGCCACGTGGGTGCTGGGATTCAAACGCGGGTCTTCTGCAAGAACAGTTTTCTTAACTCCTAAGCCATCTCTCTAGCCCTGTTATGCATTTTGACAGGTTGGCTAAACACGGTCTAATGAACAGGGAAAAATAAATAACTGTGTTTTCCAATTTAATACAAGAACTAGAAAACAAGCTTTAAGATTTCTGGGATAATAATATTTTGTGGTGTTTGCAGCTCCATTTCCAGTTGACATAAAAAGTCACTTGATAATCTTCAAATGCAGTGCATATAGAGCTGCAATCTGACATTCCGCTTAAAGGAAAATTTGATCATGTCTCTCAACTAGACTTTTACAGGTCCTGTTTTCCAGAGACAAACACCCCTCGCTTCACAATCATGCCTGATTCATGTCATCACATGGTGGCCGCACTGCCCCTTGAGAGGAGCTGTTTTCAAAATGAGGCAGACTGAGAACTGGAATGAATGTCTGGCGAGCAGCTTGTGGAGGTGCTGAGCACTGCATACTTCCATCAAACCAAGTATCAATGCAAATACCCCCATTAAGTTTATGTAGTTTGAGAACTTTTATAATTAAAACATTATAAAAAAATGATGCTTTATCGCCTAGCTACGCTCAGGGTGGCAGCTGTGCAATGATCCTAGTGGTGTTCTGAATGGGGCACCACATGATTCGGATGATTACGTGAGGATGCTTCTGCTTGTCGGTGATGGATATCTGAAAGTTATACACAGGGGCTGAAGAGATGGCTCAGTGGTTAAGAGCACTGGCTGCTCTTGCAGAGGACCCAAGTTCAAATCCCAGCACCCACATGGCAGCAGACAACTGTCCATAATTCCAGTTCCAGGGAATACAACGCCCTCTTCTGACCTCCGTGAGCATTGCACAATGCAGGTGCACTTACATACATGCAGGCAAAACACTCATACACATAAAATAAAAAAAATAAATTTTTTAGTGCTTTTGAGACAGGGTCTCTCTGTAGCCCCAGCTGGCCTGGAACTCACTATGTAGACCAGGCTGGCCTTGAACTCACAGAGATCCACCTGCCTCTGCCTCCCAAGTGCTGGGACTAAAGGCATGCACCACCACACCCAGCTATAAAATATTTTTTTTAAAAAAGAAAATGATACACAGACCCTTTTTTTCTCACCAGCTTATATTAGTCTTTGTGTATTTAATGTGTGGCCCGGGAAAAATCTTTGCCTAATGTGATCCAGAGAAGTCAAACAGTTGGATGCTCCCGATGAACTTCTCCTACAAAGGTTTTTAGAGGTCCAAAATCTGTTCTCTACATCCAGCTAGTCAGACTGTCCATTTCACTTCTATTTCAGGCATAATCCTACCTTGATTTCTTTATTATAGACTACATTTAAAATTTTTCCACCAATACCATTCCTTCTGTCAAATACCAATGGAAAGGAGAAGTGGCACTTTTTCTTTGGTTGGTATACACGAACACAAACGCAAACCAGAGGAAATATGCAAATCTATCTCAGATCTTCTTACAATAGTTCATACTGTAGTCCCTAGAATGATAACTACAGACTTTTGAGCATGAAGCCAATATTTCTTATAAGATAAAAGTTTTCTGAGGATGAAGCAATGCTATGATATTTACAAGCTGCTGCTGCTGGCCAACGATTGGGTCCAGAATGGGAGTTATTCCAGTAAGAATTCACTACTGTGCTCTGTACAGTGAAGCCATCAAGTGGCTGCCTAGTCCAAGTACGTTCCATATTACAGGCTCTGATGTAGGTACCTGGCCACTCAGCAGAGATACCAGCTAGATCAGCTCTGCTGAGAAATCCATATTGTCTGAGCCCCTGTTCACTCTATTTTCCTGTGGTTGATATGATGAATGACCCCCAAGCTTACAGTTCTGGAACCTAGAAGGCTACCATGAAGGTGTCATCAGGGTAGTACTCTCTCTGAAGGCTGTAGGAGAGAACCCTCTCCTTGCCTGTTCTAACTTCTGATGGCTGCCAGCACTCCTGAGACGCATCTCTTCAACCCTGATTTCCTCTTCATCACCCTCCCCTTGTTGCACGTGTAGCATTTGTCTCATTTAAGGATGCTTGTGCTAGCATCCAGGGCCCAGTCAATAACTGAGAGTTGTCTCTTCATCTCAAGATCCTTAATCACATCTACAAGATCACTTTTCCAAGTAGGGTGACATCTATAGGCTCCAGAGACCACCATTCAGAGCACTATACTAAGCCTTGCGCACTTTAGGAGCCCACGGAGCAAACACCGGCTGTCTAGAGAAACCATTGGACTGATTTGCTGTCCTATTTATCAAAAGCTTGTTCTGCAAGGTGAGCAGCCACATGGAACACAAAATGTGTCACACTCTGAACTTCTCAGGGCTCCTTATTACCAATCTTCAATGACAGACCCTCCAAGGCATTGATCATTTATCAAATCCATAACTATAGTCATTTTTCTTCAGGAAGAGTCAGCAAACAGATGTATGGTCTAAGGGCCTCTCATAGAAATTATTTTCCTTCCATACCTCTTTTGGGGTCGTGTGTGTGTGTGTGTGTGTGTGTGTGTGTGTGTGTGAATGCAATGCATGCACACAAGTATGTAGGCACTCACATCTGTGAGCAGGACACCCAGGGTCTCCCTCTGTTGTTTCCCCATCTTATTGCCTTGAGACAGATTCTCTCACTAAACTGGAAACTAGTCTTCAACTATGCTAGCTCACCAGCAAACTTTCAGAATCTACCTGTCTCCATACCCCATGGCTGGCTTTTTATGTGGGTGCCAAAGATTTGAATTCAGGTCCTCGTGCTTGCAGAAAAGATACTCTGACCCACTGAGCCCTCTCTTTGGGGACCACTTCTAAATGCAGTTATAATGTTACCACTGTCCATTTCCAACTGGTGTGTGCATATTATGTCTAATCATTCATTAGCTAAGTTCAATGATTTTCTTTTTCAGTTTCTCAATAAGAAGCCCGGCATAAACCAGAACATATTCCAGATGGTTTAAATGAAAGGATGGCATGTGGCAATAGAGGCAGGGATAAAGGAACAGTGAGGTGCAAGAAACAAGCAACAGTGTGGTACTACTATCCCCAAGTGAAGGAATGGGAAGCTCTTCCTTGAGTGCACTAATTCATCATGAAGAAGAGGCTTTCCTAGCAGAGGAGAAAGGAGCCAGAGAGGCACAAAGTAGGGAGAGAGCATGGAAGTCCCCTTCCCTCCTTGGAAACTTTATGTTGCCTATTAATGACTTGTCGATTAAAATCACCTGGAGGCCAGTTGGCCAGGGAAGCTAGCCTGCTTAGTTTATTTTCTTTTGTTTTGTTATAGTTAAATTTTACACAGTAGGTATTTTATATAAATATATAAAAGGTAAATTTAGCTTATGATTCTGGAAGAGTGATTGGTATCTCATGAGGTCCATCCTGTTGGGTCAAGACATGATGTAGGGCATCTCATGCTAAGCAAGCTAGCCAGCCAGAGTTCATTTGTATAACAAAGCCACTCTTGAGATAATCCATGCTACTTGAATAAATTCATTCATTCATGAGGGGCAATCATCTTCCAAATGTCTCACCACCATTAACATTTGGGGCTTGAGTTTCCAACCACACATGAATTGAGGGATGCATTGAAGCCACAGAAGGAGTTAAGATGATATAGTTCATATGGTCAACATTTCACAGCATGTATCAGAGGTTGCAACCAGTCAGCCAACGTTTCTTCAGAACTGTCATGAGGTGGAACATATGTGCTGCGGGAGACCTGGCATGCAGCGAGGGCAGGTACAGTGGTAATTTGAGGGCAGCTCAGGCCACGTACCTGTGCCTTCAGAACCTCCCACTTGATGGGGGAGCACTTTTGTGCCTGCCCTACATGTGAGATGGTTGGTCAGATAACACCCAGTCTATGATAGGCTTAGTTTATAGAAGCATTTCAAGTTCAGTGGTCAGATACACAAATGTGTAGCAAAGCTCAGGCAAAACCTTGGATCTGTTTCTTAATAGTTATTTGGGGATTAGGTCATGGCTTTTCCCTAAAACCCTAAAGGACTGCACTGTGATTCTAATCAAGGTCTTTCAGATGCCACCTCCAGAATTGCCTTCTGCCAAACACTTCAAGCACCATTTAATCTGTTGGGTTTTCAGTTTGAGAGTCATTTGCAGAGTTCATAGTAATCACAAATGCTTCTCTTACCTGTGATCCATTCAGAACTGGCAGTCTAACGGGGTACCTGTGAATGAGTGAAAGCAACCTTCAAATGAGCATGTTGTTACAACAGCCAACAAGATGTTAGCCATTGCGGTGGGGCTAGGCATGGTGGTGCATGCCTGCAGTTTCGGCATGCTGGAGGCTGAGTTGGGAGGAAAGCTTGAGTCCAGAAATTCAAGCCCAGCTGAGGCAACAGAACGAGACCTTGAATGAATGGATGGATGAGTAAGTGAATGTGTGAATGAAGCAGCTCTGAGCCCCAGACTGAATCCTATGTGGGAATTGGTAAGGACTGTCCTTTCTGTTGTGGTGACACAGGCTTGTGTTCAGCAGATTTAGCCAGGTATACTCATCAATAGGACCTATGCTGTCCAGGCACATCATTCTAAATGACTACCACCACAGGTGGCCATAAGCTAAGGCATTCGAACAGCCACTGTGGCTCTGCTGTTGCGATTCTAGTCAGAGACACACTGCCATTGGCATTGACATATTGCCACCAGACCTCTCCAGCTTGTGACGCTATCATTCCTGCTGAAGTCAAGGGGTCACTTCAGAGACAGCTCTTTCCCCTTCATCGTCCCCAGTGTACAGGAAGTAGCCACTGAACAGATTTTAAGGCTGTTGGTGGTCCTTATCAATGAATTCCCCCAAACAGTGAGGGAATGGTTGAATGGGTCATAGATGATAAATCTCCAACCTTACTCACTCCGTAAGTCTTTTGATTCTTACTCATATGTACTTCCAATGCATTTCTAACTTGTATCTCACCTTACTGTAGGTTACCTAAACAAATGACAAACCATAAAGCACTTCTCCCTGTTGAGCTCTGGTCTTGACCGAGAATTTCTGGTAAGTCTCCGTGTATCAGTAACTTAGGTTCTTTCTATAGATGTCTCATCCTGTTCTCATTAGCACCCTGGGAATTTTTTTAAATAAATAATTTATTGAGAATTTCATACATGCATATAAGGTGTTTTGATCAAATCCATGCCCACTCCCTCCCTTCCAACTCCTCCCATATCTTCCCATCACTTTTTTTCTGATAACTTCATGTACTCTTCTTATTTTTTTTTTAATGGGGCTTTTGGCTACTCTAACACTCCCCCTTCAGAAGAGGTAACCCTAAAATCTTTTAAGGATTAGATAAAAGTTCCCAAATATTTTTGACATTTTTGGCCTTTGGATTGGAGTAGGTTGCTAAGAGGTCCAAGGTCATTGTGAGTTTTAGGCAAGAAACTGGCTACTTTTCTTTGGGGTCTTTTTACCCTAACTGTCTAGCCAATTCCTACCTCCTATTCTTATGATACCATCCTCTGAAGGGGTTACCCAAATTGCCAATAGGGAATAGGGATGCAGACCACTCTGGCTTCTTCCATGCTGAACAGGGACGCAGGGTGAGGTAACTGGAGTACCCCTTCAGTGGGTCTATCTAAAAGACTCCCAAATTGCATAACTCTTATCTCAAGGAGGAAAAGAAAGTCTTTGAATCATGAATAAGAGATGTGAAGAAGTAAAGGCAAGAGAAATTAGCATTACAAGTTCTAGACTATCTTCTGTCAGGACAGATTTGAGCTTGTCCCACGTCCCCCACTCTACCTTTCCCCACCCCACCACACGCTGTGACAGAATTCTCCTCATAGACACAAATGGCACTGACAGACTAGAAAACAGCATCAGGAGGATCAGCCTCCCTTTGGGGGGCTGCTACTTTGGTTTAGCTCATTATGGAATTTTATGCAACAAAAGGACTAATGTCACCTGATAAAGGAGGGACTGCTTTTCTTGGACACGGATGGTCAGAGAGATTGAGAAACTCAAGTTCTCAGATACAACCAAATCTACTCAAATACCCCCATTCTAGTTCCTGGATCTCTGTTCTTTTCACAATCAATGCCACGATTTTCACACAGAAAACTACTGAGGCTGTGGACTTAAGTTTTAACTCTGCAACTCACAGGAATAAACTTTAGATCCTGTTTGGAGACATTTCAGGTCTGTAAGTCTGAGCATAGGGCAGTCAAGGAGGTTCCCTTCTACCAGGAAGACGTAACAAGGCAGTGAAAGAAGTTCCTTCGTCTTACCGGAACCAAGAATTTAAAACATGAGCTAATTGTCTTTCTGTTTGGTGTGTAGTGCAATCGGAAGCAGCCTGCCACGCATCTTTGCATTCCTCATTTGCATCATAATAGTGCAATATAGCCACAGTGCAGCCTGCGGAAGGCTTGTCTTTAATAGCCATTCCATTCCAAGCGACTCTGGGTCATCGGTTAGCTATTTGCCTCATGAAAAGCAGTATCTTATTTCCCACTGGAGTTATTACACCCTATAAACCCAACTAGGTCAGATAGCTAATGCCATATAATCTTTAGAACCATTTCTTGGTCATGTTTAGTATTACATACCTAGTTAGATAACGTTCAGTATATGAAACTGAAACCATTCTAGGTATATTAAACAGTGGAAAAAACATACCACATACAGTTCAAAGCATTAAATGCTCTGAAATTAAATCTATTGGGAACTTGGAAACATGAAGGTCAGAAAACTACCTTTAGCTTTGCCTTCAAATGTGTATGACAATTTGCCATAATTGCTGTTACTATGACAACTGTCTGCATCCACAGGATGGATATAAAGACAGTGGAACATGTAGGCCAGCCGTTGTCAACATTTTATCTGGAAAAGCCTGTTTTTCTAATTGTACTACCATAAGATGCATCTGTTTCCTCTGCTTTCTTAAAATTTCAATTGACTGCCTCGTTGACAAAAGCTACATTTGTCAAAGGATCACAAGCTCACAAGGGAATCTGAGAAATGTCGTTTTTTGTTTCCCTGTCTCTGCAATACTGAACAAGAGAGCACAGGAACATGAATGGATTCACTGTGCAAACAGTGTCTAGCAGGCTTACTTAAAGATGGTACTGGATTCCAGCCCTCTAGGATACAAACTTCAAGTCTCAATTGTAATTATACATTAGAAATCTGTTCCTCAGATTCTTCTGGCTGCTCTTTCGTCTCAATTTCCCATATTTTCCTTCTGTAGAAAATATTAGATTGCATTTTTATAATGATTGACCGTAATTTTTCAGGCAAACCCCAAAACACTTATTTTTTTACTAAATATAAATTTGGAGAGAGGCTATTTTTCTTTTGTGATCCCATAGCATCTTTAAAATTTTCACAATTAGAACTGAAAACAGAACACATTAAAATTTTCACAATTACAACTGAGAACAGAACACATCTGACATCCAGGGATGTGGCTCAGTGGTAGAGCTCTTGCTTAGAATGCATGAGGCCTCAGTTTGACACCCAGCACTAGAAAATGATGTATGTTAGATTTAGGAGGGCAGAAAAAGGAAGAAGTTTAAAGTTAAGAAATAAGAACAAGAGCCAGACCTGCAACAGGCAAGGAATATGTTCCTTTATTCAGAACATAGCAGCAAAGGGCCTCTGCCATCCGTCCGTGGAAAAAAGCATTAGCAAAAGAAAGCAGAGCCATCTGGACTTAAAGGAACTCTGCTCAACACAGCTGTAGAATTTGCTCAGTACCAGTGTCCTTAGGGTAATTGAGGGTCTTCTTCCTGAGAGTATTTTCTCAGAATGAGCAGGCAAGTTATCTTATGGCACAGCAGGATTTGAGTCGGCCGTATAAACAGTCTCTGTCAGCTGGAGAAGTGAGCAGTTGAGAAGGCGAGAGCAAAAGCCAAGCCACCAATATGGACCATTTGGCTACCTTGAGGAATTTATGTCTTTATGGCTTCCTTTAAGAAGCTTATGGCTGTCCTATAATTTACACATCCTATCAATATATACTTGAAATCCAACTATATATGAACTAAGTATATAATATGCCTGTGAAATGTTGCCTGGAATCCCCAGAGTAAGGCCATTATAGCACAAGCCTCAGAGGTGAAGCAAGACTTGCTAGCATAATGCTTCCATAGCATGCAAGACTCATCGTAGACCCACTCCCTCATTTCCAAAGAGCTAGGTAATCATTATTCTTGAAAGACTGGTTCTTAGGATCCTTTCTTCACAGGGCGGTGAAACTCAGCTTAAATACAATGCATCACAGGTGACAAAAGAATCTTAACTGGAATGTTCCTTTTACCCATGGCAAATACAAAGAAAATAATTTTAAACTAAAAGGAGCAACAATCTGTCTTCTCTAAAAGAAAAAGGAGGGGCTGGAGAGATGGGTCAGCGCTTAAGAACACTGACTGTTCTTGCAGAAGACCCGGGTTCAAATCCCAGCACCCACATGGCAGCTAACAACTGTCTGTAACTCCAGTTCCAGGGGATCCAACAGTCTCTTCTGACCTCCGCGGGCACTGCACGACATGGGTGTGCTTATCTACATGCAGGTGATACATGCATACACATAAAATAATAAATAAAATATTATAAAAAAAGAAAAAGGAAGGAAGTGTGCGAGGGAGGGTAGGAATAGAGAGGGCTGAGATGAGGATCCCATGAGGAAAGGGTTGAGAATGTGAACGGCTCAGTGTGAGGAACGCACATCCTAGTGAGGGTGAGTCAAACGTTCTGCCCCAGTAGTTAATATACAGTGCTTCAATTGGCATGGAATTGAATATTTATTCTTTTATGTGTATTGAGTGAATTGCCTGTGTTGTGCAATGCCCTCAAAAGTCAGAAGAGGGCATCAGAGTCCCCTGGAACTGGAGTTACGAATGGTTGTTAGCCACCATGTGGGTGCTGGGACATGAACTCCAGGTCCCCTGTAAGAGCAGCCACTGCTCTTAACTGCTGTGCCATTGCTCCAGTCCCTGAACTGGCATCTTATCAATTAGTTACTACAACAAAAACTACTTCCACCTCCAGGTTTTCTCCCACATAGGGTAATTGAGTTGCACATATGGAACAAATTTGTAAATTAAGATACTCCTAATAAAAATTTTAAAACCCACAAAAACAACAGTGACAAGCCGTAGAAAATTAAACTCCAGTGCATTAGGAAAATTCCTTTATATTGTCAGACAGGCACAAAATCTCACAAGTGACAGACCATCTCAGTCCATGAACATCTGGACTGTCCCTCCAGTCTAGGGCTCATTAACACAATCACCTCAGAAATGGAATAAGCCAAAGCAGACAGGTACCAGGCCTGGTAAGCGGCCTGTAGCCAATGGCTCTAACAGTGGTTCTTTATCTGTTTTGTTTGTTTCTCAAGTGAGCCAGGGAACAAGCGCCTAAGCGAAATCGCCACTCAAGGGACAGCCACATGACTTGGTTGTCATGGCAGTTTCCTTTCTTCCCACTCTTCAGGAGATAAAACTTGAAAATCACTGGGAGCTCTAAAAGATTTTCATGACTATCCCCCTGCAACTAGCTTTTACAAATCTTGCTGAGGACACCGCAACTCTCTTCAATTAGCAACTGCCCTAGGCAACACAGAACCTACCAGCAAAAAACAAAAACACTGAGAGATTCCATGTTTCAAAATGTGATGTGTACTAAAATGATTCTGGATGCCTGGTGTGTGGAATGAATGAATGAATGAATGATGTTAAAGCTGAAACTAGTCACCAGTCACTGTCAGCACAGAGTACAAGCACAGAGAATAGAGCTTCAGTAATTTACTACCCTGGAAAGGTCACTGTTCTAGGTTTCAGGTGTTTCTAGTCAAATATTTAATAAATTCTCTACTTTCTACTTAGAAAATTATTCTTTTAGTGAAAAGGTTTTAGCACAAGGGAGACAGAATCCTTGTTCACTGGGTAGCAGCTACAAGGTATGTGGCTGCTCTGTGATGATAGAAATGATCAGGGCTGTGAACGGGCTAGCTTACAGTCACCCTCCATAAACTTAAGGAATATGTGATTTAAATATGAGAATATGGGACAGAGAGATGACTCAGCGGTTAAGAGCACTTGTTCTTACAGAGGACCAGGTTTGATGCCCAACACCCACATTGTGGCTAATTATCCATAACTTCAGTTCCAGGGGATCTGACACCGTCTTCTTTGGGCACTGCACACACGTGGTGCACTTACATACATGCAGACAAAACATTCATACACATAAAAATAATAAATAATAACTAAAATATAAATGTGAGAATACAAGAGCTCTTCATTTATGGGAGAATAATTTAGAATGGTGTACTTTACATCTGAAAGCAAGTCAGGTTAATTTTAATAAAAATATACTACCATGAAAAAAGAGCTTTTCACAGTGTCAAGCTCTTATAAAGCCAGCACTCTGGAGGAGGGGCCAGAGGATAGTGAGTTCAAGGCCAGACTGGACTACTCAGCAAGCACCAAACCAGCCTGAGCTACACAGCAAGACCCTGTCTCAAAAATAAATGAATGAATAACCACAAAAATAATAAGCTTTTAGCCAGAAACTTTTAAAAATCTTTTTTTTAATTTATTTATTTTTATTTTATGTGTATGAGTGTATTGCCTGCACGTAGGTAAGTGCACCCGAGTCATACAATGCAATGCCCACAGAGGTCAGAAGAGGCGTCAAATCCCCTGGGACTGGAGTTGCAGACAGTTGTTAGCTGCCACATGGATGCTGGGATTCGAACCCGGATCTTCTGCAAGAACAACCAGTGTTCTTAACCGCTGAGCCATCTTTCCAGTCCCTTAGCCAGAAACTTTTTAAAAAATATTTTATTATTTTTAGTTTATGTGTATGAGTGTATTGCCTGCATGTGTGTAAGTGCACCGTGTTGTGCAGTGCCCATGGAAGTCAGAAGAAGGCATCAGATCCCCTGGAACTGGAGTTACAGGTGGTTGTCAGGCACTATGTGGGTGCTGGGAATCAAACCCAGATCCTCTGCAAGAGTATCTACTAGTGCTCTTAACCACTGAGTCATCTCTCCAGCCCCAAGCCAGAAACTCTTAAGAGACCCAACATCTAGTTTCATTTCTTTTCTACATAAGAAATTGGAAGCAGAAAATAAATGAGAACGTCAACAAATAAACTGATTAGCCAAGAAGATCATTTTTCCCACAGCAGTAGTATATTTATTGTGCTGAAATCAGGTAGCGGGGAATGAATTGCTCTGGAAACCCAGTACAGAATGTTCACAAAGATTTACACATCTCTAGTCATTACACACTGGAGCAAAAACAAAAGTACTGAATCCTCTTAGACCACACTACTGTATGTGCTGTGAATTTTCTGTGATGCTCGTGACTGCATGCCTTTGTGGAAAATGTAGTTTTAATGCACAATAAATATAGTTTACAAAATACTCTGAAAGTCTGTACAAACAGCACATATCCTACACATGCAGTTTTGACGTGGTGAGAAATTTAGAAATAACCATGCTGTTTTTGTCACTTTTTCTCTTTCCTTACGACCCCTCTGTGACATACCATAACAAATTAATTCATGTGAGATATTTGGAACAAGTTCTCTTATACATTTTTCCACTTGTCCACTTCTATTACATGGAATATATCTTTTTTAAGTAGCAAGTTTAACTTGATAGCTCTAACTGGCTCTTATTTTCCACTCATCCTGAATTAATAAGTAATACCTTGCAGCATCAAGCACTGACTGGTGCAATCTTTAGCACCAAGGAGTCAAGATTATTGCACCAAAATGGGTTTACACTTCATATCTGGTTAATAAAGATTCTGCAACTTAGTCACAAAGGATATAATATGCCCAAATTAAATACATTGAAATACCTGGATGGTATCCTAGAAACGTTTGGTGTATGCTATTTGTCAAAATAAAATAAAATAAAATAAACCCATAAAGCTAGTGAATTTGAAAGTTAAAACTCAATTTTATATTAGAGGACTCCTTGATTTTTTTTTTAAATTAAAATTTATTTCATTTTAAATGTTCTTTCCAACAGAAGAGGTAGGTTTATTTCCACATATGAAAAATCAGGAACAGCCACAAATCAAAACAAGGAAAGCCCGATAAAATCCATACTTGCACATAAAGGTAACCACCTTAGATGTTACTAATAAAGACATGAGTTATTTCATGTTTCAATCAGACAATAATCTTGATTTTCATAATACATTTCTGCTAATAACAGGAGTATTCAAAGGCTACCTTTTCATCACAAAAATTGTTTCCCACAGTGATTTGTGCCACATTGGGGGCCTCTGGGTCAATAGACAGGATTTTACTTTTATTCTTTCTTATCTTCACCGACACCATCATCATCAAGCCTCTAAGATTCTACAGAGATTAGAAGACTTTTTAAATTTAATTACAACCAAAACAGTATATTCTGACTAGAGGTGGAGAGATTTGACCACAATGGTCAATAAATGAATTCAAATGTGCAAATTCAAATAGATCCGCATTTCCATCACTGGACAAGAAAGTGTTAGGTAATTGATTGCAATCAGTAGGTCATTGGTAATTTAGCCAGAAATGTTCATAAAATTCGAGTTTCTATGATCATCTGAAATTCAGACTGAAGAACTGAGTGGACACCAGATAGATGAAAATTTCACCCACTGGACAAGTAGATGTGACTAGGAGGGGAGACTCCAAGGTCACAATGAGATTGCTTTGATCTGGACAACAAGGCTAATAAAAAATGTTTAAAAATAAAAACTTCATAAATAAAACATCTGGGTACCACATTGAATGCTTGACTCAGTCTAAAGGTGAACAGAGTACACCTGCCTTTCTCCCTAGCCCAGACCCTCTGCTTCTGTTGTCCCTGAAATTTTATATTACACAGGAGTTTCCTCACTGCCAACCAGTTAAGGCCCAGGTTCAATTTACTCTCCTTTTGGTTTTCCGTTTTTCTGGGTTTTCCCATTTTCTAACACTAGCTGCTTTTCTGACTTGCTCACACCATTTGCTGAAATACCATTCACGGCTGTCTTTCCAGCTTTTGATTTCTTAGGCTCATTGTATGTCCGAGTGTAGAAGTTCAGAAACAGAAATATGAAGCTGATGGCATAGGCTATCAGAGCCCAGTGCATCCATTTGGGGAAGGGGCAGTCGGTGTAGAGAGAGAGTGCTGTGTGCCCAATGGTCACGTGGAACTGAACCTGAAAGACAAAAACAGCAGCGCATGGCACATCTCATGAGAACAGTCGACAGCTCCTAAGGCCAACATCAGGCCTGTCACTTTGTTTGAGAAGTCCGATGTCTCTGCTTACCTCTTACTGAGATCACAGTTCAAATACCACCCACTTGGCAGAGCCTTCAGTGACCTTGGTGGGCCTCTCACCTCTGCACAGCAGCTCTGAGTTTTGTTTATAAAGATGATAACCATCTGAAGCTGCATCCCGTATGTGTCGGCCTCCCTACTGTCCACTAGACTGTCACTCCCAAAGGTGGGCTCCACCTGCTCACTGATCGACCCAGAGTCCCAGGCACAGATTTTATGTTTGTGAATACTGGAAGAAGGTTAAACTGGCCCAGAAGAGTAATGCAGTAGTAACACAAGGCCTTCGTTTATTTTTTTCCTTCCTATGGTGTAGATTGATTTTTTTTCATACTAAACTGTCAGCAAGTATATACGTTTACAGAATTATTTTTTAATTAAAATTTTAAACAGGCATACAAAATAATGAGTTCTTTGACATCTTCAAACATGCACATCACTGTATTTTGCTCACCCTGCATCTCCCCACCCATTGGCTTCCTTCCTCCCCAACATTGTCCTCCTCAAATCATGTAAGGTATATAAACCTTAAAAATGAACTGAAGCTTAGCCGGGCATTGTAGCATACGCCTTTAGTCCCAGCACTCAGGAGGCAGAGACAGGTGAATCTCTATGAGATTGAGGCCAGCCTGGTCTACATATCGAGTTCCAGGCCAGCTGGGACTACAGGGAGACCCTGTCTCAAAAAGATTAAAAAAAAAAAAAAAGCTTATCAAATTGGCTCATTACTTGTCTCTTACAGAGAGCAAGCAGACAGGCATCTTTGTGTTTAAATGAATACTATTCTTTAAAAATTAATATTCCAATTAAAATCAGTAAGTCATCACAAAGAATTACCTAAGAATTACTCTAAGAATTCTTAAGAAGAGAACATCCAAAACATTGAGATGCTCAAAATAATAAACTTAAATTCTGACATATTAATCAGTGAATGGTGTGAAACAAAAGGAATTAGAAAGTCCATGAACTCAGCATAGGATTCTTATATGATTAACCGGTCCAAGGACTTCTGGCTTAAAAATACAAGTTCAACATCCTATTTGTAATGGGAAAATATAGTTTCTTTGTTAGCAAAATCATCAATATATCTATTATATTAAATATTAAAATAATTTATTCCACACAAGTCAGAAGTTGATATTAAATTTTACAATTCCCATGGCAAAAATCCAGATTTTCAGGACTTTGGATTTCACAATGGTTCTTAGAACCTGTACCACCGAAAATGGTGTGTACAGGGCATGACTGAGTATGCTGTAGTCCAGGGCTAGCTCAGGGCAGGCCCCAACAAAGCAGCTAAAATACTTGAGATGATTTTGGTTACCCCTTTATTTTCTGGGGACCACTTAACTATGACTGAGAGGTGAATCATACAAATGGTAGAAACAGCTTGCACCGAAGCCAGAGGAAGGTTCTTGTAGCATTTCTCTACTGATGAATCCTTCACACCCAGCATTCCCACAAAGGCTGTGTTTCTTGTTTGGTTAGGTGGCTGTTTAGCAACTCAGAGATGGATATTTCCTAATCTGATAAAACTGCACACACTATGATTAAAGCATATTAGAATACACTCCAAAGCCTAGAGATTAACTACCAGCTTGATTTGCATTTTCAGTTTGATTATAGGTCAGTCAGGGCTCGGCATGGAGCTCTGATGTATGCACTCAGATGCTAAGACAAGTCCTACCAGGAGGAGCTGTGGAGATGGCATCCCTGAACACCTAGCTCAAAAGCTGGCTGTCTTCAAGGAGTACTGCAGAACTGGGACTTCTCTAGCCCTCACTCCCTTCCTTCCCTCTACCCTTCCTTGGCTCTGTGCTTTCTTTTCTACATATATGAGGTCTATAACAAGAACTTAAAAAAATAAAAAGGAAAAAATGGGAATTTAAGCAAGGATGAGAAGATGTGAGAGAAAAATCACTTAAAGCCGGGCATGGTAGTCCACGCCTTTAATCCCAGGCAGAGGCAGCCTGGTCTATATAGTGAGTTCCAGGCCGGCTGTAACTATAGGGAGACCCTGTCTCAAAAGCACCCACACACAAAAAAAAAAATCACTCAAGAAAAATAATTCTTATTTTTTTCATCATATATGAATCTATATGTTTCATGGCATGTGTACATTTTAACCATTCATCCCACAGGTGATTTTACAGAATGGTTCTCTCAGAGGTACAGGTGCTGGATTTGATCTTTGAGGACATAATAGCACAAGTGGCTATGGCTGGTACACCCACATAAGTGGGTAGAACCAAGTGATTTCATGATGGAAATCAATCTAAGATGACAGCACTTTGCAATGAATAAAATTCAAATATTTTAGTATTTGGTTTGGCAACACCCACAGCAGGAACTTTTGAAGTAGTTATTTGAACTCACCAGCTGCAACATGGTCAGGTATCGTTTCCACCAACGATACTTCTGAATCCAGGGGCCAAACGCCGTCAGCCCATAGTAGGAGTACATGATCACGTGGATGAAGGAATTCATCTGCGCACCGAAGAACGCTGCAGACAAGCAAGCAAGATTCAGACAGGGACACCAAGCGATGAAGCAGAGACTGAGAAGTGGAAGAATCCATCTTATTTTCTATCTTCCACTCAAATAGAGATAAGGACTAGAAAACAAAGTAACACTGAGAAAATGTCTTCTCCAGTTATACTACAACTGTGTGCAATTTAGACTGAGTTTTAAAAAACTATAAATGAAAATGCATTGTTCAAATGCAAAAGATTTTTGAAGTGGTAAATTCTCAAATGGAGTGCACCCACACAAAAAAAAAAAAATCACTCAAGAAAAATAATTCTTATTTTTTTCATCATATATGAATCTATATGTTTCATGGCATGTGTACATTTTAACCATTCATCCCACAGGTGATTTTACAGAATGGTTCTCTCAGAGGTACAGGTGCTGGATTTGATCTTTGAGGACATAATAGCACAAGTGGCTATGGCTGGTACACCCACATAAGTGGGTAGAACCAAGTGATTTCATGATGGAAATCAATCTAAGATGACAGCACTTTGCAATGAATAAAATTCAAATATTTTAGTATTTGGTTTGGCAACACCCACAGCAGGAACTTTTGAAGTAGTTATTTGAACTCACCAGCTGCAACATGGTCAGGTATCGTTTCCACCAAAGATACTTCTGAATCCAGGGGCCAAACGCCGTCAGCCCATAGTAGGAGTACATGATCACGTGGATGAAGGAATTCATCTGCGCACCGAAGAACGCTGCAGACAAGCAAGCAAGATTCAGACAGGGACACCAAGCGATGAAGCAGAGACTGAGAAGTGGAAGAATCCATCTTATTTTCTATCTTCCACTCAAATAGAGATAAGGACTAGAAAACAAAGTAACACTGAGAAAATGTCTTCTCCAGTTATACTACAACTGTGTGCAATTTAGACTGAGTTTTAAAAAACTATAAATGAAAATGCATTGTTCAAATGCAAAAGATTTTTGAAGTGGTAAATTCTCAAATGGAGTACTCCAGTGGGCTTAAGTAAATTAATAAAAATTACTACTGCCCGCCCCCACCTTCTCCTTTTAATTCTACCGTTCCTTGGAAAAAGAGGCTATGGTACATTTAAGTGTTTCCCTGGACTTATGCCATTATTTTCTCTAGATGCATCAAAACACCTCTCCAGGGCAATGCTTATAGGTTTCCACATGGTTTTAAATATGATAGCATTATACATTAAGTACCAATCCACCTAGTTTATATAAATTTCGTGCTATCCCACTCAGTCTCATGCAATAGCATTCTTTCTCTTTAGAGTGCTAATTGAATCAAAGTATAGATATAATAATGAATTGTATCATGAAGTGAGTTGACAGAGTCAGTTTAGACTTACTAATTTTATTTTAAACTCAGAATTTAACTTTAATAGCAATTTACACAGTGACATGCCCAGTTTGCCATTGTTACAAGACATTTCCCTGGGTCTCTGCCCAACTGTGAATTCTGATCCTCTTTAACACTAACGAGGCTAATGTAAAGGTTTATTTAATTAAGAACCAACAGGTCATTTAAAGTCTTTACAAGAGCAGGAGTTAACTCTGAGCCTGACTAAAGAGAAGTCACTGTGTCTCATTCTTTCAGACCGAAAGTGCCAGTCAGTACGGCTCCCCACCCAAGTATGTATCGTTTTCTGGCATTTAAGCTTGGTTTATGCCCATTTGGGGGCAAATCTTTAGGTGTCCCGTTCATCAGAGATGAAAAGCCGAAGTCTCTAAAAAGTGAGATGAGCATGAATGGAGAGGCAAGCCATGAGAACAAGCAACATGACGCACCAGGGAAACCTACTTTCCACCAAACTGCTCGGGAATTTCAGAAAGGCAGACGGATTCCTCACCTTGGCCTCCTGCCACCCACTTGATTCCAATCCACCACAGTGTGAACATGGTGCAGTGATGGTATACATGAAGGAAAGACACCTGGTTGTTTTTCTTCCTCAGGATGAAAAACACTGTGTCCAAATACTCAACTCCTTTTGATACAAAGTACCACCACAAAGCAGCCGCTATCTGTAAAAAGGAAGGGAAGGATGTCATAAAACCCAAATTATGATTATAAGGGCTTCTCCTTAGTGTTAATAAATACAAAATACAATGCACAAAATGTACAAGGCACAGACTCATCCTCTAGTTAAATAGGTTTCAGGGGCGGGGGGAGGGGGGGGGAGCACAAACCCAAAGGTTTCTCAGAGCTACACAGTGTCAAACTGCTGAACACAGAGCTGTAAGCACAACCACACAGCTATGCTTTTCTGTTTGGTAGAAAAACCAACATGTTGACTTTATAAAGTTATTCCAGGTATTCCTATAGAGTCTAAGCTTATGTAGCAACTAGTTTCAACATCTGTCTCTCTCACACACACTTTAACTGTACAACAAGGTGTCTAATTATTGCAGCTTAACTGTACAACGTGTCTAATTAACGTAGCTTGTATTAGTAGAATCATTAAAATGATCAATTCAAAAGAAAAACTGAATATTTCCTAGGTCATAAATATGATCCTGTTTATTTGAGTAAGTCTTTTCTTGGGCTCTAATTAAGACAACAGATGATACAAAAGATTATATGACATGTTGGTATGGGGACTCAGGTTTGCTTTGCTTAGAGGGGAGCCTGCTGGCTTCGGGGCAGGGGGTCTGATCGGCGGCGACAGAGTCAAACTCTGGGACCTGTGTCTTCCCAACAGGACGATTTATTTTAGAATTCATATGGTTTTTATACATTCCAAGGAACTAGCAGTCACGTGGGATATGACAGTCACATACAAAGATTTAGGGTACAAAGAAACAGGACATTTAGTCTGTTAGTTGGCGCCAGGATTCTTAAACTTTTACTCAAGGTTATCAATGCCCATCCAGTAATTTATTGGCCACAATGTTTTCTTTCTTAGAGCTAAAAGCATGGTAAACTTAGCTTTTAGCTCAGGAGTAAACCTTTAACCTGGCCTAATCTCTTAGCCAGGGATAGCTGAATTATTTGTTTAGGACAAGGAGATGAGCTAAGGGTTGTTGACCAACACGCTTTCCCATAGAGCAGGGAGCCTGCACTTTTATGACCAGGCCGCATCCTCCTGCCAGCCCAACAGTGTTCTGCAAGGCAGGGATTATCAGAGCCACTGCTTTCAGTGCCTCTCCCTTTTAGCAGAGAATGCAGCCTGGACCTGTAAGTTTTAGGCTCACCTCACCCTAGGGCCTGGCATCCTGGTTTCCTACATGTTGGGATTAAGGATCCAGCAAGAGGTGACCTCTGCCTATGTTTTTAAGCATTCTACGAGGATGTTATTGTAATGGTAACCAAAAACTAACTTTTGCATATCAAGTATTTTCTACAAATATATGTAAAACTAACAAATAAGTCAGCACATAACTGAAATGAATTTATAAACCTTTCTGTGATAGAAGATTGATAGGTGTTTTAAATGAAAGATGCTTCTTCATTTTATACCTGCATCTAGTGGATTAAGCTTTTGTTTTTGTGTTGTTTTGCTCTTAAAAAACAAAATTTGAGTGTTGGGAGTCATAGTCAGTGTTTCATGGCAATGTAAAAATATTGATTATTTTCAATTCTAGAATCAGACATCACTTAGAATAAGCATTCCCTAAAATGACAATTTAAAACACTAAAGGCAAGATATAAAATAAAGTCTTGTGTTTATCAGTTGACTACCATTTATTCAATCTGAGCAATACTATTATCAATGTCAAAATTTGTTGAAAATTAGCTTGAAATAGTTTGCCCACAGCAACACTCTAATATCCATGACTATGTTAACTACTTCAAAGTGCTGTCCATTTTAGTGCCATCAACTTTGGTAGGTCATGTGTGCCCAGCCTAGACTCAGCCATTCTGTGGCTGCACTAGCTGTCTTGGAATGGGCTAGCCAAGGCAAGAAGCAATGCTTCATGGCTATGCGCATCGCACGAGAATCAGTCTCCGAGTGAAATATTCATTCCACCCTTGGACAGCAGAGGGGAGCAGAAGGAGGATCCCAAATGCGGTCCACTCAGTTCTCAGGGGTTTCCTCTTGGGGCAGTTTTCACAACAGCTCGTTACTGAACGTTTGTGTGTCAGTGGGACAGGTTCACAATCAACCGGGTGGTCATTTTGACCTTTACCCTAATAATACTAATCTATTGCTTTAACCAAGGGGCTTTTCTATGTGTATTCCTGGGAGAAAGGGAGTCAGACATTTCTCCTTTCCCTGCTTTTAACAAGAAGCTGGCTCTCTGCCAAGGAGATTCTCTGGCAGTATGGGTATCAGCAGAAAATCTTATTTCTTGTACCCTGTGAATCCAAACAAAGAAGGCTTCTCATTCTCTCAGCCACACCCTGGGTTTTATTTTCTTAACTGTTTGCTGTCATGCTGACTACTTGTCGCCCAACCCTCACCAGAGTGTGCGAGCCATACAGGCAGAGACCTTACCTGTCCTCACCTCTGCTGCCTGGGCTCCCACTATTATCTGCAAGGAGGCAGGCTCAGCACAAACTTACTGAGTGAATGAAGCCAATGTGGCAACCAAAGGGGTGAATTTTTCATTAGTCTACAAGCCTTTACATGGATGACATGGGTATAAAGTGGTAAGTATATTAAAGCAGATCAGTTATGGGTCTGGGTGAATATTCACATCTATATTCCCTAAACTCAATGCCAGAAAGCTGATGTTCTCAATGGAAGCTATAACATTATAGTTATTATTACATATATTAACAAACACATGGGATGTGCAAGACATGCATAAGTACATAAAACTGTGTTTTATTATATATAATTTTTAGATGATTGGAAAATAAAATACATTATATTATTAGTGATTTTTCTAAAAATTTAATAAAGACCAAATCATACCTACACATTTATGTTATGTACAGTTTCCTAAATATTATATAGTTCATAAAATATTTTACTCAAATAAATTAGCCCTCTTGGTGACTGTCTATTTTTGAGACAAAAAATAATTTTTTAAGGTAGTCTCACTAGGTAGCCCTGACTGGCCTGGATCTACTATGTAGACCAGGGTGGCCTTGAACTCAAGAGATTCTGTTGGGATTAAAGGCATGTGCCACTATACTGACAAAAAAAAATTTATATCAGACATAGAACTATTTTTAAAACACTATATATTAGCAATTCAGTATATATTCACCCTCACAACACCAGATCAAAGAACATTCTGGAAACATGAAAATGGAGTTTTTCAACTATGTGCTTTTAAAGAAAAGCAGACCTTTATTTACTCCAAACAACTCATTTCGTTACCACACTATAAAGCTAGTCAACAGTATTCATTGGCATACTTACCCTGACTTCATTAACATTATTGGAATAATCCACGGTCTGGCAAATATAGCTATAGCCGGCATTATACGATCCCATGAACAGCTGGGGACACAAACAGTAACATCTGAAATAAAGTCTTAGCAGGCACAGCACTCAAAATGCTAAATTTGACATGCAATCTTTCAAATTATTTTAAAAATAATATTTTCTTTAAAAACATTTCAAATGCACCAAACATTATTTTAAATTATTTTCTCTATCTTCTGTGGTGCTGGGGATCACACCCAGAACCTCACAAATACTAGGCAAGTGTTCTGCCACTGAGCATAACCTCAGTCCTGAAGTGACATGTAAAATGTTAGAAATTCTAAGTCACTGTGTGTCAGCTTTTCCTATAACTTTAAAAAAGATCAAATTAAGTGGGCATGGTGGCACATGTCTTTAACTCCAGTATTTGGGAGGCAGAGGCAGGGGAATCTGTGAGTTTGAGGCTAGCCTGGTCTACATAGCGAGTTCAAAGCCAGCTGGGACAACTGGGAGACCTTGTCTCAAAAGGACAAAAAAAAAAAAATTAAAAACCAAGCATAATCTTTGGACCAAAATACCAACTTCATTTAGTTTATTAGCTAGAAAAACTTTAAGGAAAAAAATGTCATTGTTTAGAGAATATTTTATTAATTTCTGTAATGAAACTCATGTATGTAAGACCTTACGTAGTAAATACAGCGTGCTTTGGAGGCTGGAGAGATGGCTTAGTGGTAAGGAGCATGACTGCTCTTGCAGATGACCCAAGTTTGATTCCGAGCACCCATGATGGGCAGCTCACAACTGCCTGTAACTCTAGAGGATATGACACGTCTAGCCTCCACAGGTACCTGCACTCACGTGCACATATCCCCACACAGACACACAGACACATAACTACAAATAAAATAAATAACTACAGTGTGCTACTTCTGTACAAATAAGAAAAGGTTTACATTTAGTATTTCTAGATCAACATAATTCTTGATTTACAATGCCAACTCAATAAAAGATAAATTTTTATAGCCACAATTTTGAACCTGCCTTAACTGGTTTGTATTCTTGATCCAGAGTTGTCTGTGCCTAGCAAAGTAAGTAAAGGTCTCTTTTAAAAAATTCCAATGGACTCTGATATGAACATTTGAAATTTGCCTTGTTCTGACTTTTTTCTGGTTCCCTGTCTAGAACTTGTAATGCTAATTACTCTTGCCTTTACTTCTCTTTCACATCCCCTATTCACCAGTCAAGGACTTTCTTTTCTCCCTACAGATAAGAATTATGCAATTTGGGAATCTTTTATATAGACCCACTGAAGGGGTACCCCAATTGCCTCACCCTGCGTCCGTGTTCAGCATGGAAGAAGCCAGGGCAGTCTGTGACCAAATTCCCTATCGGCAATTTGGGTGACCTCTTCAGAGGACAGTGTGATAAGAATAGGTGGTAGGAACTGGCTAGGCAGTTAGGGTAAAAAGACCCCTGAAGAAAAGTAGCCAGTTTCTCGGCTAAAAGTCAAACTGTCCTTTGGGCCTTTTAGTAACATACTGTGCTCCAAAGGCCAAAAATGTCAAAAGAATTTGGGAGCTTTTATCTAATCCCTAAAAGGTTTTAGGGTTACCTCTTTAGAGAGGGGAATGTTAAGAGTAGCAAAAGCCCCAGAAAGAATGAAAGAACGAAAGAACAAAAGAATGAAAGACAGGCCAGCTGGGGCTATAAGGAGACCCTTTCTCAAAGAAAGAAAGAAAGAAAGAAAGAAAGAAAGAAAGAAAGAAAGAAAGAAAGAAAGAACATGAAGTTGTCAGAAAAAAGTGATGGGGAGATATGGGAGGAGTTGGAGGGGAGGGAGTGGGTGTGGATTTGATCAAACACCTTATATGCATGTATGAAATTCAATAAATTTTTTAAAGTTAAAAAAAGCAATTAAAGTTTTTGTAAAGTTGAGATTCTATTCTTTTTTTCTGTTAGCAGAAAGTTTTCTAAAAAAATAGTTATGTAAATTTTCTTAGTACCAATAATTGGTTATCACCTTATACAGAAGTTTAATATGTCTCTTAGGAACAAATTCCTTAGACTTTTGCAACTTAAAAAATGTGTCAGGGCTGGAGAGATGGCTGAGCAGTTAAGAACACTGGCTGTTCTTTCAGAGGACCCAGGTTCGAATCCCAGCACCAACCTGGCAGCTAAAAACTGTCTGTAACTCCATTTCCAGGGGATCCTACAGCCTCTTCGGTCCTCCACAGCCTCTTCTGTCCTCCATGGGCATTGCACGACATGGGTGCACTTACTTACATGCAGGCATAACACTCATACACATAAAATAAAAATTACAAAGTATATTTTTTAAATGTATGTGTCAATCTAGTATTCAGGGTTTTCTTGTAAAATGTCCTGAAGAATTCACTGGTATTGAGAAGAGTGTGTGATGGGGGCTGAAGAGATGGCTCAGCAGTTAAGAGCACTGACTGCTCTTGCAGAGGACCCAGGTTGGGATCCCAGCACCCATGTGGCCGCTAATAACTGTTCCTAACTCCAGTTCCAGGGTATCCAACACCCTCTTCTGGACTCTACATGCATGGCTACACTTACATATATGCACACAAAACACTCATACTCCTAAAATAAAAATAACTAAATCAAAAAATATAAATAAAAATGTGTGATGGTTATTTGTTATAGCTCCAGGACAGTTAATTCATTCCAGTTCCAACACAAAATGCAGTAAAATTACTTAACACAAGTGAAGTTAAAATAGGTACTTATATCTATTTTGATCAGGTGCCAGCTCTGAAACTGATATACAAGGACTCTAAATAACTACTGTTCACCAAGTGAACAGTGTATGTGCCAAACACCCTGAAAAGATTCTCTCAGTTACCTCTAATAACAGCCCCACTTGGCAGATACTCTCCTCATCTGAGAGATGAGAATGAACCTTCGAAAGCTGAATAACTTCCAACATCAAACAGTTCATGAGAGGAACTTGAGAATCCATTCTCTCCTTCTAGGTTCCCCTTAACATCTGTCCTGTACTTTGTTTCCTACTTTTGTCATCTACAAATTTTAAATGCTAAACATTTACTCCTAGAGTAGCTAACAGCTATCTTGGGATACAAGACTGTAACGATGGTTTCATGTGGTCTCAAGTTTTAATTTCTGACAATCCTGGGGAATTATTATAGAGTGACCTTAATAAACCAACCTCTCTGAAGATGAAAAGGTTAAGCAAAACCATCCCAAAATTATAGATTATGAGCACCAAGCGCATCTGAAATGGCTCCCGATCCTTCATCCACTTTGGGCCCAGCCACACGAAGAGGAGATAAAGAGTGCTTATGCTCAGCGTAGGCCACGGAGACTGCATCAGTGGCCAGTCTTCCACACGCTTATCTACAGAGAAAATGAAATAACATGAAATTCACATGGCAAGAAACATTTTATAGCATGGACTTTTTTAGGAATTAAAATGTTCTAAGTTGGTAATCGGACCAAAGACAGGTCACCATCCCAAATAAAAAGACATGGTATTAAAAACACAACCAAAGGCCTGGAGAGGTGGCCCGGCAGTTAAGAGCACTGGCTGCTCTTGCAGAGGATCCGGGTTCAGTTCCCAGCACTCACATGGTAGCTAACAACCATCTATAACTCCAGTTCCAGGGGATCCAATGCCCTCTTCTGACCTCAGTGGGCACTGCATGACACAGGTACACTTACATACATGAAGGTAATACACTCATACACATAAAATAAAAATAATAAATAAAATATAAAAAACCCCACCACCACCAAAAACGAAAAACAGACTGATTCCACAAGTAGCTTTGGAAAATCATTTTCATTACTTATGTGACATGGTCACATCATCTAAAATATAAAGAATCTAAAAAACAAAGAGAAGAAGTACACTAAAGATATAGGAGCTAAGCTTGACATGAAAAGTGAAAGACTTCGAAGACTGAAAACAATATTGTAAGGAAACCCTTGTCTTCCGTGTTAAGCATTTGAAATTTATCAAGCAGTACCAAACTGTTCTCTATATCCACCCCTAAAATGAGCAAAACTTAGACTGATGAAGTGGGACATGGAAGCCAGAGGCTAGAATATCTCTAGAAACAGTGTTAGCTTGAGTCACACGTGAGGAATTAAGCCAGTGTTCGCTCTTTATCTTGCACAGTAGCCACATTCAAGGACGATATTTACATTTCCATCGATAGCATGCATCAATTTTACCATCTCTAAGTAACCAAACTGTATGGATAGCTAAACCTAATTTGCATATGCGTAAATACACACAATGCAATGTCATATCTCTTAAAATAAACTGATTGCCCGTAATATTCAAATACACAGTCATTCATAAAGTTCGTAATACAATATTTCCTAAACTGGAACATTTCTAAGATAACCAATGATAATATGAGATTATGAAAATTTCCCTCTTATACATAAAAATATTAAAATTAAACACCATTTTCTTTTTAAAATCAAATGTCTATTTTATTTTTGGCAATGCAAAACACGTATGTTTTACATTCTATTTTCAGGAAAATAATTATTTCTAAAACTCAAGAAAAAGACTCATTTAGTCAATTCCTAGAATCCAGCCTACATGAATTTAACATATTGCTGATTACAATAACCCCTATTTAAATTGAGTTGTTTATTAAAACTATATATGCAAAATGGTTCCAGATTAGGTTACCAGGTACTAAAATACCAGTTTAAAAATATACTGCTGTGTGTGGTAACACACACCTTTAATCCAAATCCCAGTACTCGGGACTCAGAGGCAGGTAGATCTCTGTGAGTTCAAGGCCAGCTTGGGGCTACAGGGGAGACCCTCTCTCAGAAAAACCCCAAAAATCATACACAAACTCTCTCTCTCTCTCTCTCTCTCTCTCTCTCT
>NW_008332065.1:144052-147848 GCF_000622305.1 Nannospalax galili | reverse complement strand
TACATGTATATTCACACACACACACACACGCATATATACATGCAAAAACACACTGATCATTTCTATATACCGCCACTGGGAAATAAGATACAAGGCGTAAAACATAAGGTTTCATGAAATCATCTTCCAAGTCAGGAAGTATCATAACTCCTATGGTTTCAGTGAGATTAGTTGTTAAGAAGGTGATAATGTGGAGAGCGGGCCGTGGGAGTGTCTGGCATTTGGGAGGCTCAAGGCAGAAGGAATGAGTTTGAGGTCAGTCTACCAAATTATAAGAGACATCCTGTCTCAAAAAAGAAATGGGGTATGGAGATAATTATTTTAAGAAAAACACACATAGGAACAAGGAGAACAAGGACTCATTTCACTTCTTAACTTATAAAGGATATCTACTGTTTATGGTAGCTATGGTCATACTGCTCAAATCAAATACATTCCAGACTTACACTAAAATATCTGAAGAAACAGAAGACATAGTAAACTCCAAAGGAAGAAGAGACTTAAAAGATGCTGAGTTGTGCTAACTTTTATCAAAGGTCACGGTAGCTGTCATCAGTGACTGTTTGCAGTCTAGAAGACGTGTTATCATCTACGATAATTATCCTCCTACATCCAACTATATCTTCTCTGTCAAATGCCCCACGTAAAAAACACAGGCTGCTTATCCACTTCGTTCTTTGTTGATGCAAACTCCCGAAGCCCGAAGCCTCATTCCAGGTCACGGAGGACTTGCTGTAGGATTCTGCTCTTCTCCACAAAGGCTAGGGTGAATACTGACCCATTAGATTGAGGCAAACAGCAAGGCACTGTTGATGGGAACCCATACGGCAAAGAAAGGACAATAAATTTATCTGTAGAGAGGTCTGAAAGTCTAACATCCTGGATTACTTCTCAACCCTTAATTTATCCTACTGACTTCAAAGAAAGTTCCAAGCAAAGAGGAGAAAAAAATTAGAACAGGTTCAGGAGCTGGAGAGAAAGTTCAGTCAGTAAAGTGCTTGCTGTGCAAACATGAGGACCTGCGTTTGATTCCTGGAACACATGTAAGGCCAGCCCCTGTCATCTCAGCGCTAGAGAGGTGCAGTCAGGAGGGTCCCAGGGACTGGTTAGTCATTTTGACTGAGTCAGTGAGCTCCAGGTTTAATGAGAGACTCTGCATCAAAACATGAGGTGGAAAGCAACTGAGAAGACATCCAGTGTCAACTTCTGGCCTCCACATGCACACAAGTGCATGTACACACACACACATGCACACACACACACACACACGCATGCACATACGTGCGCATGCACACGCATTTACACACAAAAATCAAAACAGTTTCAAAAATTTTGCCAGAAGTTAAGAGTAGATAAATTACTCCTTTATTTTTCTGAGGTAGAGGTAGAGGTAGAGGTCTCATTGTTTTCCAGGCTGTGCTTAAACAAGTGAGCCCAAGGGGCCCCACCACAGCCTCCCAAGTAGGTAGGACTACAATGTGCCCAGTTTGCCCTCTCCTTTCAATGTACAGTGTGGTTGTACACCATCTCTCATTCAATGGAGACATCTAGGGAGGACTATCAGGAGAGGCAGAGGAAGACAGGAGTGAGAAGTTGAAGACTAACACTAAGGGAAGCCAACGGAAAAGATGGAGGACCACAGGAAAGGACGAGAAGTACGCAGAACACAGCCAGTGATGCTGGCTGAGCGCTAGCACCGGCCCTGCTATGGGGCACAGGAACTTGGGGCATATTCTTCCTCCATTTCCTTCATCTATGAACACCGAAGGGGAGAGAGTGAACTAGATTAGTGATTCTCCAGCTTTAATGAGAACATCAACAAAAACCACTGAGCGTAGTTAACATGCAGCTTCTGACAACAGAAGTCTGGGATGTAGCCCTTTTCTAAAAGGACTGTGCATTTCCTGGGAAGCTCAACTTGTTTCTTGGAATTCTCCATATCTTTACATGTATTCATTTTCCTGCATTTATTTGCAGTATTTCCTTAGTGCTTCCAATGAGACTCAAATATCCTATATATTTGACATGTTTTCTTTTTCACTGAAAAGGCCTTACTATAGCCCAGCAGTGCCCTGAAGATATACCATTAGTAACAGACCTCGCACAGCTTGAACCTATAACATGCTAGAGAGCTGAAACAGTAAAGGAGTATCATGGGTGCTGAATCTTTATGTATCTTCTATAACCTTCAAATTATTAACAAACAAAGTCTCCATATTACCATTAACTCAAATGCTTAAAGAAAGTATTTTAAAGTTAGGTTGAATCTCTGTTCACTTAAGTTACACTGAGTCCAAGTATAGAGCACACACACTGGGGGGGGGGGCAGAAGATGCCAGAATTCTGTCAATATCCTGATCTTGAACAATTAGGGGTATGAGGGAAACCAAGAGCTCTACAGCAGGATTAGTACAAGGTAAGAGAAGAAGTCAGGTGCAGCAGGACAGGACAGGAGGGGGACAGGACACCATTCGACAGTGCAGACATCTCGCTCAGTGTTTAAGGGCACTGGCTGTTCTTTAAAGGACCCAGGTTCAGTTCCCAGCACCCACATGGCAGCTAACAACTGTCTGTAACTCCAGTTCCAGGGAATCCAACACCCTCTTCTGACCTCCACAGGCACTGCATGACACAGGTGGACTTACATACATGCAGGCAATACAATCATACATATTAAAATCTTTTTTTAAAAAAGAACCTTTGAACTTTTACTCAAGAACAAAATATGCCGAGCAGAAATGTAGGCAGAAAGGTCTTATTTCAGAGACTAAAAATTAGAGAAACTGACCAAAGGTCCCTTCGTTGACTGACAGAAGAAATGCAAATGAGACATCTAAATACTCTGAAAGAATCAAATACATAAACAAGTAACATATTCTGAAAACTAAGCAGACTGAAAGTAGAGGATACATCCAAGAGAAGAGGGTAAAGTGCCAATGGAGATGCTCCAGGAGGTCTTACAACTGATGAGGCACTGGGATTCACCAGGGTGATGCCGGAGAGGTTCTGGGGTGGCTTGGGCTCTCAGAGGACCATACTGACACTGAGGGATGGGCTGCAGGAGAAGGGGACTGTCAGAAGGCCTGGACACCAGTCATGTCTATGTCTGCTAGACATGTAAGAAGCATGTACTGCTTAAAGTGTTAACTCCCAGGTGCTAAGTCAACCTCTGCAGCTGGGGTCCAACACTGTGACTGTGACGCTCCCCTGGAGATTCTGACAGGCAGCTAGATGTTCCTTTATAACGCATGAAGTGAAGGAATCCCAGGCTCTTGGGGTTGCTTTGGTGATGGATGGACAGGGAAGATAACAGGAAGTTCGAAAGGGTAAAATCAATAGATTTGGGGACAGTGACAGATGTGAGAGGCCAAAGAAAAAGAAAAATTCAGGATTACTCTCAGACTTATGACCCAACCGGCAGCTGGAAGGTCTGGGTCCTGTACAGAGTACAGCAGAAAATGGAGCAGGTTAGGAGGAAGCATGGAGGAAAGGCTAGTAACCTGTGTAAGGTACACGTGGGACCCTGGGTGGGGTTGTCTGGAGGCTCTGGAGTTACCAGTGGAACTGCCAGGGCAGGAGACAGGTGGAGGAGTCACTGACCATTAAAATCTTATCAGAGCTTGAGGTCACAAGTGAGAGCAGAGAGTGAGGATGAAATGAAAAAAGTCTGGGCCACAGGGAAGGATGGAGAAATGACAGTAAGCCAGCCAAGGAGGCGGCTGGAGAAAAGAGCCAGGCAACTGGGAATCAACTGTGTGCGCCTGCCCTCCCTCCCTCCCTCCTCCCTCCTCCCTCC
>NW_008332065.1:118075-143570 GCF_000622305.1 Nannospalax galili | reverse complement strand
CCTTTGTTGCTATATGCATCTCTCTGTTCCTCCATCCATCATTCTCCTCTCCTTGCCCTTCCTCCCTCCCTTCCTCCCTCCTCCCTCCCTTCCACCCTCTCTCCCTCCTCCCTCCCTCCCTCTCTCCCTCCTCCCTCCCTTCCTTAGGAAATCATTACCTCAGAGGTTGATATGGGAGGATTCAATGAGTGAAGAGTCCCAGCCCTTATGGACCACACAGTCCCTCCTCCTTGCCTTCTGCTGCACCCATTCCCCACACTTCAAAGTTCACAGAAGTGTCTGAAGTCACAGCAATGTGCGTCCCTCTCATTACAAGTCTTTGGTGTCTCCTAAACCTTTAGTCCTGCTCTCCTGAGTTCTCTAGCTCTGAATATGGTGGCACAAACCAGACCCCCAGCCAGCAGGGAGTCACCTCACTTCACAGGTAATTACAGCACTGTGAAGAGTTAGGTAATGTGTGGATAATGTCTGACACAGAGTGAGAGGTCAGTAAGCATCAGCATTGTCATTATTATTGACAATAACCACTAAATTCGCTCTTCCAACAGAAGAATTAAACAAAGTAAAGAAAATTAACTGATATCTAAATCACGAGGAGTTTAGACGGAGAAGGCAAGGGAGCTTTATCACCCACACACTGAGAAGACAAAAGATTTTATGGTTCACTCTGCTTTTTCTCACTACTTAATTTTTAAGATTTCATCTGTTCTGTGCATATATATGATTGTGTGTGTGTGTGTGTGTGTGTGTGTGTGCGCGTGCACACACATGCACATGCACATAGGCACCACATGCCATGGCATATGTGTGGAGGTCAAAGGGAATCGATACTTTCCTTCCACCTTTAGGTGGGTACCGGGGATTAAATTCAGGTCACCAAGGTTATACAGCAAACCCTTTCACTTTTACCTGATGAGCCATTTCACCAGCCCTCACTAAATTAATTTTTAAATTATGTTGAGAGGCTGTTTTAAAAATCTTTTAGAAGACATAACAGATGTTAATAAACAATAAGATACTGGTAATCCAATAATTAAGTAACCCAAGCACCCCTACTCACAAACAAACAGAATTAATATAACTTCCTTAAAAACCTCCAACAGGCCTACTTTTTTCTTTGGAAGTCTGAGTTAAAGTTTTTTGTAACTCGGAATTTCCATTCATCAAATCAATTTTCTTTCCCAAGGAATCTAATCTAGTAAAATTCTACTGTCATGTCCCAGAAGAAAATATTAGTCAAATCAAACTTTTTTAAACAATATCCAGATTCCTAAACTAGAAGGAACCAAGGACACAGAAGGAAATAATCTTAGATGATGCCTTGGGAAGGTTCCCAGAACGGAGGCAGAGTGGTACATGCACAAAGATAAGACTTCAAGAATAACTGGATTCCAGGGAGTGGTGGCACACACCTATAGTCCAGCTAATCAAGAGGCTGAGGCAAGAGAGTGACTCGTTTTCTGCCAGCCTGGTAACATAAGCAGCAGAGAGAGGGGGGTGGTGCAGGGGGGGAAGAGAGAAAGGAGGGGGCAAGAGAGGGGAAGGAGGGAAGAGAGAGAAGGGAAACAAAGGAAGAGCTGGACTCCAAGTCTGGGTGTGATTTTCTGCCCTATGACTGTGAATCTGAACACTCCTATATTAGGTGTGGCTGATAATATGATTTATTCAAAGCACTGCCTTTTGGATTTAGCAGAAGAAGCTATATTATATGGCTCCAGAAAATAGATGAAGACCCAATGCAAGATTAAATGCAATTAAATATTCCATAAAAGTAATCTTATCATTTGGATTTTGTTTTGCTTTGCTGAGGCAGGGTCTTCTTATGTATCTTAGTCTGGCCTAAAACTTGTGCTACTCCACCCTCAGCCTCCTGAGTGCCTGAGTGCTGGGGTTATAGGCATGTGTCTCCATGCCTATACACGTACACGTTGGGGGCTGCTTATTCTGAGCCTTAACTTGGGAGGGTTAAGAATTCAGTATATAAGATCCAGGAAAAGCCGATCTGCTCTCTGGGAAGATGGGGATAACAATGCCACCCAACTCGGAAGACTATGAGGACTAAATGTGGTAAGTTCAAAGCACTAATGACAGTGCCCAGCAATAAGTAGGCAGCCAATGCCCACTGAACACTCGTGATAAATGAGTATTTTCTTTATTATCAGGCTATGCTGTGTTACAGAAAAAGAAACTATCTTAGAAAGACTTTCATTCTATCCCAGCTCTGTGACTTTCTGTTTGTGTAGTTTTAAGTCTTTCTTCATCTACAGAGGTATAATAATACCTAATTTAAAGGGATGCTATGCAGATTAAATACAAGGTGTTTAAGATGCCTCACTGCAGCCTCACACAGTCTGTTAACAGCCCAGAGTAAAGTGCTACGGACAGCAGGGACTTTCACCATGTACAGGTGGTATCTGATTTATGGCTTAAAGCCAGTTCACATGGAAAAGGAAACGTACAAACGGGGAAAAATATCTATCCACAGAGAGATTTTAGAAGGCCGATGATGTCGTAAATCCTGGAAGTCAAGATCGGAAGGAACACAGGTGAGCAGTTACGTCTTTCCCTGCTTCATAAAGTCTAATATTAATCCAGGAGTTCCAAGTCCAAACAACCACTCAGTGCTGCCAATGATTTCAAGGCTTTAGGAGAGTCAGAATGATGCTTCCTGCTATTTAAAAAGATTTTAAATACTATTTGCAGGTGTGTGTGTGTGTGTACAGTATGTGTGGAGGGGGAGGGGACTTTGGCTTTAACAGTTCTATAAACTAAGTATCTACTAGGTACAATACTGTCTGCCCTGAGTTTATTATCCTTTCATTAATTAACAGTAATTCTTAGCTCTTGTATCTTGCAATTTGGCAGACAACTTCAGAGTTGACTTTGAATATACTTTCGAAAGTCCTACCATTCCATCATATGGAAGCAAGCTCCATCTCAGGCTACACCATGCCGTATTTTAGATATACATTCACTTACGGATATAAGTTTATCTAAAGAAATGCCACTTTTTAGTTTAATTTCACACACTAGCCCTTCAGGCATTTTAGATGTCTTTCTTTGTGTCTGTGCTGGAGCCATGGTTTTGGTCAGATTTGGTGTTCTACAGGAACATTAATGTAGCAATATGATAAAGATAAGGTAGCAATGAAGAAAGTTAAAATAGGAAGATGAACAGGTCAGAGGCATCAAGACTCACCTGCTTGACAAGAGCATCACACTAAATACAAACTAGCCAGTTTAGACCCATTTCCACTATACTGGCCGCCTACAGATTATGTGATTTCTATGAATCTGAGGGACTCCTAAACATGAAAATAAAATGCCTCAGGCCGATTTCCACAGCTGTTGCAAAACTGTAAAGCAAAATACAAATTCAAAATGATCTTCCTTCTTATTTGTTGTTTTCTAGCCAAGCAGGTACTTCTTAAAAAGATGTACTCATTTGTGTTTGTGCATGAGTGTTTTGCCTGCATGTACATAGGTGTACCATGTACATGCACCAAGTGGGAACTTTTTTAAGTTGACACCTTTGCATTCCCTTAATAAAGCCATTTTACTTTAAGCCAAAAAAAAAAATTTAAAAAGGAATTGCATCACCATTCAATACTGAAGGAAGGTTATCTTTAGGGACGCTATTATATTCATTTTATAGTATGTGAAATTTTTAACTACATTTTTATTAGCACATGTTAATTTTATGATGATATAATTATAACATAGAAATAATGGGTTTCATTATGACATTTCATATATGTATAGAATGTACTTTGATCACATTCATACACAGCCATACACTCTCTAATCTCCCACCTCCCTCCCACTTACAGTCTCCCAACTAGTCTCCCATCTTTGTGTGTGCGACCCATTGAGTTTTTCTGATTGTTAATAGCACGGGTGTTCCCACCACCATTACTGTAAACGTGCATTCTGGTGTTATTCAGTTTTGTAGAATCCATCTCCACAACTACTTTTATTTTGCAAAATGGAAACTTCATATCTTAACGGCAATTCCCCAGGCAGCTCTCTCTGTCCAGGCCCAGGCAGCTACTGTTATAAATTCTGCTTCTCTTAATTTACCTGAGCAGAGTGACACATTATGACACATTATTTGTCTATTTGTGCCTGAGCTTCATGTCCTTAAGGCTCATCCATATGCACTGTATGTTGGAATTTCTTCCCTTTTTAAATTGAAAAGTACGATTCTATTTCTACGTGCCACATTTTGTTTATTGGCTCAGCTATCAGTGGATGTATCTTAGCTGCCTCTACCTCTTGGCTCTGGTAAAATGCAGCTAAAAAGTGAAACATGTAAAAAGATGTGAAATGCACTATTAATACAGATCTGTGCTCATCTCCATTTAATAAATAAAAATGAAAACAGAAATGCTTGTTCCTTCAAATGTTCTAGTTCCAAGACATAATCTTTTATGTGATTTCATACTCCAGAAACAGATTCCCTCAGTGGATTAATGCACCTGTCTTATAAACCCCAAGACATAATTAAAACATAGTCATAAACAAAACACCATACTAAGACATTTAATAAGGGCAATACTCCACAAAATGAGGGACAAGAGTTTTAAAATTAATAGACTGACTAGTTGAGGCACACACATCAAAACCATTCAGTTTCTTTTGTTTCCCCTTTCTGTGTGACCCACACATTTAGCAATTTTATAAAAAAAAGATCTAATCTATGCTTTCAAACTTAATTCAGAAATGACCAGATATAAAGTACCTGTCACTGAAAAGTTGCATAATGATAATAGGAAACTTGGTATTTTCTAAAGAAAAAATATTTTCTAAAGCAAGAAATATTGAGTTTCGACTTATATTTAGGTCATTGCTTTAGGAAAAATGAGAATCTGATAAAATGGATTACAGAGAGTGACTACAGCTGAGATGTACATTATAGTTTCACTCTCTCATTGTAGAGGGAGAAGTAAGAGACCTAAGGAACACATTAGTCGTTTGTCCACGCCCACATAATATGCCATCCTCAGAAGCTGCCTATCACATAATAAAATCAGCATGCGACTGAGATAACAGTATTTTTCTGTCACCACTCCTGTTTTTGGAAAAAATAGCTCCCTCTTGGTTACTCAAGAAATAGATAATTAAAGTAGTTAGTGATGCAGCAACGCACACAGTGCTGGTTCAGGCTAGGGCTTAAGTGTCTTTATCCTTTGTTTCTCTCTTTCTCTACATAGTTCTTGTAGAGCAGGCAAGACACAGCAAAAATGACAAAACACAGCTGGGTGTGGTGCTGCATGCCTTTAGTCCCAGCACTCAGGAGGCAGAGGCAGGCAGATCTTGGTGAGTTTAAGACCAGCCTGTCTACAGAGTAGGTTCCAGGCCAGTGAGTACTACATTGTGAGACCCTGTCTCAAAACAAAACAAAACAAAACAAAAGGCTAAGCACAAAGCTACTATTTTTGCTATTTGGACAGTACTAACAAGGGTTTTGGAAAATATTTAAATTATTGAATGATATTTTCAAATTATAGTCAATGTATGTTTACTTGTGAAATTGCTTTCTATTTAAAGAAAAGAGAAAGCAGTATCTATATCCAGAACTATAGAGCCAGGTAGGACCTGAAAGACTGTTCCTAATTCAATCCTCTTAATTTACATATGAACAACAATGAGTTTGGGGATAAAGGACTTGTCGAAACTCTTCCACTAAGCAGCTGGCCTCAAGACAGACCCAGGCTTCTGGCTGACAGCACCTTGCTGCCTTCCTCATTGACGTCACAGTGCTTCTGCAGGCAGAATGAGAAGGAAAGAACATGCAATGACTGCACAGCCCTGTGTGGTGCTACTAAATGATTCAGTGCTTAACACCAACTGAATTTATGACTAATTGATGGCAGAGGTAATTTAAAAAACCTTTCTGCAAGGCTGGGAATATAGCTCTGTGGTAGATCACTTGCTTAGCGTGTTATGCCTTGAGTTCTATTCCTACCACCATGCACACATACACTAAAAAACTTTTCCACGGTTTAATGCCATTTAAATTTTTTTTTTTTACTATTTAGTAACCAGATTACTATTCAAATTTATGCCAATTGTCAGGCATAGTGGTACCTGTCTGTATTGCCAGCACTCAGGAGGCTGAGGCAGAGGGATTGCAAGTTCAACGCCTGACCTGAGACTCTGTTTCAAAAATGAAAAAGAAAAAACCTACAATAGGGGGTCATCTCTTGATACATATCAAACCAATTTGTGTGTGCTTATGCGTGTGTGTCCGTCTGTCTGTCTGTCTCCCTCTCTCCCTCCTTAGTGTTGGGGAGAAAACTATAAAATGAAGAAGCAAATCATGATGGTGGTTCATAGTGTTCAGGACTAGAGTCACAGATAGACTGGTGCAAGGCAATTGATGAGTCATTGCTAAAGACAATGGCTTCCTGTCGGGGAGCAGCACTTGTTCTGCCTACCATTTTGGCAATGGTTTGGGAAATGGAGCTATGGTATCTGGAGGTGAACAAGGGAAAGATGAGCAACGAATGCTGTAAAGAGAAAGAGAAGTAGGCAGTACACATTTTACTCAAGGACCAAGGAGCTACCCTAGCTGCAGGCCTATGGCCAAGTTAGAATGTCAATCTAGAAGCTGGTCTTGAAAGCTATGTATTTCCTTTCTTCTTTCTAAGTGCCAAAACACACATGATTTTTTAAAAAATAATATATTCTAACAGATTCTCACTCTAAGGAAAATAAAATCTTGATTTTTTTTTTTTAGAGACAAAATGTCCTAACAAGGAGGTGGAGGCATCTAGAGTGAGAAAAAACACTCCATTCAACTAATCTTCTTGGATGCTGATCTACACCTTAACCTAAAATAATACTTAGGTTAAATCATTTGCAGGTGACTTTATTGCATGACTTGAGAAAAAATAAAACACTAAATTTTTAAAAGGATAATCAAGTGCTTACTTCGGAAGATTCCAAAACCATTGTCTGAGACTTACATTCTTAAAACTCTGTCTCCCTAAGCTGAAGAATCTGACACCAGTCTCAGAACTGCACTGTCTGCCCTCCCAGGATCTACCTATCTGTGGTGTTTTGCTATGTGCTGTGGATGGCAAGGTCACAGGAGCATCAGTCATTTAAATCCAGAAGGGTGCAGCCTCCAGTCTGACTATGGTGAAGGAAAAATATCAACCCCACCAAAAACCTCTAAAGTTGTATGGGCCTCCCAGAGGCTTTGGAGAAGCTGTGAGACAAGACTTCGCCATAAACACTGACCAAGACAGATTCTCAAAGCTGTGTGTGTGTTGGGGTTTGGGTGCTTTTGTTTTTGTTTGTTTGAGATAGGGTCTCATTATGTAGCTCTGGCTGCTCTGGATCCTGCTATGTAGACCAGGTTGGCCTCAAACTCACAGAGATCTACCTGCCTCTGCCTCCTGATTGCTGGGATTAAGGGCATGCACCACCATGCCCGGCCACACATTTGTTTTTTAAACTAGTGTAGTGATTTGTGCCTGTAATCCCTTACCTTGGGAGGTAAAGACAGAAAGTTTTTGAGGTTAGCCTGAGCTACACAGTAAATTCAGAGCTAGCCTGGGTCATATATCAAGACCCTATCTCAAATACAGAAAAATCAGCTGCCCAGAACTCGAGAATGTCTTTTCTCAACAACACACACACACACACACACACACACACACACACACACACACACACACTTTCATGCGCGCACAGGAGTAAATGGGTTCCTAGTTAATCCAAACACATAAAACCTATTTTAGATATCAACACAGATGAAAAACTATACATTAACTAAGTCAAATGCAATTAATATCAGCATGCTGCCCAATGTTTAAAACCTGTGCTGCTCCTCTGCAGCCCAGCAAGCTTTGGGCTCAACCTGCTTTAACTCTGGCTTATTACAGCTGACTTAAGCCTCCCTCCCACAGCCGGCCTGGATGACTCACTGGCCTTTGCGCAGTCCCAGTTTCCCTGGTTCAGCCCTGCTCCCCTTGCCTTTGGCACCTTTGCCCCACTCTCCTTTCCCTAGTCTACAGTGGGCTCACTCGCTGCTGGGTAAGGAACCTGTGGGAAAACTGCAAAAATGCTGCTTTCACAGCTCAGGATTGCTAGGCAGGTGGAAGCACAGAGACAAGAGTACAGAAGGGCGAGAGAAGGGCTCTGCTGACAGCAAGGCCTCCTCTTAGACCACAAGGCCTTCAAATCAGGATTTCAAGGGGGAGGAATGACAGCCATTCCCTAAGACGTTTTAAGCTGTGACCTAGTGGCCTCCTTTCTCTCTCTTGGGCCCAGACCTGTACCTGCACCTGGAATAAAGAACTAAACATGAACTATGTGCAGTTACTTACAGCACATAAGCCTGGCTTCTCAAGTCTGTTATCATCTATTCCCTTCTATGCCGCTCCTCCCTCCTCCCTTCTACCTTGTCCAAAGTGAACTCAAGAAACCAGTTAAGCTGGCTATGTATGTTATAACTTCTACTACCAAACACACACACAAAAGTTGTCATGAAAATGTGGAGTACTGTACCCTGAGCAGAGGAGGCCTACAGACTACCCTTCATCAACACAAATGCGCATCTATGCTCCATGAACAGTGACTATTCAAACCATGTGGCCAAAAGAAAGATGGCAGCTCAGGAGACATACGGCTTCACTATGGGTATTCTACTGACTTTCTAAGGTGTTTCTATGCCAAATGCCTGGTAAACAGGAAACCATTAACAAACCAATTAGAATAGTATGTAAATGCAATGGATAAAGCAGACAGTGTGATACAGAGTAGGGAATATTTAGATGTGGCCATTAAAATTTGTTATGAACAAGTTTAATTGGATATAGCCTTTGAGCTTAATCATTTTAACACACTCAAAGTGAAAGCAGAGAAGAAAAAAACCCAAATGACAGGGCATTAGACCTCCTACTCCAAAACCACCAACTGGTAGTTAAGGCCCACATCTCTGCCTTTTTTCTAACATAAACCAAGATCAACTTCTTTGTCATGAGTATCTAAGCATTTAATATAAAAAGTCAAAATTATTACTGTTTTTCCAAAAATTACAGCTCTTCCAAAATTTCAATTCCAATGCATAATGTGTTAATATGATAAAAGTGACTTTTTTATGTGTTAGCACCCAAAAGGCTACATTCTATATTTGCTAGATATGTGATTTTGAAAAGCCCAGGTGTAGACTTTGTTTTGGCTGTGTTTAACTAAACAGCTCCATTTGATATAAGAGTTCAAAATTATATTTTTCCAGAAACCATTTGCCCTAGGGCAAAAATGTCTTAGGCCATCAAATACACTCTACAAATCTATAACCTTCCTACTGTAACAGTTCAAAATGATACAATTTATTTGTGCTTATGTAGAAACTCCAAGGAGAGAAATACATAAAGAACTCATAAAAGAGAAAGAGAGCAGCACACGCCCACAGTGCGAGGCACTCAGGCAGGGGCTCTTCCTGAATAATTTGCATCCTTTCATCACTCTCCCCACCGTTTCTCAAGAGCATCTTGGTCTCCGCCCATTTTTATTTCCCTCTTTCCAAACATCTGACTCATCACCTCTTCCTCAGCATCACCTCATAAGCCTCCCTTTTACTCTGAAGCCCCTTTAAGCCAGATTTTCATTACTCAAGGAAGAAATGTTCTTGGAATAGGGAGCACTGTGATTCAGTCCCCAGCAGAAGGAAGGTGGAGAGCACAGAAGTGGAAGGGGAGCACAGGCGCTCTGGGTATGTTCTTTTAAAACCTGAACAATGGTTCTCCATACGTGGCAGCAAGGCTAAACAGACCATCACCACGCAGTCTCTCCTGGGTTAGAAGCAGCTCAGCCTGCACAAGGTAGCTCATTACAGAAGAAGGAAGCAGTCTCGGGTTTCGTAAGTAGATAGTTAAGAGCACGGATGAATACCTTCCCACTGACCTGCTAGCAAGAGGTCAGTTGAGTGTCTCTGTGGCTACTCTCACTTCTAAAGTTTCGCCCATGATATTATTTTATATGTCCCTCAAAGCCTAGAAGCCAGTTTTCACATGAGTGGCCATATAAAAATTCTAATGCCATTCAAAATCTTTTACATTGAAGGAATGAACCATCCCTGTGCTCTCAACTTTTCTTTCTGAGTCTCAGAAGATGAGATAGCTCTGGGATAGAAAGGGGGTGAGAGATAGGACTGAGAACTCCTAGGTGCGGCTCTGGCTGCAATGTGACTGGAGGATCACAACAGTGTCTAACTCCAAAGAATGCAAAATGAAATTACCTGCCAGAGAGCAGGCAGAGATGTTCAGCTCTGCACAATTGTGTAAGAAGCTCTGATGCAATCAATGCTCAAAGCAGTATCACAGGATGAAGAAAAAGAGGCTTCCTCCCTAGCTACTGCAGGTATCAGTGCAACAGCACAGCAAAGGATTTAAAGAAGAAACACTCCATTGCACCTGTCTTTTAACCATTTCCAGCTACAACACCTTATGAAACAGCTTATCTTGCCGTGTCAAAGTTGTGATCTCCTGAAAAATATCACACTTTTCTAGAGAAATCAATGAAGCATCCATGTCAAAAAAGTCGTTTTTCTCATACAAAAAAATGATTCCAGCAAGTATTCTGTCCACAACATACCCCTCAAATATCATACTATATTTGTGCTGTAACCACTGACTTATTTGATCTAACAACAAACACAAAAACTGCAGAAGTCAATTTTCACTTGCAAGGAAGACAGGAATCATAGCCCGGCTTAATCTCCTCTGCTGCGACACAGAACCACACTGCAAATGACTAGAAAATTTAAACCATAAAATTCTTCCTACAGCCCTTTAAACATATTGATGATTCTGAAAACTTTTAAATGTTTTATCACCAAAGACAGCGAAGCAAATGAAGAAATGATAAAACGTGAAAATTTAAGTTACAAACGCCTCAGCTGGGAAGGCTACACAAGTCACCCAAACGACAGTGCAGCCTGGCACACTGAACAGCTAAAGGCAAAGTTCAGACTTGAAGCTGTGGATTTGCAGCCTCCTGGGCTAGGCGCTGCTGCCGAGACCCCCTTCCGAGGACTGACTTCCCCTCCCTCTGACTGCACTGCACTGCGCAAAGCCACCATGGACAGTCTCAATAGATTTGGTACTGGGAAGCTGCAAAAACTACCGTTCTTCAGGGAGTCCAATAACGCTATTTTACTTTTCAGTCCAAATTACACTATAGGTGGATGAGCTAAATGGAAGAAAAGAGGGTTCTGTCAAAGGCGTCGGGAAGCTTAAGTAGACAGAGATGGGTACCATTAGGGCGCTCCTCCATCTCCAGGCCTGTATCAGTAAATTTTAAAGCCAATCCTGTGAATAAGAGAACTAAGAGACGTTCGGGAATGCGGGCGCCCAGGGCAGGGTGGTACCCGCGACGGGCTCCTGCCTGCATCCACCGAATCTGATGTCAGCTCCGGCTCCAAATGCGAGATGATGGAGCTCCGAGGACAATCGTGCGGAGGTGGGAGGGCGCGGGGGGGGGGCTTAACGTTCGGATCCGATTAACCCGTGCATAACCGCGGCGCCCGCGCCCCAGCATGTGCGAGGACACCCGGGCGCCCCAACCACCGCAGGGTCCTGGGGATGCAGGGCCGGGCCCGCGCTGAGGCCGGGGACTGGCGTCTGCGGCGGCCCGCAGGACCCCGCGAGGATGGAGAGGCCAGCGCCTTTACCTGCGATGGACCACGTCCAGCGGTAGAACTCCACCGTGTCGTTGAGCGCCGTGGACATCGCGCTCAGGACGCTGCCGGGCTCGGAATCCAGCAGCCCCATCACGGTGCCGGGAGATGCGGGCGGCGGCGGGAGGAGCGGCCCCAGGGGACGGCGGGGGGCGGCGGAGGGCGGCGGGGACCGTGCTCCGGGCTAGGCAGCGTCTCCTCCTCCTCCCGGCGCCGCGGCTCGGGGATGCGGGCGGCGGCTAGAAGCTGCGGAGCAGACGGTGCGGAGGGCGGAGGGGGAGGACCCGCAGCGAGCGCCCAGCGCTGCTCCTCTCTGCTGCCGTGCGCCACCGCAGCCCCAATCCCCTCGCCCGCGTCACGTGGCTGCGCGGGGCGGGGCGGCGCCTCCTCCCGCCCAGGGGGCGCGGGGATGCTGCGGTCCCGAGTGGCGGCCGGCCCCGCGCAGGCGCGTTGCAGCCTGGCCCCGGCCACCACCCCCGGCCCTGGAGCGCCTGAGGGGGACGCCTGGCTCTCGGGTCCCCTCCCTCTTCTGCCTCCTCCTTCCCTGCCCGCGTCGCCAACCCACGGTGACCTGCAGGATGCGACATGGGAAAGAAGGGATGGTTTGTGGGCAAAGATGAAGTAGGCGAGGTGCTTCGGTCCTCACCTGTCACTCACCTCCATTTCATTTGTGTTCTTGTTGACTTGCCTTTGGCACCCAGACAGGGAGATGCAGATCTCCCTCTAAGTGAATGCCGTTTGCGGCATTGAAAGTTAGACTGTGGTCAAGCCCTAAACACATTATCGTTGTTAAATGCTTGCGTGTGTTCAGTAGTCTCAACATACACGGAATGTTCAAAGCAAGGCAATTGTGTCAAATTACGCCACTCCTTGTTCTGAAGAGGGAGAAGGTACTTAGTAGCTTAAAGAAGTCTGCTTGGCCCAGAAGACTTTTGTGTCACTCTGAAAGGATGATGCTTAGGAAACAAAGGGCAATCGGCTCCAGAGGGGGGAGCAAAGTAGTGGTTTTTCATTTTGAAAAATAGTTCAGATAAGAAGGTGGAGGCGGGTCTGGAGACATGGCTCAGAGGTTAAGAACACTAGTTGTTCTTGCAGAAGACCCAGGCTCGAATCCCAGCACCCACATGGCAGCTAACAACTGTCCCGGGGATCCGACAGCCTCTTCTGACCTCCGCCGGCATTGCACGACACAGATGCACTTACCTATATGCAGGCAATACATGTATACACATAAAATAAAACTAATAAATAAAATTTTTTAAAAGGTGGAGGCAATGGAAGAGGCTTACCCCCATGAAAACCAGCAAAAAACACGCCATATGAAATTCACAATTTGATAGTTTCTGGCATAAACCATGATCTTTGAGAACAGCCCAATAACAGTTTCATCTACTATTTATTCAAATGTGCCACCTGCTTTTTCCCCCCATCCACTTGCTGATTTGGGATGCTTATTTTAAAGGCCACGGAGTCAAATGTCTGACACTGTTAACACTGATATTGCCTGAACCCTAACTCAGTTCTATAAATAATAGTAATAAATATTTATGGTGACAAAATTATAACTCACACCACTTTCAGAGCATAATAAGGGTTATTTAAGTAGAAGAGCTTCAGGGAAAGAAAGTAATTAAAAGTCACTGAGTTATTGTATCACACAAGCAACCAGTCTTCTTTAAATGCTTTACCCTGAAATTAACCAAATGAGATATGATTTATTAATTTGTCAAGTCTATTTGCCAAACTAGAGCTTCCTGAGTTGAAATAATTTCTCATCTCAATCCATAGTTATGATTCTAGTAACTAAAAAAATTCCAGTCAATTCTCTCCTTTTGGAGAATGCGTAATAATAAACTTGTTTCCTTTGATAACCTAAGTGCAGATTAGTTTGAATTGCTTATAAAACTGATTACAACTTCTATACTGTGGAACCCAGGATGTTCTTAGAGAGAAAATATCCCTATCCTCACCGATATTCACATGCACAAGGCTTCACCGTCTCTGCCTATCTTACACAATGTGAAATTGTTCCAGCAGCTTTATTTTCATAGAGGCTCCCCTTCCACAGTGGAGGCCAATTTAAGTCCCTATTCACTAGGCAGCACCAGTCACATAAGAAAATCAGACAAGACATGGGTTGTACCTCTATCACTTTGCCTTACTTGGAAGCATAGTAATTTTTACTTATATTTATGAGCTGCTCAAACATACATGAAGAAAGAGTTGTAGAATGTATCCACTCAGAGCTCTACTACCTGGCAGGAAGATTACAGCCTATTAATTCATAAGTGGTTGACAAATACCAGTGATTGCCCAGAACCAAAGCCTGCTGCTGTGGTTTGAATATATCCCTCAAGTTTCCTGTGTTGGAAACTTCATTTCCAATACAACAGGGTTGAGAGGTTAGGCCTGAAGGGAGTTGTTTAGGTCATAAGGGCTCCACCCTGGTGAATGGATTAATATAAATTACAAAGCATTTTAAGTGGTGAGTTTGGCCTGCCACAGTACATTCTTCTTACATGGCTACTTTCCACCATAGGATGATGTGTCATTAAGGCCTCAATCCTGGACTTCCTAGTCTTTGGCACTATAAGAAATCTATGTTCTCTATAAGTTACTGAGTCTTTGGTATGTATTTTCAGCAGTACAAAGCAGGCTAAGATGGAAAATATTGAAAAATGAGACTGATGATACTGCAGATATCTGGAAATGTGGGCATGGCTTTGGAACAGGATAATGGGTGAGGCTGGAGGAGTATAAAAGGTTGATTAGAAAAGTCTAGATTTCCCAGCGTCAAGCATTTAGGCAGGTGTGGTGCAGGCTCAGAAGAGAAAACTGTGGGGAAAGAACAAGTCTTCCTACAGATTACTTACGTGGTCACCAGCAGAATGTTGGTAGAAACATGAACAATATAGGCCATTCTGATGATGACTCACGTGGAAATGAGGAACAAAGTACTAGAAACCGGAGTAAAGGCCATCCTTCTTAAAGGGTGGCAACGAAATTGACTGAATTGTGTCCATGCCCAAGGGATGCGTGGAAGTCAGACCTATGTGTGATGAGCTAGGATATCTGGTAGAAGAAATTGCCAAGCAAAATATGGAAGAAGTTTTACAACTGCTTTTAATTGCCTGCCATTAGGTATGAGAAGTAATATCCAAAAACTCTCCTCTGACTTAAAACTCCTGTCCTTACCAGAACCTGCCCATGTCTCTTTCCGCCATCTTGAATCCTATGAAAGACAGCTGGGACTTGGACTTCTAAAAGGTACCTATATCTGGGAGACTGGTTCAAGACCATTATTTTTGACAGCTATAAGCAAATTCTCCAGAACCAAAGAGACCACACAGCTCCTCTTAAAACTGAAGGTATTTAATCCCAAGATGAAACTGAATTTATTTTGAGCAAGAGATAAGCTGATGTATCCAGAGGAACAAATGACATAGTGACATTGTAATTCCTGGCAGCAAACCACACAAAACCAGGGCAATCTGGACAAAAGTAGTTGGAAACCATGAAATTAGTGGCATATTTGCATCAAATTATGAAGCACCATTTCTGCTAAGACCAATTAAACACAAAATGTTTATGATAGTGTACCCTCAAAGATTTAAGCTAATGAAAAGTTAGCTAAATTAACTTGTACTATTCTGCACATGGATGTTTGCAACAACTTTGCTTACAATCACTTCATGCTGGAAGCAGTTAAAATGTCCCTTAGTAGGTAAATGGATAAGCATAGACTGCCACAAAAGAATGCAATTTTATTTCAAAATACCTAGAACAGCTATCAAGTGAAGGCTTCATCTCAGTTCATCTCAAACAAAAGAATTTAGCAAAAGACACAAACAGGTCAAGTAGAAGTTTATTTAACAAAGCAAAGCAAAGTGAATAGTATGCTCCATAGAAAGACCGGAACAGGCTGACTCAAACTTGGGTTGCAAGTCCATGGGGATCTGCATTGTGGAATTTTCAGTAATTTTCATGAATATTTCTGAAGTGCATGGTATATTTGTTGGGGCAAGATGACCCTTTTGTCCCGCCCCCAAATCATTGGTAATTCTTCCCATGATCCTCTTGAACTATGCACAATGAGGTTGGATGTCAAAACCACAATACAAATGATATCATAAATTAGGGTCTTTTGAAGATGCAGACCCTTCATTCATGTGTATGTATGGCAATTTTGGAAAGTTCCCTGGTGCTTTAGTTTTTAATATAGCCATAAGAATAGAATTGTGGTTTCTAGGATATTTAGCCAGAAAGGGACATTCTGTCAGGAGACATGTCTATGAAGATACAGCTGGAGTTTCCTTGATTCCTCACATCTGACTGACTCCTTGTCTAAACTAAGAGACATAATCACCAATATACAGCTTTCCTAGGTTACCTCACACCTAACTCCTTTCCTTCCTGGTTTCAGAACAACCTCATTGAACGGGGTCAGAGTAAACTTTGCTGACATAAATGAATCGTCTCTAAGACTAAGACAGAATGGACTGCATAAAGGCAGTACTCTTACTCTAGTCTGTTTCCCACAGTAGAATGACTCAACAGCTCTGACATTTACATATGTGTACACTGAACTGAACAATCAAATAAATGGATGTCACATGGTGGAAGATAGGTTCCTTACTATTGAAGTGTAAGTTTAAAGATAAACATATGAGGGGACTGTGGAGCAGGCTCAGCAGCTAAGTGCACTGACTGCTCTTCCAGAGCACCTGGGTTCAGTTCCCAGCATTCACATGGCAGCTAACAACCTTCTGTAAGTCCATTTTCAGGAAATCTGTCACCCTCTTCTGGCCTCTTCAGGCATTGTACACATGTGGTGCACTTACAGGCCATACACTCATTCTCATAAAATAAAAATCAATAAGTCTTCAAAAAATAAATACAAGCATAAGAAGGAAGCTAGAATGATGCAGATTAGAATTGGGCAAAACAGTGTGAACTCATCTGGGGATTAATGTAGACACTAGCAGTTATGTGTATTATTATTATAAATATGTGGAGCTGGGAATGCAGTTCTGAGGTAGAACACATGCTTACCATGAATGATGCCCTGGGTTTGATCCTTAACACTGAAAGCAATTGCCTTTGCAGAGAATTCCAAATAATTTTTGCAGGTAGTCTACCTTCAAGTAATAACATCCAGTCCATACGTGTGGTCTGTACATAGTGACTTCTTCCCAAAAAGTGAAGAATTGAAGCAGGAAGAAAGTAACTTTACAAAGAATAACCTACCTCCACCAGGTAGATCAACAATGAGCGGTAATAACGTTGATAACATGAAACTTTGCTCTGGTGTGATAAAGACCAGCTTGCCTCTTGCCCCTTCTCCACATTCTAATCATATGAAAACTATCAGACAAGTTCTAATTGCAGAACATTCCACAATGCATGGAACCAGTACAACGCCTACAAGGTGTCACTGTCACAGTCATCAAAACAAGTGAAGTCTGAGAAACCATCGTGGCCATGAGGACCCTAAAGCAATGTGAAACTAAAAGAATGTGGCGTCTGTGGCATACACCTTTGCTGTCAACACTTGGGAGGCAGAGGCAGAAGGATCTCTGTGAATTTGAGGCCAGCCTGGTCTACACAGTGAATTCCAAGCCAGTCAGGGCTACATGGTGAGACTCTGTCTAAAAAAAAATTTAAAAAAAAATATGGCACCCTGGATAGACCTTGGAACATAAATGGACCATTAGGTAAAACAAAGTAAATCTGCATAAGGTAAAATCTCCATATCTGTTCAATAATTGCAATAAAGTTGATGATCTATGGAAAATGAATGCAGGATATGTGGGAACTCTGTACTATCTTTAAAAATTCTATTTCAATCTTAAACTATTCTGAAAATAAGTATTTTTAAATCATAAATTGTAAATAAAAGGTGAAAAATATGAGCCTTTTGCAGTAATTTCAATTCTTGGAATTCATTCCAAAGAAATAACTCTTGCATATCTTAATGTAAGTTTGATGATATTATCTACAGTATTACTGCACTGTGACCCTTAAGTGAGGTCAACCATATAAAGCAGTGTGCATTCTCAATAACTGTTAGTCACTACTGACATTTTATTATTATTATTATTTATAACTGTTAATGTTTTTATTCAAAGCTGGCTCTGAATTAGATACAATCCTCAAAGAGCTGACAGTGTTGTAGAGAAAGGCAAAAAGGTGACTGTAATAAAGGGCAAGTAATTGATGATAAGTAGTGCTTTCCAGACTCTGTGGCCATGGAGAATGAGTTAAGCTCACTGCTTAAGCCTGCTTAAGCCTGCTCACTGCTTAAGCCTGAAACATTGCATAAAGATAGCAATAATGATGATATTGATATTAGCCTCAACAACACTATTGACAAGGCGAGGCCAGAGGAATGATGGAGTAAAACTAAAAGAGCTCTCAATTTTCACTGAAAGTATTCCTGGTTTACTGGAAAGATAACTAAGGTGTGCTAAATGTCCCACACCAAGGTAAGGTAATTGTGTGTGTGTGTGTGTGTGTGTGTGTGTGTGTGTGTTGAGTTTGGTGTGCAAGCTAGACTGTCTTTGTCTTGAGGATTCCTGGATCCTAGAGAGAAAGATGAGTAACATTTCAATATAATGAAATAAGTGTAATGAACGGCTAAGAGCTCCAACCTTAGACCTCGCAAGCCAGCCAGTATGGGAGGATGTGGAAGCCTTCCTAAAAAGGTGGTCAGTCAAGTACACGTCCTAGAGTCATTTCTGTTGCTGTGATAAAATACCCTGACAAACGTAACTTTAAGGAGAAAAGGGTTTGAATAAATTACAGTTCCAGGCTACAGTTAATCGCTGCAGGAGAAGTCAAGGCAGAAACTTGAAGCAGCCACAGTCAAGGGCAGAGAGTAGATGCATGCATGTCTGCTCGTGCTCAGCCTCCTCTCTACCCTTACACAGTCAAGGACTCAAACCCAGGGAATGGTGCCACCCACAATAGGCTGGGTCTTTAAACACATTATCAATGGAATTAAGAAAATCCCCTCCAAGACCAGGCACGGTGGCGCATGCCTTTAATCCTAGCACTCACACTTGGGAGGTAGAGGCAGGTGGACCTCTGTGAGTTCAAGGCCAGACTGGTCTACATAGTGAGTTCCAGGTCAACTGGGGCTATAGGGAGACCCTGTCTCAAAAAAAAAAAAAAGAAAGAAAAGAAAATCTCCTTCAGACAGGCTCATAGGCCAATGTGATCTAGATAGTCCCTCACTGAGACTGTCCTTCCCAGATGATTCTAATTGTGTCAGGTTGACGTCACAGTATGGAATAACACTTCACACAGTAGAGACATTAAGGGCAAATCTTGCGGAGAAAGACGTTAGGGGTAGATATAATCAAGGTATACTGTATGCTACATATGAAATTATTAGAGATAAATAAAAGATACTCTTAAAAAAATTTTTTTGTCTATTTGAGATGGGGGTCTCCCTGTAGCCCCACCTGGCTTGGAACTCACTTTGTAGACCAGGCTGACCTTGAACTCTCAGAGATCTGCCTGCTTCTGCCTCCTGAGTTCTGGGATTAAAGCTGTGGTGGCCTTCTTTATTAAATTTTTATTTATTTTATGGGTATAAGTGTTTTGTCTACAAGTATGTAAGTGCACACATTTTTGCAATGCGTACAGAGACCTGAAGAGGGCATCAGATTCCCTGGAACTGAAGTTACAGACAGCTGCCACATGGGTGCTAGGACCAAACCCATGTCTTCTGCAGGAGCAGTCAGTGTTCTTAACCACGGAGCATTCTCTTCAGCCCCAATAGAAGATATTCTTTTAAAAGAACAAATCTTGGAGGTGAGAAACAGCGTGTTCTGTACACAGATGAAAGAAAAGTATTAAGATCAACAGGAAGTACCAGATGGTGGATTTGGGGATAAAATCCTTGGGAAGTTGTGCTAAGGAGCAGGAATGTGGGATTCTTTGTATACAATCAGTGTAAAAGATGATAAATATAGGATAACCAGTTTAAATTTTAGACAATATTTTTTTGTTTCAAAGATGCAGTTGGGCGGTCAACAATCTTTACATAGAAATCAGGAAGCTTTCACAGAGGTGTGAAAAAGAGGTAAGGATTCAAAGAGCAGCGACAGATGCTTAGGAAGAGAGAAGAAAAGAAGATAGAATTTGAAGAACTTGTGAGTGAGGACAGAAGGAGGATTCCACAGGCAACTCAACCTATGTCCAAATGTTACCCATTATCCTCTTTTCTCTGGCTGCCATAGGTGTGCTGGCAAATATTTAACTGACTTGGGAGTAAGAGGATCGGTGACCTTATTTGCAGTGGTTTTCAGTATCTGTGATGTAAATATAGTCTCTGCAGCTGAGCCCAGTGGCATTTCATCAGTGAACGCAGAGTTGGAAAGATGCTCACAGTCAGCTTGCATGAGCTACTGAGAGGCTGCTCCAACATGACGCTGCCATCCCTGCTCATGACTCCTCCAGCTGCACCTGCAATAGATACTATATCTCTACAGTTTCACTACTCTGTAATGCTGCAAGCCACTTCCATCACCAGATGGACTATACACACATTGGCTCTTACCTGTTCATATCATGTCTCCCCCAGAGTCAGTTCCTCAAATACACTGAGCTTTTCCTTCTGCTGGGTCTTTAATTTGTCCTTATCTCTGCCTAGACTATTCTGCTCTAAGTGCTTGTGTCTCCTAGGATAAGCCCATTGAGAGTCATCTCTATCACCACTCAGTTTATTTCTCTTACAGTCCTAGCTGAAATGACCTTACTTTACTGTCCACTGAAGTGAAAGTTCTTTTTCTCTTACACCTCTAATAAGGTCTAAAGCATTATGGAAACGCTGCAAAGATTTAAAGAATGAAAGACTAGATCATACCTATAGGCCTTGACTTGAGAGATGGGTGGATACAAATATAGCCAACTGAATCAGAAAATGGGAGAACCCTAACTACGCGGAGATAGCTCCATTTAGAACATGCAAAACTGAATTCTTTAGGCACACCCAGGTGGTCTACCAAACTAAATGTGTGTTCATACTACTTTTCATATGTGATTTTAATGCAAATTAGCTTTTTGCTTCTCTGTAAATGGTAATATCTTAATTCTGAATTTATGATTTTTTTATGACAACTAATTCTGTTTTGGCTAGATAACAAAAGAGTACTAGATGGAACTGAATTTCTTAGACTTCCTTTATTATTGGATTTTTTCCATTTTCCACTATAAAATTAGTAAATGAATTCAGTTTTGAAATGAAAAAAACTGCATGCTTAATCTTTTTGCTTGCTTTAGTGCTAGAGATCAAATCTGGGACTTCACATGTGCTGGGCAAGCTGTTCTGTCACTGAGCTACATCAGCAACTCTCCGTAATTGTTTTGAAGTCTGTCTTAACTATCTCCTTAAAAACACCCAATATATTTTAGGCATGGAGGAAATCTGTGATTGTGTTCAGGGTACCTTGAGTTTATTCCAAAAGTTTAGAAAATACAATTCCAACAAGAGGCTTTGGTATATTTTGTATATATTGTCAACTATATTATTGAATACAAGGAAATTGAAAGGAAGAAAATATATTTCTGCATTTTTTAAATTCATTACAGAGATCTTATTGTAATGTTTTTCATTATTAATGCCTCAGTGTACACCTTGTCTAAGGCTTTTTAGATCTGAGTGTGAAATTCCCACTTGCTGCTATTGCCCCAGAGCTGTCACTCTGTTTCCTACTACCCCATTACTCTTTGATAATTGAGCAGGAGTGCTAGCTCTGCCACCTTACTGCCTTCTACAACTTTGATCTTTCCTGTGGAATCGTTGCTATCACACAACTTCATATCTGGGGCCAGTGGATATTTTTTTGAGAAAGAAAAACAAATTCTTATAAATTGTAAAGTGTTGTCTTGACCATATACATATAGAATTAAACTGCAATGATTTCACGGGGAAATAGTACACAAACGATCACTGGAGCTTTCTAGTTATAAAGCCAGAGATGAAAGTGGAAGGAACTATTCTGCCTTCTTCACCTAGGGAGATGAACATTTTGTTCAAAAGCTAAGGCAAATCTATAAGCAGTCAGATCCGTCTGGCAGCGCTAACTTAACTCACAAAATTTTATTGCAAAACAAGTTAGATTTGACCATATTCTTCGTGTTATTAGTAATAATTTGGTGCTGAATAATTAAAAATGATTTCCCAATAGGAAATGACATGTGAATTAATGTTGGCCCACAAATACGTGTGATAATGGGTTCCTTAGCAAATTTATGATGGTATGCATTTATTGCTTCCTTTTTTACTTAGAATAAATAATAGAAAACAAAATATTTTGAGCACATTTTGTTGGATCCTAGCTGGTCAGGTGGTTTTACTCATAACATTTTCTTTTAGCATTTTATCTGCAAAGATCCTAGGTTTATGAAGGGCAACTGAGAAGGCTTGTGTTATAATGGAAAGCACCCTGCACCGGGAATCAGGAGAGACCTCAGTTCTATGTTTATCTCTGACCCTAATATGTATGGGCATGAGCAAGTTACAAGTGTCAGGCTCTCTATCTGATAAGATAACACAGTCCCTATCTACTTTATATAGTTGTGTGGGCTAAATGAAATGATGAATATTTAAATATATTTAAAGCATGATATTTTCACTACTGAAATAGTTCACTGCCATAAATTTACTTAAAAGAAAATGAGTTCCTGGTGGAAATGAAAAGTATTTTAAAATACTATCCTTTCTCTTCATAAATAATTGAATTAAATAACCATATATAATGCTCTACATTTTGCCGCAAATGTACAACAATAAAATAACCACTGGTAACTATTTCTATCCATGGGGAAAAGTTATCGTCATTTAGGTATTTCACAGCATGTTCTCATGTGGAGAAAAAACTTCCCCAAAGCCAAAAGAATATAAAATGACTGTGCTGGGTCTGGAAAGATGGCTCAGCAGTTAAGAGCATTGCCTGCCCTTGCAGAGGACCCAGGTTTGGTTTCCAGCACCCAGATGTTGGTTAACAATGACCTCCAGTTCCAGGGGATCCAACCCCCTTTCTGATCTCCACAGGCATTGTACTACATGGGTACAATTACATACATGCAGGCAATACACTTATATACATAAAATAAAAATAATTTTTTTAGTTAAATAAAATTGTGCAGATTTGACCACCACAAGTGTGATTTGGATAACTTAAAAGTGTTCATTGCTTTTATCATTTCTTTAAAAAACTATACAAGATATACTCACCAATCTTTGGTGGGCTGTAGGAATAACATGATTTTCTCTTTTATTCTCCAGTACATAAAATAAAGATGTACTGGGAAAGAAAACTATAACTTTCCTCCAGAACTATCTGATAACAAATACTTCTCTCTCTTCTTTCTATCATGTTTTCTACTCAGACATTTCATCACAGGTGAGAGAAATTCGTAATTCCTCCAACAAGTGATCATAAAAGGAGAGCCACAAAATTCTCCACAGTGGCTTTCGGTCTCCCAAAGAAACAATGTTGATCTGGAGAATACACCCACAGGAGCCTTGCACAGGAATTCCGTGGTGCCACCGATGAGGGCAGCACAACCAGATGTCCATCTTTCAGAGACAATAACTAGGAAAAAAAGAGGATCTTAGAGGGTTGGCTCCTACACAATAGTAAGAGTTATTGAAGCGTAGTAATTGCATCCTATTCATCTTTCTACTGTGGTCCTAAGAATCATCTGACAATAAGAAGATGTTCAATATAGATGACAAATACTGACTAAATGAATAGACTGAGGGATGAGTAAGAAGGTATGATGGATTTGTATAGACTTACAATGGCCATTGGAATAATTTGTGCCTTTATTTAGCTATTTGACTACTGTGGAAAGACTAGAAGATTAATGACAGCTGATGGAACACATTCCAAATCACCGGCTTGCCAACCATGCCTGTGTGCGCAGGCCCTTCCACCACACCTGACATTTATTTCATTCTTGGAATGCTGCTCTTGCCATCTGAAGATTCAAGTTCAGCCCATCTTCCCCAGTCCTGGGAGGCCTGACTCATCTCAAGCACTATGCTCCTAGAAAATCTGGCTAGCCTTGGGGCTGCCCTGAGCCAGATCCTCTCTCATACCTATGCAGGTGCAACCCTTTCTCTGGGCTCTGGTTTCCACAAACACAACAACAAATAAGTTAACATGCACATTGACCTCCACCACTGGTGCTTAGTCATGCACAGTGTGTCCCCAAGTCCTTAAATATAAACTTTCATGGCTAACCCCATTCGGACTTTTTCAAACTTCATGTCCTGTTCTTTTTTAATCAAAAAACACCAGCCATCTATGAAGGCCTATGGATTGTGCCACTGTCAACACTGACAGCAGATAAGCTCATAGGACTGAGTGATAAAAGGGCCTGTAAGAGAAAAGACAGAGTAAAAAACATCAAATTTCCCTCTCTGTCATTCCCAGTCTATGGAGCATCCATTTCTTACTTCTTTTTGTGTATCAATTCACAGTTCTGAAAGTCTCAACAGTTAACACAGTGTTAACAACTGCATATAGCAACCAAGCAGTGCTTGCCATGCTTAAGGACTGTGGCTCTTGGACAACTGCAATGTGACTAGTCCAGCTGAGAAGGGCTCTACATGTAAGCCGCAGCTTTGTGCATTTTACAAAAATGCACATTTTACAAAAATGAACATTTTTGCATTTTACAAAAAGTGTTTTAGAAAAAATTTTGAAGTGAACATGAAAAACAATATAAAAGGGGTGTTGGAGAGATGGCTCAGCTCGGGTTTGATTCCCAGCACCCCCACGGCAGCTAATAACCATCCATAACTCTAGTTCCAGGGGATCCAATGCCCTCTTCTAGCCTCCGTGAGCACTGCATGACACGGGTGCACTTGTATACATACAGGCACTATATTCATATACATAAAATAAAAATAAATCAAAAAAGGATATAAAAGGTTTTATTGCTTTATATCGACCACATGTTGAAATCATAACAAGCATACCAGAATAAATAAAATATATTAAAATGTTAACAACTTCTGGGGCTGGAGAGATGGCTCAGCAGTTAAGAATACTGGTTGTTCTTGCAGAGGACCCAGGTTCGAATCTCATCATCCACATGGCAGCTAACAACTGTCCATAACTCCAGTTCCAGGGGATCCGATGGCCTCTTCTGTCCTCGACAGGCATTGCACTACATGGGTGCTCTTACCTACATGTAGGCAATACATGCATACACATAAAATAAAAATAATAAATAAGATTTTTTTAATTTTTAAAAATAAAAAAATGTTAACAACTTCTGAATTGTTTGCATTTTACTTTTCCAAATATAAGTAACCTTATAAGATAAAAAATGAAAAATATGGTCTATAGTTTGTATTATATTTTTATTAGACAACACTGATGTAACTGTATGATAAAATATGATACTTACAGGCACTGAGGGTGTAACTCAGTGGTAATGCATTTGCCTACCATGCACAGGGTCCTGGTTCAATCCCCAGCATTGCCAATACATGTGTATGTGTCTGTGTCTGTGTCTGTGTGTATGAGAGAGAGAGAGAGAGAGAGAGAGAGAGAGAGAGTTACATTTATATTGGCAGCTAATGGACATTGGTGCTAGAATTGTGAATAGTTTTTTTGTTATGAAAATATCCAAAGATTTAGATATTTGAAAAGTGAGTTAAAACTTAAACCACTCACTCATAACACTTTTTAAAGTGTAACTGTAGGTAATTTTGATTGCAGTTTTCATATGCATTAATTTGAGTGTGATTTTTCATTTTAAAAAAATTACTTTTTA
>NW_008332065.1:117448-117936 GCF_000622305.1 Nannospalax galili | reverse complement strand
TTTTTTGACAAAGAGTTTCACTTTATAGCCAGCATTCGACTCAATGTGTAGCTGAGGCTGACCTCAAGCTCATAACAATCCTAGCATATCAGCCTCCTAAGTTCTGGGGTCAGGCATGAGCACCACAACCACTGAAAATCTTAACTGCAGCAACATAAGTGATCTTTTTCTGACCAAAAAAAAGAACAAATTTATGGGCAAAATCGTTTTGAAAATTTCATTTATGTTATATACTTTCCCATTATTATTCATGCGAATATTCCTCAAGCTCATAACAATCCTAGCATATCAGCCTCCTAAGTTCTGGGGTCAGGCATGAGCACCACAACCACTGAAAATCTTAACTGCAGCAACATAAGTGATCTTTTTCTGACCAAAAAAAAGAACAAATTTATGGGCAAAATCGTTTTGAAAATTTCATTTATGTTATATACTTTCCCATTATTATTCATGCGAATATTACTGGTTCATTAGCAAAAATGTATAAA
>NW_008332065.1:108871-117371 GCF_000622305.1 Nannospalax galili | reverse complement strand
TTTGTTATTATTAATGCAGTATGGTTTAGGTAAGAGGAGAGAACATATTTTAGTTTACAGCTGGTTAGCCTGACATTTAAATATTTAAATAAATAGTATGTGGGATTCTATTTACTCTTGCCATGGACCTCACAAATGTTAAAAATTAATAATAATAATTAATAATAATAATAATAATAGTAATAATAAAACAGTGTTTCTTTTCTGATCATAAAGTGGACCCACAGTTACCAGAAAGCTCTCAGTTAAACCAAATCTTCTTCATGGAACGCCAACATATATGAAGCTTTCATGACTTCTGGGGATCCATGAGAGGTGATGCCTGTATGTCCTCTCAAGGTCGGTGGGAGTCTCTAGCCTATTCCATCTACACATTTTATTTGCTGCACTGCCTGGGTGGAAAGGGATGAATCTAGGAAGTAAGTAGAGAAGAAAATAAAGCTGACAAAGTCCTTGCAAATGTGTTTCTATACTCTTGCTCTTTCCAAGGTGAATTAGGTAGTCTGAAAGTTAGAGACAGAGTTAAAACAAATGCAAAGCTTCTACAATCTGTGCAATGTGATACCTGTGGTGCCAACCTTTGGCAGAAACTGGGTCACAGGGTGGAGTAGGTAGCAGTGATGCTCTTCAAAAGGAGCATCTGCCAACTGAACTAGAATTGAGGAGGAAGCCTCTCGGAGAACCCAAAGGAGAGTTGTCAGTGGTTGTTCACCAGGTCATTGGTTCATGTACTGTTTTAACAGTGCTCAAACATGCACCACCGTTAAATGCATCAATCCAGCATGGACAAGTACTATGAGTTTTACCTATCTGCTCATAAATGTCACTCATCTATTGACTTTCATTGATTTTTTCAGTGATCAGATCTGTAGCTTTGAGTAATCTTTGAAAAGTCCATCAAAATGGGCTGGAAAGCTGGTGTCTTAGTTTGAGTTTTTCTTAGCTATGTGCCAGGCCAAGTCGCTAATCTGGTCTGGGCTTCAATCTCCTATCTGGACAAAAATAATGAAGAAATTGTGCTATTTCATAAACTAGTACAAGGTCAAATGAGACTACTCACTTTGGTCATCATACAGCAGTTTGCAAATATAAAATAGTGCATTTTGGTTGAGCTCTGTGATGTTTCCATCAGGAACGTAGACTGATTGCTATTACTGCTATCATTTTATGAGTTTATTTGCTGTGATTATGTAAGATATACTTCTTTTTTAAATGACTTCAGTGCAGAATTTTAAATCACCAAAGTCAAATATCAGAACTATTAGGATGTTATTCCAAAGAAATTTACTTTAAAACCTCATCAACTTAATTCAATAATATAGGGGCGCTATGTTTTCTTTCTGCATTCCTATTACTCTTCCATTTCTTTTGGTTCTTAAAAATCAGGTGGTTTATTTTATATAGGAGAACCTTGTTAAAATAAATGTTACCATTTACAAGTTTCTGCTCTTCTTCCATCCATATCTGCCCTGCACTCCTCTATGGTGTTGACAAGAAGGAGCCTCTTAGCTTCTTTCATCCTGTTTTTAAGACAGGTATGCTTGTTGCTCACTTCTCCACCCTAGAGGCATCTGGGTTCTGACAGGACTAGTGGGGCTATGGGACACTCCTAGCAAACGCCCTATCAGATAAAGTAGGGAGTGAGCCTCTGACAGGTGCCTCGGTCACCATTCTGGGTATCCATGGAGCAAGTACGACTTTGATCAGAGCTGTGTTGTGAAAGAGGCTGAATGTGAACGACTTCTATCCTCCACTCCAGAGTAATGCCTCTGTGCACAGGACAAAATAAATCCTCATAAAGCTTTGAAATAAAAGGATTCCAACAATATGAAAATGTCAGGAAATTGCTTCTAACTCTAAAAGATGCACATTTCATTATTTAGGGAGGAAACCCAGGGTCACAGCATATTAGAATAAAAGGATGTATTTTTTAATACCTAGTTGAAGAAGGGATTTGGGCCTTTATGCTCCAATAGCAAGTTAATTCAGGCCTCTTATAGAAGAAAAAGAAGACAATTTTCTTTCTGGGGACACTTTAATGTCAAGGGTGTGGGTGGCTTTATGTGACTTCAAGACTTGTCACAGCTGAGTTCACATGAAGATTTTCCTGTACATCAGGATAGCAGACTTGGCTGCAACGTGGGCTGAAGCTTCCTGGGTCCTGCCTGTTTGAGCATGTCTGGGGAATTTGTTAACACCAGCAGTTTTTCTGGGACCCAAAGAGCCTCTAGGACAGACTTAGTCTCCTGGTTGGGCTACTAGGGTCTTGGGGTAAATTGTGAGATACACTGATAGATGTCTGACTGAAGGGAAGCTTTTGAGTCTCCTGGGAGGGAACTCATCCTAAGGAGGGAGGAAGGTTGCACAGTTTTTTGCATCAGAGGAGAAAACAGATTTAAGCATAGCTTTGTGACTCACTGACATTGGAACTCACTGGCAGCCCAGCCCTGTAGATTCACATCTGGGGTCCTGGCAAACTAAGGACCACCAGGAAAAACTGAAAGAGCAATGACAGCCCTCGCAGAGCACTGAGGAACAGGAAAAGTATACCTCCGTGTTTCAAACCCTTCAGATTGAAAGGTCCAAAGGGGGAAGGAATTAAAAACAGACCAGATCGATTTAACAAAGTGTACTTGAACAAGGAAGTCATTCTGGAACAGGACCTAAGATGGATCAGAATGTTCCATGTGTCACACGTACAGTATATTTATAGCCAGAGTAAAAGCAATGACATACAAAGCCAACCTGACTGACTGCAGGTAGCATTTTCTTCATATGGATGTGGTCTAGTAACCTGTGATTGGCTAGAGCCCAATTATCTGAGACGGTTGCTTGATTCGTCTGCACATCAAGTCAGCTTTTTAAAAAATTGATAGGCTTCCTTTATCATTCAGGGATGGAGACTAGTTTAGGCAAAACATATCTGTCACTAGTTTGCCAGTAATTATTGTCAGTTTGTCAAGGATCACCAAACTTTGTTGCCGTGAATTTTTAAGATGTGTGGAGTGTGGCAAAGTTCTTTGTAGTCAGTGGAGTGCACGTATTTACTAAAGATGAGGTGATTAGAGAAATGGCACCTGGCAGCTCAGTGGTGACCTTGGAGGAGAAGGCAGTGTCTATAGGGCACTGGGAGCACTAGTAAGACTAGATTTGTTCCTGATCACAAGTAAGAAGCTCTCTGAGGATTCTCACAAAGTCAGAGAGGGACCATCTTAGGGGCAAAGAACAAAAAACAACAAAACAAACAAAAACTGTGAAATCTGGGTCATCTTCCCATGACCCTGAATGTAAGTAACAGGTTGGAGAGATTTTGGGTTGTTTGCATTTCACTAGTGTTTACCTGGGTCCCTCAGAGCTAGGTGCAGATTCATGACCCCCACAGATAGAGGATACTGCTACAGTTAACTATTATCCAGTCGAAAGGATCTAGTCCTCTTTGGCTTTTACAGTGACCTTGGCTTTGTAACTATTATTACTGTTATTATTGCTTTAATTTGTATTCAGCTCATATTCTTTCTATATAGATGAAACAAGCAAAACAGACTCTAGTCCAGTTCTTACAGAACTCCTAGCCTGGTGTACAGAGCAGACAAGTGTTCATTCACACAATTTGGGATAGCAGCCTTCACTATACTAGATACCATTCCATGATTCAGACACAACAATAAACAAGTATTGGTTATTTGTTGGATTGTATCTCATTCTTTTAAAAATATTTTATTTATTATTTTTATTTTGTGTGTATGAGTATATTGCCTGGATGTATTTGAGTGCACTCATGTCATGCAATGCCACAGAGGTCAGAAGAGAGCTTCGGATTCCCCTGGAACTGGAGTTAAGGACGGTTTGTAGCCACCATGTGGGTGCTGGGAATTGAACCTGGGTCCTCTGCAAGAGCAGTCAGTGCTCTTAACCACTGAGCCATCTCTCCAGCCCTGGATTGTATCTCATTCTTGAAGAGTATATGTGGATAGGGAAAACAAACAATAAACATATATAATAGTAAGATAACTACAGACAGTGATTTAAAACTATGAAGGGGATGAACACAGGGATGTGACTAACAATTAGGAAAAAAGTGGGGGAGGGCACCTTAGGTAAAGTAGTTAGACAAGGCCTCGTTGAATAGATGACATTTTGGGGGCTGGAAAGATAGCTCAGTAGTTGAGAGCACATCTACTTTCTCAGAGGTCCCAAGTTCAGTTTCCAGCACCCACATCTGCAGCTCATAACTTCCTGTAACTTCAGCTCCAGGGGATCCAATGCCTCTGGCTTCTGTGGGTAAGTGCTCATACCCAAACATAGATACACCTACATACATAAGTAAAAATAAATGTTTAATCTTTTTTGAAAAAGAAAAGCTGGCATTTGAACCTAAAAGATGAAATAGTACCAACCACTAAAGATCTAAAGATCGGTGGATGAGTGTTTTAGGTAGAAATTACAATAAAATGAAAGGCCTCGGACAGGAAAAAATTTCACTGTGCTTAAGGAACTGAGAGGCAATCAGTGACCCATAACCTACTGAGAGAGAAGAGTGAAATGAAAAGGGCTTAAAGGATTACTTTTGCAAAAGGCCATGTTGGATTGGAGTGTAGCTTAGTGGCAGAACGCTTGCCTAACATGCATAATCCCCAGTGCAGCAAAAAAATGGGGTGGGGGTAGGTTTTGCAGGGCCTTAGTGATTTTCTAAGGAGCATGGCTTCCCATTTAAGTGACTAGGAAGCTTAGATGTGGTGGTAAAGGGACACATCATGACCTGAGAAATACTGTGATCTGAATTTGTCTCCTCATCTTTGAGTAACATTGCTCACCTCATTCTCTGAGAACTTAAAATAGGCTTCACTGACTTGGTCTCACAAATACTCAGTGGTCTTTCAAGAAGCTCACTCTACACTCATGTGCATAATCTCTGTGTTGATTTAAACCTATTCCAGGAACAAAAGCTGGGACACTGCTTCGAACACCAGGGTAGATTCATTCTCCTCTTCTGGGCTACAGGATTTCCTTACTCAGACTAGATATATCTAGCTACTGCCTCTACCACAAGGTTCGTGGAGGCCAAATCTCCACAGGCCTGTATCTCACACTAAAGTCAATCCTATGATAATGTTATACACATCCAGCCTATGATGTAACAGAGTCTCAGTAATAGTGATGCAACAGGGAAGTAGAGATGTCCTTCAGATCCAATAGGATCCAGGGAGCAGTAGTTAAGCAGTCAAAAAGAATTACAGTATTATGCAGGGGCTGCACATCTTGTGTATGAACATTTGTGATGAGCTCCAGGGACTCTCAGAAATTTAGAAGAAATATGGATTCAAAAGAAATTATCAGGTAAGAAGGTGTGAGCCACAATCAGGCAAAATATTGTTTATCTTTAAAGCATCTTCTAAACAAATTGGAAATAGTTAGCATTGTATAATGAGCTTGCTCCTTTGTGTTTATTTCCCTAACCATCAAGCAAATATATACTTGCGTGTGTGTATACAAATACAGTCATTGGGTTACATATTTGGTTTATATATAGTTATGATTATATTAATTCACAATTCATATATTACAGTGCATATATGTTATAATCTGAATGCTTCTGACACCTTCCTTTACATTTTGAAACCTGATCATCAATATGATGGTGTTAGGAAGTGAGGGCCTTAGGAAGTGATTAAATCATGGCAGTTCTCTACTTAGGAATGGGATTAGTCAGACCCTGAGGATTTGCCTTGTTCCTTCCACCAAGTGAGGACACAGGGAGAGGCAGGATCTATGAGTTGAGAAAGAGATTCTTACCAGACCTAAAAGTTGCAGGGCTGGAGAGATGCCTCAGCACTTAAGAGCACTGACTGCTCTTGCAGAGGACCCAGGTTTGATTCTAGGCACTTACATGGTGGCTATGAACCGTCCTTAACTCCAGTTCCAGGGGAATCCGAAGCCCTCTTCTGAACTCCGCGGCATTGCACAACATGGGTGCACTCACTTACATATAGGCAATACATTCATACACATAAAATAAAAATAATAAAAATATTTTTTTAAGTTGCTAGTGTCTTAATCCTGAACTTGATCTCTAGAACTCTGAGAAAAAAAAATTCTGATTATAAGCCACCGTTTTATTGCAGCATCCTGAGTAGACTAAGATAATTGTTGTTTTGAGACAGTCTCACTCAACAACCAACAACGACCTGGAACTCACTGTGTATCCCAAGCTGTCATCAAACTCACAGCAATCCTCCGGCCTCCGACTGCTTTATACTAGGAAAAGCATGAACCGTCATGTCTGTCTTAAGATACGTTTTATATATGAATATGTATAATATCCTCTTCTTAGTGTGCTAATCTTATTTGCTCTGAAATCTTCATTGATATCAATGTAGTGACTCAAGTTCTTTCTTACTTTTTTGTAAGTACTTTAAATATTTTGTTTATTATTATTATTTTAATTTTTACAAAAACTTTGAGAATTTCATACATGTATATGAGGTGTTTTGATCAAATCCATGCTGACTTCCTCACCTCCAACATTCCCCCTCTGAAGAGGTAACCCTAAAATCTTTTAAGGATGAGATACAATCTCCCAAATTTTTGACATATTTGGCCTTTGGAACAGCGTATGCTGCTAACAGGCCCAAGGACATTTTGACTTTTAGCCAAGAAACTGCCTATATTTTGGGGGGTCTTTTTGACTCTAACTGCCTAGCCAATTCCTACCTCCTGTTCTTATCATGCCATCCTCTGAAGGGGGCACCCAAATTACAAATAGGGAATAGGGACGTAGACCGCTCTGGCTTCTTCCATGTTGAACAGGGATGCAGGATGAGGCAACTGGAGTATTCCTTCAGTGGGTCTATCTAAAAGGCTCCCAAATTTCATAACTCTTGTCTCTAAGGGGAGAAGAAAGTCCTTGAATCATGAATAGGATATGTGAAGGAGAAGTAAAGGCAAGAGTAATTAGCATTACAAGTTCTAGTAAGGGAACTAGAAAAAAGTCAGAACAGGCCACTTTTCAAATGTTCACATGAGAGTCCATTGGAGTTTCTTGACAAGGACTTCCAAAAGCATCCCTCTATTGATTTCTTCCTCATTTTTCTTTTGTCTTCCAGGGCTGCACTAGTTGGCTGGAAAGAGTGGCTGGATATTCAAGTGAGGGTCCAGTGACCCTGCTTGGCACTCCTTTAATGAATGAGCACAACTGTCAACAAGCCCAACTGTGACTATGTTTAGCAATCAGGCTCAGCCAAAGTCCTGATGATGGTAGTTATTTCATGCAGAAGGGGCTGCTGTATAGCATCATCTTATTAAAAGGACCTGGAATTTAAAAGAATTTGGTACTAGGAGCCACATATGTGGGACAACATATGTCGTTTGTTTTTCTGAGTCTGTGTTACTTCACTTAGTATAACAGTTTCTAGATCCATCCATTTACCTGCAAATGTCATTCTTTCATTATTCTTTACTGCTGAAAAGAACTCCACTGTGTAAATATACCGCATTTTTGTTAACCACTCCTCAGTTGAGGGACACTTAGGTTGCCTCCATCTCTTAGCTATTGTGAAAAGAGCAGCAACACACATGGTTATACAAGTGTCTCTACAAAAGGGTGAGTCCTTGGGTATATGCCAAGGAGTGGTATAACAGGGTCATATAGTAGGTTCATTTTTAGTTTTTTAAGAGTTCTCCACAGTGTTTTCCATAGGGGTTGCACAAGTCTGCAATCCCACCAACAGTGAATGTGCGCTCCCCTTTCTCCACATCCTTGCCAGCATTTGGTATCATTTGTTCTCTTGATCCTAGCCAGTTTGACTCGGGTAAGGTGATACCTTAGTGTGGGGAGCCGCCTGCCATCCCTGCAGATGCCATTACAAGATGGCGCTCACATCCGGTTCATGCTGAGCAGTAAATAAGTCAGTACGCATGCCCGAAGTAATTTTCCACCTTCTAGTCTCTGCCTACCTCGTGGCGTGATATGGGCTGATGAGTTTGCGACCAATCAAGAGTTGCCACGTCCAAGACGGGCTTACTAACCTATATAAGGGCTGGGTTTCCGACATTCGGGGTCTTCACCCTGTAAGCTTATGCTCTCCCTCTCAAGATGCATTAAAGCTTTTCTGCAGAAGGATCCTGAGTGTGCCGCGTCGTTCTTGCTGGCGAGACGATAGCGCAGGACAACTGGTGCTGAGACCCGGGAATTCAACCAAACCATCGTCAGCACCATCGGAGACCCCTTGAGTTCAAGGAGGATTCAGAACTGCAGGTAAGGACGTTCAGAGAGGTATGTTTTTTCTGGACTTTGGCTTGAACCTGTTTCCGCTTTGGAAAGGTAGCTTTGAGGCCTTGGTTATCATTCTGGGAGCACTTATAGTTTTGTTGTATAAAACATGCCAGGCCATTGTGGCGGAAAGTCGAAATGTTCTTGAGGAAGTCCAGGATAGCATGTCAGAAACTGAACGCAGTGAGAGGTTAGGTGCACGAAAAAAGAAACGGGCCCCAAATAAGGAAA
>NW_008332065.1:103054-105590 GCF_000622305.1 Nannospalax galili | reverse complement strand
ATTTGATCCATTGTTTTCTTTGCTGTACAGAAGCCTTTTAATTTAATGAGGTCCCATTGTCAATTGTTGGTCATAAGTCTCGAGTGACTGATGTCCAATTTAGAAAGACTTTTCCTGTACCTATATCTTGTAGCATACTACCTATGTTTTCTTCTAACATTTTCATCATTTCAGACTTCACATTGAGATTTGATCCATTTGGAGTTGACTTCTATACAGGATGATAGGAATGGATATAATTTCATTTTTGTTCATGAGGCAATCCAATTTTGCCAGTCACATTTGTTAAAGATATTGTCTTTCTTCCAAGTGTTTTCTTGGCACTTTTTCAAATAACAAGTTGCTGAAATTGCATGGACTTATGTTTGAGTATTCTAATATATTCCATTGGTCTATATGCCTGTTTTTGTGCCAATACAATGGTGTTTTATGTGGGGAGCCGCCTGCTGTCCCTGCAGACGCCATTACAAGATGGCGTTCACATCCGGTTCATGCTGAGCAGTAAATAAGTCAGTACGCATGCCCGAAGTAATTTTCCACCTTCTAGTCTCTGCCTACCTCGTGGCGTGATATGGGCTGATGAGTTTGCGACCAATCAAGAGTTGCCACGTCCAAGACGGGCTTACTAACCTATATAAGGGCTGGGTTTCCGACATTCGGGGTCTTCGCCCTGTAAGCTTATGCTCTCCCTCTCAAGATGCATTAAAGCTTTTCTGCAGAAGGATCCTGAGTGTGCCGCATCGTTCTTGCTGGTGAGACGATAGCGCGGGACACCTTAGGGTGGTTTTAATTTGCATTTCCCTAATTACTAACTACTTTGAACACATTTTGAGATGTTTCTTAGCCATCTTTATTTCTTCCTTTGAGAACTCTCTGTTTGTGGGGACCTAAAGGCCCCACCTTGCAGAGGTCTGAGAGGAAGCTACTGGGGCGCAGCCTGACTTGTTTTGAAAGTCTGAAGGATACTTCCGCACTGCTGAGGAGTGCATGATCAGCACGTGATCATCCTTAAGATAACCCTCGGGGGGGGAGGGGGATTTCCAGATGCCTTTATAAGCTCTGTAACACCTGCAATAAATGAGTTCCTGCTTGACTAGGCTCCCTGTTGCATCTCAGTGTTCCCGGTGCAGGGGGCGGCAAGGGCTGGTGAACAGTGCCCTTACTCATCCCCAGTCATCATTGCGCAGGAGTCGCAGGCTCAAACCCTGCCCCCCCCCGCAACTGGCGCCCAGTGTGGCATTTGAAGGAAGGTGAAAAGAAAAGGATTGGGGCAAATCGAAAGTTTGAGACCTGAAAGATGGGTAATGCAACTAATAAGCCTGAGGACCCAGTGCTGAAGGCGCTGAGAGGTATGCTTAAAAGTAGGGGATTGGATTTGTCAGATCTGGCAGCTCAAAAAGTTTGGGCAGAGGCCATTCATTTGGGTCCCTGGCTACTTGGGGCTAATGTTTTTACTGGGGATACATGGGAACATGTGGAATGTCTAGCTCGACCAAGGGAGGTTCAATTGGGGATTGATCCACTGCTGGGACTCTCAGAAGTGAAACCAAAAACGGCCAAAGTAACAAGCGGCACCTCGGGCTTGTCCTGGCCAATTTCAGGGCTTCCTGGGACCCATACAGATGGAGCTAAAGAGGAGGTGCGACCCCTGGTGGTGGCAGGATTATCCACCAACCTTGTAAGACAAAGCTACAGGCTTTAAAGGAAATTGTGCAGGAACAATTATGATTGGGCCACATCCGGCTTTCTATAGTCCATGGAACACACCTGCCTTTGTTATTAAGAAAGCCTCTGGCAAATGGAGAATGTTGCAAGACTTGCATAAAGTCAATGCTAAGATGACCCTAGTGGGTACACCCTTAAGGGGGCTGCCTTGGATCCCTGCTATTCCCTCAGATTTATTTCTTATTGTTATTGACATTAAAGATTGTTTATTATCTATCCCTCTACAACCCCAAGATTGTGAAAAATTTGCTTTTTCTGTACCTTCCACCAACTTGAAATGCCTGTTGGGCTACCACTCATACAGGAGAGAAGCCTAAACATGCTCAGTCTCATTTTCTCCAGTGCTTTGCTGCATTGGTATTGCCCCAAAGAATTAAAACTGATAATGGACCATGTTTTGTAAGTGAAAATTTACAAGATTTCCTTTCACTTCGATTGTGAAAAATTTGCTTTTTCTGTACCTTCCACCAACTTGAAATGCCTGTTGGGCTACCACTCATACAGGAGAGAAGCCTAAACATGCTCAGTCTCATTTTCTCCAGTGCTTTGCTGCATTGGTATTGCCCCAAAGAATTAAAACTGATAATGGACCATGTTTTGTAAGTGAAAATTTACAAGATTTCCTTTCACTTCGGGGAATTCAACCCAATACAGGAATTCCCTACAATCCCTAAGGTCAAGCCATTGTAGAACGCAACCATCAAAACCTAAAAATTCAATTACAAAAACAAAAAGGGGGAATAAGCCCTGCCCAACAGTTGGTATGGCCTTATTCACTATTAATGTTCTTAATTTTCAAAAAAATCAGTTG
>NW_008332065.1:100832-102658 GCF_000622305.1 Nannospalax galili | reverse complement strand
CCTTGGAACTGCCACGGCCCACCTCCTCATGATTACGGACTCCCCCAGGAATGTACCCCCACGCTTGGGGGCTCGGTTGCCCACACTTGGCTAACTGAGTTAGGCAGAAACTAAGACCGTCACAGGCTGGCATTACCCACACAGCTGCCCTTAATCATGATGCATTTTTAGCCAAGGACAGGTAAGATGTTCCATGACAAACACTCCTAAGACAGGACATGCACATGGCCAGGTGCATGGTCCAATGATGGGCAGGGCTTGGTCAGAGGTGACACAACCTAAGACAGGCAAAAATGCATAAGAGTAGAGGAAGGGGATAGCCATCTCTCCTCAAGGAGCCGTCTATGAGATGGGTAACCCATGAAATAAAGTCAGTCTGGCCTTAAAATAAAAATAAAAGGGGGAGATGTGGGGACCTAAGGGCCCTACCTTACAGAGGTCTGAGAGGAAGTTACTGGGGTGTGACCTGACTTGTTTTAAAAGTCTGAAGGATACTTCCGCACTGCTGAGGAGTGCATGATCAGGACACGATCATCCTTAAGATACACCCTCAGGAGGGAGGGGGATTTCCAGATGCCTTTATAAGCTCTGTAACACCTGCAATAAATGAGTTCCTGCTTAACTAGACTCTCCATTTCGTCTGGGTGTTCCCGGTACTGGGGGCAGCGTGGGCTGGTGAACGGCACACTTACTCATCCCCAGTCATCCTCGTGCAGGGGTCACAGGCTCGAACCCCCCGCATCTGTTTAGATCTTTAGCCCATCTTTTAACTGGGTCATTTGTTTTCTCGATTCTTTGTTTTTTGAGCTCTTTAAATATTCTGGATGCTAAACCTCTGTCAGATGTGTCACTTGTGAAGATTTTTTTTCCCATTCTGTGGGTTTTCTCTTCGCTTTTTTTGTTTCTTTTGCTGTACAGAAGCTTTTTAGTTTAATGAGGTTCCACTTATTAATTGCTGACCTTAATTCCTGAGCAACTTCTGTCTGATTTAGAAAATAATTTCCTACACCTATATCTTGTAAATTACTGCCATATTTTCTTCTAATAGTTTCAGGGTTTCTAGTTTCACATTGAGGTCTTTGATTCATTTGGAGTTGACTTTTCTGCAAGGTGAAAGATAAGGATTTAGTCTCATTCTTCTACAGATGGAGATCCAGTTGTGTCAGCACCATTTGTTGAAGATGCTGTCTTTCCTCCATTGTGTGTTCTTGACACCTTTGTCAAATATCAGGTGGCTGCAATTGTGTGAACTCAGGTTTGGATCGTCAATTATGTTCCATTGATCTATGTGTCTGTTTTGCACCAGTACCATGCTGTTTTTATGACTATGGCTCTGTAGTATACTTTGAAATCTGATATAGTAATCCCCCCAGCATTGCTCTTTGTGCTCAGGGTTGCTTTGGCTGTCTGGGGCCTTTTGTGCCTCCATATGAGTTTAAGGATGCATTTTTCTAATTCTGTGATGTATGTCATGGGGATTTTGATTGGGATTGCTTTGAATATATTGCTTTTGGCAGGATGGTCATTTTAGCAATATTAATTCTTCCAATCCATGAATATGGGAGGTCCTTCCATCTCCTGGTGTCTTCCTCAATCTCTTTAACGATTTAAAATTTTCATTGTAGAGATCTTTGGTGTCTTTGGTCAGATTTATTACAAGATATTTTAAATTTTCTTTGCAGCAATTGTGAATGGGAGCATTTCCCTGTACTCTTTATCCAGTTGCTTGTTACTGGTATATAGAAAGGCCACTGATTTTTGTAGATTAATTTTATAACCTGTCACTTTACTGTTAATCATTTCTAGGAATTTTCTGGTGGAATTTC
>NW_008332065.1:74899-100572 GCF_000622305.1 Nannospalax galili | reverse complement strand
ATGGGAATGCTTCCAGTTTTTCTCCATTTAGAATGATGTTGACTGTGGGTTTGTTATATATGGCTTTAATTATGTTGAGGTATGTTCCCTCCAGTCCAATTCCCTCTAGGACTTTGAACATAAATGCATGCTGAATTTTGTCAAAAGCCTTTTCTGCATCTATTAAGATGACAATATGGTTTTTGTCTTTGAGTCCATTTATATGATTAATCGATGTTATTAAAGCCTACTTGATCATGGTGAATAATCTTTCTGAAGTGCGTCTGTATGAGGTTTGCAAGAATTTTGTTGAAAATTTTTGCATCTGTGTTCATTACAGATATGGGTCTATAGTTCTCTTTTTTGGTTGTGTCTTTACCCAGTTTGGGTATTACAGTGATGCTGGCTTCATAGAAGGAATTCAGGAGTTCTCCCTTGGTTTCTATCATTTTGAATAATTTAAGCAGTATTGTTGAAGGCCTTCTTTAAATGTCTGGTAGAATTCTGCTGTAAATCGGTCTAGGCCTGAGCTTTTTTTTAGTTGGGAGTCTCTGTTTCTATCTTTAGAATTCTGCTGTTTGAATCCATATGGGCCTGTTTGTTTAGTGGGGTGGTCCTGTATTACTGTTTCAATTTCCGTATATGTTATGGGTCTGTTTAAGCTGTTGGTATTTTCTTGTTTTAGTTTTGGTGGTTTACATGATTTCAGATTCTCATTCATTTCTTTTAGGTTTTCAAATTTAATAAAGTATAGATCTCTAAAGTATTCCCTTATAATGTTCTAGATCTGTTTTGTGTCTGTTATGATGTTTCCCCTTTCCTCTCATCTCTGATTTTGTGATTTGAATTTGCTCTTTTTTTCTTTAGGTTAACTGGGATAAAGGTCTGTATATCTTTTTTAACTTTTCAAAGAACCAGCTCTTATATTCATTGATTCTTTGTATTATTTTCTTTGTTTCTATTTGATTAATTTCTGCTCTGTTTTTGTTATTTCTTCTCTTTTGCTGGGTTTGGGGTTCACTTGTCCTTGCCTTTCCAGTGCCTTGAGTTGCAGTGTTAGGTCATTGACTTGGGCTCTTTCCCCTTTTTTAATGTGGTCACTTAGAGCTATAATCTTCCTTCTTAGGACTGCTTTTAATGTGCCCCAGAGGTTTTGTTGTGTTGTATTGCCCTTTTCATTGAATTCCAGGAATTCTTTTATTTCTTTCTTAATTTCTTCTTTGACCCACTCATTGTTTAGGAGTGTGTTGTTCAATTGACCTGAGTTTGGGTGGAATAATCGAATGATGTCTGTTAGGTCCATTTGATGTATGGTATCATTTAATTCAGACATATCTCTCTTTATTCTTTGTCCAGTTGACCTGTCTAATGGAGACAGTGGGGTACTGAAGTCCCTTATTATTACTGAGTTGGGGTTAATGTGTGTCTTAAAGTCCTGTAGTGTAGTTTTTATTAATTTGGGTGCACAAGAATTTGGTTAAGGATTGTAATATCTTCTTGGTTAACTGTTCCTTTGATCAGTGAAATGATCCTCCTTATTTCTTCTGATTAGTTTTACTTTGAAGTCTATTTTGTCAGTTATTATAATTGCAACCCCTGCTTGTTTCTTAGTGCCATTTTCTTGGAATATTCTTTTCCATCCTTTTACCTTAAGGTAGTGCCTGTCCTTGAAGGTGAAATGGGTTTCTTGCAGACAGCAAAGAGATGGATTTTGTTTCTTAATCCATTCGCTTAGCCTGTGTCTTTTGACTGGGGCATTCAGCCCATTGATATTTAAGGTTATTATTGAAAGGTATGTATTGGTTGCCATCATTTTGATTGCTGTTTGTGTTCTCCATGTAATTTTGTGTTTCCTAGATTATACCTTTGTTTATTTTCTTTCGTTGCCCCAGGGTATAGTTGTTTCTCTCTCTGCTTTCTGTACCGCTTCAAGTATTCTTTGAAGGGCTGGTTTTGTGGACATGTATTATTTAAGGCTATTCATGTCATGGAAGATTTTTCTTTCCCCCTCAACTATAATAGACATTTTTTCGGGTATAATATTCTGGGCTGGCATCTATTGTCACGTAGAACTGGAAATACCTTGGTCCAGGCTCTTCTGGCCTTCATAGTTTGCATTGATAAGTCAGCTGTAATTCTGATGGGCTTTCCTTTGTGCATGCCTTTTGTTGTTTTTCTTTTGCTGCTTTCAGTATTCTCTTTGTTCTGTATATTTAGTGTTTTTACTATGATATGTCATGGGGAGTTTCTTTTCTGATCCTGTCTATTTAGTGTCCCATGTGCTTCCTGTATTTGTATGGGGATGTCTTTCCTTAATTTTAGGAAATTCCCTTCTACAATCCTGTTTAAGATCTGGTCAACACCATTAACTGAAATTCTTCTCCTTCCTCTAGTCCTATGATCCGTAGACTTGGTCTTTTCATCGTGTCCCACATCTCTTGCATATTCCATTCCTGTGTTTTTTAAAATTTTCCATAACTATTTGCTTGAGTGGTACAATTGTTCAACTTTATCCTCCAGTGTTGATATTCTGGTTTCCATTTCATTCCTAGAGGTGAGGCTTTCCCCTGTTGTTTCAAATTGACTTACTGAGGTTTGCACTTCCTTCTTCATTTCTGCCTGAGTTTTCTTCAATGTTTCTATCTCTTTTGTGAATTCACTCAGAAGTTTATCCTTATCTTCTTTTAGCTCTTTGATTTGTTTGTTCTTGTGTTCTTTAAATTCATTGAATTCCTTGATCATGTTTATGATTGTTTTTTTAAATTCAGTGTCCTGGGTTATCTCTACAGGGAATACTTTCTTTATTGGTTATGTAAAGCTGGTTGGCACAGGGTTCAGGTTCTGTCAGGTTTATTTTGGAGGGAACACCCACAGAAACCCAATTCAGGTTCCAGTCAGGTACACTCAGGCTTCCTTCACCACATAGAGGCAGGATCCAGGCTCTCTCAGGCAGTCTTCTGTTTTGTCAACCCTATGCCAGAGGGAGGCCAGAGTGGTTTCTTTATTGGTTATGTAAAGCTGGTTGGCACAGGGTTCAGGTTCTGTCAGGTTTATTTTGGAGGGAACACCCACAGAAACCCAATTCAGGTTCCAGTCAGGTACACTCAGGCTTCCTTCACCACATAGAGGCAGGATCCAGGCTCTCTCAGGCAGTCTTCTGTTTTGTCAACCCTATGCCAGAGGGAGGCCAGAGTGGGGCCAGAACTTGGCACTCTCAGGTGGTCTGCTGAGCTCCCAGCCTTAGCCTACCAAAGTCAGATCTGCCCTGGGGCCTTGGGAAGGGGCCTCACAAAATCCTAAGTAGGGGGATGGCATAGCAGCAATTAGCAAAGCTCACCACCACTTGGAGGCAGGATATGGGGGCTGTCAGGCTGTCCCCTGGGTTCTCAGGCACTCTGGTCATTGGAGGCCAGAGGGAGTCCAGAACCCCTGCACTCTCTGGCATCTGCTGAACTCTAAGCAGCTACCCCCGATGGAGGCAGTCCGAACCCACTCTCTCGGGCTGTCTGCTAGCAAGTTCTTTCAAATAGAACAAAGTTAGAGAGTTAACATTACCTGATTTTTATAGCTCTAATCTGATCAAATATGATATCAGAATAGTAATAGAATTAAAGAGTACATTAAGAATTACAGAAATAAGGCTGGGTGTGGTGGTGTATGCCTTTTATCCCAGCACTTGGGAGCCAGAGGCAGGCAGATCTCTGTGAGTTCAAGGCCAGCCTGGTCTACATAGCAAGTTCCAGGACAGCTGGGGCTACAGGGAGACCCTGTCTCAAAAAAAAAAAAAAAAGAATTACAAAGAATTACAGAAATAAGCTCATATATACATGGGAAACTTAATTTTCAGAAAGAAATGAAAACAATTCTGGTCACGGTCTGGGTCAGGTGTTTGCAGGTTCTCTTATTCAAAGAGCTGAAAATAAGTGCTCATACATATTTTCAAATGAAGCAAGGTAATTTTATTTGGAGCAAAGAGATAGTACAGATTAAAGAAGGATACAGTACAAGATATCAAAGAAGGATACAGTGCCACTTGAGTGAGGGTACTCAGGACCTCAGGCTACAGTTCGGGGGCTCTTTTATGGAGTCTAAGGGAAACAGGGGCTGGATACAAAGGTGTGTAGTTTCGTTCTTTATTTTGATTAATAGATTAATATGATCAATCACTTCTCTACTGCACATGTCCATGTCCCTTCCCATAATGCATCTGTTTGTAATCAATGCATGTCCAATTATGCATAGGTATAAGATGGTAAATAGGAGATTCTAACAGATTACTAGAGGACATAGTTTTGTCTTAGTGCAAATGCACTCAAAACCAATTCAGGCTAAATTCACTTTTTTATTCTCAATATTCTTCCTTATCCATTAGAAATACACTTGAATAGAAACTGTCTGATTTTGATCATCACCAGGGATGGGAAAACTCAGAGTATTGTTCAGAGATGGGAATATGTGTGCCTGGTGCAGGTAGACTGGGGTTTGAAGAGTTCTGAGGTCTCTAGGTGAATTGTTTGGAAAGGGTGTGTGTACAGTACATGCAGGTGAACGAACCAAGCTGTCAAGTGCATTATTATAAGTGGGGGCATGCACAATCCCAAAGCAAATGGGGGTTCTGAGTAGTAAGCTATTTCCTCTGCTTGTCTGCCTTAATTCCATGGATACAAGATAGATCGACTCTTCAACAAATATCATTAGAACAACTGTACTTCTACATGCAAAAATAAACTTGGATTTTTACCTTATAGCCTTTATAAATGTAATTGAAAATACATTTTTTTGGTCTTTTTGAAACAGGGCCTCTCTGTAGCCCCAGCTGTCCTGGAATTCACTATGTAGACCAGGCTGGCCTTGATCTCATAGAGCTCCACCTGCCTCTGCCTCCCCAAGTGCTGAAATTAAAGGAATGTGCCACTGCACCCAGCAGAAAAAAGAAAAAGGAAAGAAAGAAATGAGTAGTCACTCAGTGGACCAGAGAGGGGAAGTGTCTCACCCTGGGCCCCACAGGTCATGCGAACTGAGTCACCCAGGGACCCAGGGAAGAGGCTGGAACCAGGATGGGTGCAGGAGGCAGGGCCCATCATCAAAAGATCTCAGGGAAGTCAAAGAAGCGTTGAACTGTCCATGTTGAAAAGACTCATGAGGTAACATCTCTCTGTAGCCCCAGCTGTCCTGGAATTCACTATGTAGACCAGGCTGGCCTTGAACTCACAGAGATCTGCCTGCCTCTGCCTCCCCAGTGAACCAAACTAAATTCTTTCTTAAATTATTTCCACTGGGTATTCTGCCCCATAATAAGAAACTAATATACTTGCCTTGGGGTGGAGTGTAGATCAGTGGTAGAGCTCTTGTCAAACAGGTGTAAGGCTCTAGATTTGATCCCCAGCAGAGCACACAAAACTTCAAAGTAACAAATATTACTTAGGGACAGTCAGATTGCAAACACAAGCCTAATTCTTCCACTCTCCCTAGACATTTTTCCCTCTGGACTGAATTATGTTTTCCCAAAAGACAATCCACAATATGATTATATTTAGAGGTAAAGCCTATGAAGAGGTAATTAAGATTGAAGTCATAAAGGTGGAGCTCTAATTCAACAGGATTAGTGTCCTCATAAGAAACAGCACCAAAGACGATTTGTCTCTGCCCCTACACAGAAACAAACAATAAAAACACCTTGCGAAGGCAGAGAGGGGCCAGCACCACCTGAAACTACCAGAAAAGACTTTGCAGCAAACAAACCCTAGAAGCACCTCATCTTGGGTTTCCAGCCTCTAGAGCAAGAAAAAAAAAAAAATGAGGTGTTTAAGCCACTCATTCTGTGGAATCCTGTTCTGGCAACCAAGCTCACTAGTCCACATCTCTATCATGAAGACACCTGTTATTCGTTTCATTTGAAATGTTTACCATTTTAAATAAGCCAAAGGGTACATCATCTTACCTGTTAACAGAGTATACCACAGAACAGCGTTTTGTGTTATTTTCCTTTTCTCTTTGTTTTGCTTTCAGTTCTCTCCAGACAAATGGCCTGGGTGTTGGCAAAATGTAGACTACAAAGGTGGTGCTGCATAATTAACACATTCCAATGGCACGGTAGATTGTTCCAATTAAGTCCAATTTCTCCATTCTGAAGTTTTTGGCAGGGATATTTCAGTTGTTAGCTATTCTGAACTGTCCAGGCCTGTCTGGGTAAAATGGGTGTTGAAATGTGTCAAAAAAAAATCTATTCTTATCCATTAGAGAACAATGTTGGGGTTATTTTAGCTGTGTAAAGGTTTATGAAACAGAATCTGGAATTAGACTTCAAAGCACCTGATCTCAACTTCCTGTGGACATGCTCACCTCTAAATCCAAGCGGGAAGACACCTTCAAAATGCGTCCTCCATCAGACATCACAGGCTGATTTTAGATAACCCAAACCTCTGGTCTGTTTTCAGAGAACTTTGCCCAGTTAGTCTTTCTGATTTTAGTATTTTAGAAGTTCAGTATATTTTTTTATTCTTTCACTTTTAGTTTATTATTTTGTTTTATTTTATATTTGTGGCTTCATATTTAAATTAGATATCTGGGCATGATGGCCCACACCTGTAGTCCAAACTACTAGGGAAGCTGTGGCGGGAGGATTATTTCAGCTCAGGAGGTGTGAGACCAACACAGAGACAGCCATCTCAAAAAAAAATTAAGACAAAATTAACATCATTACAAACAACAAAATTCCCAGATATATTAGATTTTTTTGTAGGTAGTGAATTGAGTTTTGCTCTTTTCTGAGAATTTTTGATCATGTACACTTATGCAATTATTGATATAGTGGATTTCATTTTAGTAGTGTTTATTTCTTCCATTTTTCCATCTTCTATCTTGGACTAACTGTGTACTTTTTATGTTCCCTCTTTTGTCACTAGTAGCCATGACTTTTTCTTTGTTTGTTTTTTTGTTTTGTTTTCAGTGATCATCTTAGGTTTTTAGTAACATTACAAATATGAAGCACACCTGCAATGTGCAATTTTTCTAATAGCTACCTTTTAAAAAGGAAAAAATGAACAGTAAAAAATGAAGTGTAATACTATTTTTTGTGTGCATATGTATATATATGTGTATGTGAGTGTGTGTGTGTGTGTGTGTGTGTGTGTGTGTGTATTTGTGTGCATGTGGTGCATAGGATCATGGAAGCTGGAGGATAGCTTCAGGTGTTGTTCCTCAGGAGCCATCCACCTTGGTTTTTTAAGAAAGAGGTTCTTACCGGCCTGCAGAGTGCCAAGCAGTCTAGCCTAGCTGACTAGCGAGCTGCCGGGATCCACCTATCACTATCTCACTATCACTCCAGTATTAGGGTTACAATTATACACCATCAAGCCTGGCTTGTGTGTGTGTGTGTGTGTGTGTGTGTGTGTGTGTGTGTGTGTGTTTCTTTTTGAAGCAGGGTCTCCCTGTAGCCCCAGCTGTCCTGGAACTCACTATGTACACCAGGCTGGCCTTCAACTCACAGAGATCCACCTGCCTCTGCCTCCCAAGCGCTGGGACTACAGGGGTGTGCCAGCACACCCCGTTAAGCCTGGCTTTTTTTTCAAACATGTGTTCTAGAGATTCAATTTAGGTTTTCATGATTGAGAGACACTTTCTCAACTGAGCTCTTTCCCCAGACTAATTTTAATACTATTTAAAATTAAAAAAATATTTTTTATTATTTTTACTTTATGTGTATGGGTGTATTACCTGCATGTAGGTAAGTGCACCCATGTTATGCAATGCCCACGGAGGAGAGAAGAGGCTGTCGGATCCCCTGGAACTGGAGTTATGGACAGTTGTTAGCTGCCATGTGGGTGCTGGGATTTGAACCTGGGTCTTCTGCAAGAACAGCCAGCGTTCTTAACTGTTGAGCCATCTCTCCAGCCCCTAATTTTAATACTATTTTTATTTAAACCAGTATATCCCATATATAATGGTGTATTAATAAGCAATTTTTGGCATTTCTTAAAGGATTTTTCACACTATTGAAATTTGGTCTATGTTTTATATTTATAGGAGATTCATTTTTGGCTAGTAAAATTTCAGGTGCTCAAAAACCATATGTGTCCAAGAGGCTACAACGATGGGCACTGGAGATTTTAAAATGTATCATTAACTTACCACAAGTAGTGTTGTACAATACATATAGTAGAAAAAAGCCTTCAGTAGGAGGCCTGTATGGCCTTTTCCCAGCATTAATGGAAATACTGCCTCATGCTTTGCTTGTTATAAAGCTGACAATACATGATTATTGATGTTCACCTTATTTCTGATATTTTAAAAATAAGAAATGCTTTTATTTGTAGCAACGCATTTATCATTTCCAACATTCTATGTTACTTTTTGTAGATCCAGAATTAGTCTGACTGAAGAGCTTTCTTGATGATATCTTGTCCTCCACTTCTATTGCTGATGAATTCCTTCATCTTTTGTATGTCTGAAAGCATCTTTGTTCTCTCTTCATAATGAATGACACCTTTGGTGGATGGATGGACAATTAGTCCAGGCTGGTGTTTTATTTCCTTTTCTTTTTCTTAGTATTTTAGAGATGCAATTTGATTATTTTTTTTGCATTATTTTTGACAAGAAGTCTGTTGTCTTTTATCATCTTGTTGCTTTTTAAAAATAGTTCTATTACTTTTTTTACTTTTTAGACAGGGTCTCCCTGTTGCCCCAACTGGTCTGGAACTCACTATGTAGACGATGTTGGCCTCCTTCTCACTGAAATCCAACTGCTTCTGCCTCCCAAGTCGTGGGATTAAAGGCATGCACTACCACACCCAGCATTCCTTACTAATAGTTTTAAGCAATTTATGCGCCCTTGGAATTCATAAACATTTGTGCTTGAGATATGCCAGAACTTATTCAATCTTTTGGTTTATACTTTTAATTAGCTTAACAAATTTGTCAGTTTTTACTTTCCCCTCTTTTCCCTTAAAAACGCTAATTTCAAGTACTTTGTTATTTCATGAACAAGACGCTGTGTTCATTTTTTCCCCCGTGTTTCACTTTGCATAGTGATCAAGCTTAGTGATCTTTTGTTTTCCCAATTAATCTGCTGCCGATCTATTTCATGTATTTTCTATTGCTTGTCTTGTACTCTTCATTTCTAGACATCTGTTTTGGGTCTTCTCGTATACTCTGAGTTTCTCTTTACCATGTTTACACTTCCCTCTAATTTCTGGAATGCATGAAATACAGTTAAAATTACCATTTTAATGTTCCTGTCAACCAAGTACGTCATCTGTGCCATTTCTGGGTCTGATTTCATTGCGTCTCATCCACCCACTTGGACTTAGAGGTAATTTTTTCAATTAGATGCCAAACATTGTAAATCTATCCCTGTTGCATTTTCTTGTATCGCTATAAACATTAATGCACTGGGTTCTGGACTATAAATTAAGACAGCTGGATGTGTTTTAGATTTGCTCTTCAGCTTTTGAGCTTGACCAGTGAATTTTCAGTTTGGAGCCAATTTTGCACCACTATATTAAACCCTCTATCTCTGTGGGTTCCACACCCACGGGTTCAACCAACTGTAGATTTAAAATAGTATTTTTAATCGCATCTGTAGTGTAGACTTTTTTCTCTAATACAGTAGAACGCCTATATTTTTACATTAATTGGGCATTAGATATTTTAGCGATGACTTATTTTAGTGTATACAGGAGTATATGCATAGGTTATTTACACCATGTCATTTTCATACAAGTGACTTGAGCATCCATGGATTTGGGTGTCAACAAGGGCTGACAGGGATGAAGGGATCTCCGGGGGCTGGAGGTTCTCAGCGACAGCTGTAGCTGCTAACGCATAAAGTCGCCCGACCTGTCCTACCACACAGCATCCACCTAATTCTGGCACAGCAGAGCTATTTGCGTTTTTTTCCCCCGCGGATGTCGAGAAACCGTGCCCAGGACCACGCAACCAGTTAGCCGTGCCCGTGAGGATGTCGAGGGAGGACTGCTGAGTCCTAAACGAGGACAGTGTCACCGGGAAGGGGGTGATGAGGCGAGTTTGGGCCGGGCAGTCAAGACGGGCGGGCCGGAAGCCTAGCAAAGGGAAGCCTTGAAGCCTAAAGACGAGGCCAGGGAATCCCTGGAGGGTGGCGAAGGGCACACTAGGGAGTGCCGACACAAAAGGGCCGGACTCCCGCCCTGGGTGTTCCCAGGCCTGCCGGAAGGAGCGCACCCGGATGTGAGAGCAACCCTTCCGCTCCGCAGCACCTCGACCGGGCAGAAAAGGCCCGGATAAACCGGAAGGAGAGGCTGCCCGGGAGCCCTACGTAGAACACAGGGAGTGCAGAGCAAGAGGCTACGGCCGCGGGCTCCTCCCCCAGGCTTCGCCGGCAGCAGTACGTGGGGCGGGGCGACTCCCAGGAACCAATCACGATCGACGCTGCCACGAGACGAGCCGTAACCAATAGGAAGTGGCTGCGAAGTCGGCGGGGAAATTCAAACGAGTGTAGGGGTTGGGACTCCGTCTTTCCGGGGCTCTGGCTCGGTCTCCTGGAGGTGGGTGCTGCTCGGCGGGCGCTCGGGAGCGGCGGGTGGGAAGGTGCTGGGTGGCGAGCGGGGCTCTGGGAGCCGCGGCCGGGCGTGGGGAGGCAGGGCGGCCGGAGTGCGGCCCACGGGGAGCCGGAGCCGGAAGTGGGTGTGCACTGCCTGGGAGCGAGCTTTCCCCCGCAAGCAGCTGGGGTAGAGCTGGCGGGAGTTGGGGGCACCTTGCTGCCCCCTTATCGCCGCTTTTACTTTGCTAACCTCCACGGTGGCAGTGCTGTCAGTGTCCTTGAGCGACTGCGTTGATCCCAAAAGTCCCTGATGAGATTGATAGGAAGGACTGCGGACACTTGATCCAGCAACTAACACCATCATGCAGATGAGCAAGTGCTCAGCAGTACGGGAGGACCTTACGTACTCCTTTTAGAAGGATTGGGGGAGCTAGTCAAGATTCTGTCAGATCCATTCATGGACACCTCTGCAGAATCTCATTTATCTTTAGAAAGCTGACGTTTATATTCTGCTTGCGTAGTACTCTCATTACTCGAGTAGGTGACCAAAAGGACAGTTTATTCTCATTACCAAAGTTAGATCTGTCACTACCAGATCCCAAGCAAGCACGCCATAAAAAAAATTATTATTTTTATGTGTAGGCATGTATTGCCTGCATGTATGTAAGTAAACCCATGTTGGGAAATGCCCGAGGAGAAGAGGGCGTCAGATTCCCTGGACCTGGAGTTACAAACAGTTGTTAGCTGCCATGTGGGTGCTGGGATTCGAAACCAGGTCTTCTGCAAGAACAGCCAGTGTTTTTAAAAGCTGAGCCATCTCTCCAACCCTAAGTACTCCATTTTTAACAAGTGAAATCTGTACATGGCCCAGAGGAAATAATTCTGGAAGAAAAGTGGAAGATATTCAGTGTCTAGAAGTTTTAAAATGCATCAGCTGGGAATGGTGACTTGGGTCTGTAATTCACACTTGGAAGTTGAAGCAAGAGGATCAGGAGTTTAAGGACAGCCTCAGCTGTATAGAACAATCAAGGCCAGCCTAGGCTATGAGACCCTGACTCAAAAGCAAAAAATGATGCAAAAAAGCACAGGCAGCAATGTTTATGCTGTGCAGTGTCTTCCAGTCCAGCGCCGTACAGTATAACTTCACTGATGTTATATTGTGGTGTGTGTGTGTGTGTGTGTGTGTGCGCGTGCACATTCTGGTATCTCCATTAATGCTAATAACAGCTACGTTTAGATATGTTCACAAAACTATTGTTTTATCTTTTGGGTTCTAAAAGACGGTTGCAATTTAGAAATGGAGGCTGAAGAGTTAAGTGGCAGAGAATTGACAATTGATTCTATAATGAGCAAAGTGAGAGATATTAAGAATAAAATAAAAAATGAAGACCTTACTGATGAGCTAAACTTGAATAAAGTCTCTGCTGATACTACAGGTGAGTTTTTCTTTTCTTTTTTAAAAACTGTTGAGTGTTGTTTAAGGTATAGGAACGATATATTCATCACTGTATGTTACCTGATTTACTCAGTAATTGATGATTATCCATTCAACTATATTTCATATTTTAACTTTTTTGTCTGAAAATATTACAGATTTTTCTACTACCTAGAAGAAAAAGAAAAGAAAGAAATAGTAGTGGCATGGTGGCTCATCTTTATAATCCTAGGTTTTAGTACTTGGAAGTCAAAGACAGGAAGATCTCAAATTTGTGGCCAGCATGAGTGACAAAGCCAAACCCTACCTCAAAAAAATAGAACAAAACAACAACAGAAACATCATTTATTAGTGTGCTCAGTTTGTTAAGTCCTTTGTTATTGTCTGCTGGGTCTGCTAATATGCCTGCCATTGATAGACATGCAATTTTCTGTTCTTTTTATTTTTTCTTCTGTGAATTGAGGAAGGCTCACTGATCTTAATAAAGTTATATTTAGACTTTACCCACCTACCCAGCGGTGTTTTCCTTTCCTGTCTTACCCTGTATATTAGAACAGCTCATACTCCAATAACTTTGCTCTTGGCATGTGTCATGAACACTATTCCCAAATGCACGCTGCTTTTACCTTTTTTGGGTCTTGGTAAACACCACCTCAGTGAGGCCTTCCCTAACTTACCTACATGGGGTGGGAATGTGTCCCCTATTTTCTTCCCTTCCGTTTGCCTATGCAGTGCTAATTCACTTATTATTTGCCTGTTGTTCTGCTCCTCCACTAGAGTGTGGTTTCCATGAGGGCAGAGTTTCTAATCTATTGTTATATCTAGTGCTTAGAATGATGCCTGGCGTGAAGTAGGCATTTATTGAATGATGATGATGAGTGAAAATTCCAGAAGTTTAGTAGACTAGCTTTGTGAAAAGTATTGGCTGAAAAGCTGGTCTTTTTAAAAAATATTTTTATTTTATGTGTTTGAGTATATTGCCTGCATGTGTGTAAGTGTACTTGTGCAGTGTCTGTGGAGGTCAGAAGAGGGTGCTGGGTTCCTCTGGAACTGGAGTTAGGAGTTAACAGACTGTTAGTGGACATGTGGGTGCTGAGAACTGAACCCAGGTCCTCTGCAAGAAGAGACAGTGCACTTAACTGCTGAGCCTCTCTCCGTCCCGGTGAAATCTTTCTTATATTTCAAATAATTGAGTCATTTGACTGGCCAGCATGTGACTAGTTACAGGATGCAGACACAGTGCTATATATTTATATCTTTTTAAACTATGGGTCACAACCCCATTAACTGCATGGTCAGGAAAAATTGGACAATAGTGCCTGAATGCTCTGTAATAAGTTCATTCAAAGTCAAACGCATAATAAATCTAAGGTGTTTCTGACTGCTTGCCTGTGCAGGTCATAGATTACAGTGTTTTTACTGTACAAACTTTCCTGCTCTTATAAAAATGCAGTAGTTTAGTGATGAAAATCAAAGACTTTTAGTATTTTCCTACTGTCATTCATTATGTAAGATCAAATAGTATTAGCTTTGGATTGTAATGTATTAGAATGTTTGTTTTTAAAATTGCTGACTTGGGCCTAGAGAGATGGCTCAGTGGTTAAGAGCACTGCCTCCTCTTGCAGAGGACCCAGGTTCAGTTACCTGTACCCTACTAACAACTATCTTAACTCCAGTTCCAGGGGAATCCAACACTATCTTCTAATCTCTATGGGCAGTTTTGCATGACACAGGTACATTTACATACATGCAGGCAATATACTCATACACATAAAATAATAAAATATTTTGAAAAATAAAATTAGTGATCAACTCTAAAACACATCGACAGTGCTCTGTATCTTGCCATACCAGATATTCAGCCAAGATTTAATTTGAATTCTTTATGTAAAAATAAACCAGCAGATCCTTTTCCTTTGCCTTAATTTTTAGTATGTATGACAAAGAATAATTTTTATTTTAAAATAGGCTTGTGATATCAGAAAATGTCCCATTTGTATACCTATTGTATCCCTGGGGATTTTCTAAAAATTTCTTAGGTGAAAAGTGTTTGCAAGTGGAAAGAGCTGGGTCTGTTAATAATGCCTGCTGTATTGCTCTGTTGAGCAGTAGAAGATAAAATGAAAAAATTAAGTTAGGATTAGACCAAATTAAACTTAACTTGAAAAAACAAAGTCATGAATGAGTTCTGTTGTAGTAGAAAGAGACAGTAATTTTGTTTGCAATGTGAAAATGTATGTTTTGTTGAGAGTAGCTGAAGAAGTTATAGCTTCTCTGGGAAATCATAGTTTATAATGCACAGTAGTCACTAAAATATCCTAAATAAGAGATTGACATCTGAGTTGTTTTTTAAAACAACCTGTACTAAGTACGTTATGGGGTGAAAATTGTTTTGAAGGATTGAACCCAGGGCTTTGCACATGCTAAGCAAGTGAATAAACTGGGTTTGGTGACCACATGCCTGTAATCTCAGCATCCAGGAGGTAGAGGCAGGAGGATCAGAAGTATGAGGTCACTATGAGCTACATGAGACCCTGTTACAAAAACAAAATAACTATCTGAGTTTACTGTTGTTGCTGTGTAGGTTGAGATTTCACAGTGAGAAAACTATGACTAAAAGAAATCTTTGTAAGTTTTGAAGGAATGAGTTGGTGAGACCAGGAAATTAACAGGCCACTTAAGAGATATGTGGGTACCCTATTAGTTTCATATCTTTTTATTGTATTATAAGTAAGTTTGAGGTATATGGAAATAATATTGGTCCTTACTCAATGAAAGGTATTCTAAGACCAGAGTAATGTATCTGATATTTTATTTTTTAAAAATATTTCATTATTTTTATTTTGTGTGTGTGGGTGTATTGCCTGCATGTATGTAAGTGCATCAGTGTTGTGCAGTGTCCATGGAGATCAGAAAAGGGTGTCAGATCCCCTGGAACTGAAGTTATGAACAGTTGTTAACTGACACGTGGGTGCTGGGAACCCAGGTCCTCTGTAAGAGCAGTCAGTGCTCTTAACTGCTGAGCCATCTATCCAGCCCCAGGTCTGATATTTTAAGTTAAATTGATTGATGGAAAGTTTTCCAAAGTGAATTGTTACAATCTTAAAATAATTACAATCTTAACTATAATTTGAAGGAACATGTAGTTTGGTATGTTTGCTATTTCTCTGTTGTGATAATTTTTTCCTCCTCATTCAGATAACTCAGGAACTGTTAACCAAATTATAATGATGGCAAACACCCCAGAGGACTGGTTGAATTTCTTGCTTAAGCTAGAGAAAAACAGTGTCCCCCTAAATGATGCTCTTTTAAATAAATTGATTGGTCGTTATAGTCAAGCGATTGAAGCACTTCCTCCAGATAAATATGGTCAGAATGAGAGTTTTGCTCGAATTCAAGTGAGATTTGCTGAATTAAAGGCGTAAGTATTAGCAATTTAATTACATTTAACTCGCTATATAATATGTATCTATGTTACAAAGAGGGAAGGTGAAAACATGTTAATTTGTAATTTTTTACCCAATACTCTTGCTTTTAATTATAAGGGACTGATGTAAACTATTATTTACATATGTCCCCCAAAATTACACATTTTAGATAGACATTACCTAAAAAGTTATACAAATAGAACCTAGCATATACAGAGAAAAAATAATATTTCATGTTTTAGAAAATAAAAGTTATCAAATTTAGGTAACTGTTTATTTCTGTTAATTTGAGTTTAATCTTTTATTTCAGTATTCAAGAGCCTGATGATGCTCGTGACTACTTTCAAATGGCCAGAGCAAACTGCAAGAAGTTTGCTTTTGTGCATATATCTTTTGCACAGTTTGAGCTGTCTCAAGGTAATCTGAAAATGTCAAATTTACATTTTAAGTGAAAGCACATCCTTCTGTAAGACATCTTGATATTGCATCATAGCCTTGAAGTATAAAATTAAGGCAAAAGTTGATCACATGAGAACATGGAGGAGTGCTATGTGGCATTAAGTACAGAGAATGTTCACTGTGCTAGCTTTTGTGTTTAATAGGGAATAATCTGGAAATAAGTTGTATTGTTTTACTCAGGAAACTTCTAAAAGAAAGTAGTTTTTTACTGAGTATTTGTAGACTAAAAGGCCTGAGACATTTCAGGTGGAACTGGGATGGGCTTTTCTTAAACTGTGGTTTCATAACACCAAAAGGAATCTGGAATATAGACGCAACATTTAAGTGGTAGTTCACCTTAAGACTATCACTGAAAAAAGCATTAGTTCTTGCTTACACAGTTCCTCAGTTTGTCCTTTTGTATAGGAACAGGACATCAGAAAATTCCCTCAGACATTTTTAGCAAGGCTATTCCTTAGTCTCCCCTGCCAACCCTCTCATTTTCTGAGGGCCTTTGCATATACCCTCAGCCTGCCCTCTGGCTAAATCATCCCATTTCGCCTCTGTGCCTAAAGTAGGGCTTGTTCAATACAGACTATTCCCTAGGATTGAGGGTTTTGGGGGGAGGGGCGGCATTACACAATCCAGACAGTTTGGGAACCCTCTTTTCCTGTAGAGGTGATTCCTGAGTCCTAGTAATCTAAGACTTCAGTCTGTACTGTATACTATCAGATTTATTTTTATAAATACATTTTCTACCTAGAAAACTTGATTCCTTCTTCTTGTTTATTATAATAAGGCTGATCAGGCCTTTAACACCTTACGATCTTTCAATAGTAATTATAAATTTTATATTTTAGAACAAATAAGTTGAGCTCTCTATAAAATGAAACTAAATCACTACAATATGACAGTAGCCTCAAGGTCTAAATTCTGATTATTTTCAGCAGGGTGGATAGATGGGTTCAACATCCCTGGGAATCCTCTGCACAGACTGGTGGGTGTATTTCTGATGGGTCTCTGACATCAGTTAGTAAGCTCTTTAATTACCAGCTAAGTCATTCTTTAGGCATACCAAAATAATCAATTAAATGAAATTTTACCACCACTCTCAAGTATGTGGATTTAAGCACTATCAAATTTGCTATTTAAAATTTGTAAATTGTGAGAAGCTATTACAGTGGCCATGGCTTGTTTAAATATAATTTTAAAATTTTAAACATCTTGTTAGATATTGTATGCTGAGCATATAAAATCTAGGAACCACAAATGAGAAAAAAAAGTGATATTTATCTTTAAAGATTGGCTTAATTCGCTTAATATGATTCTCTCCAGTTACGTCCATTTTCCTGAAAATGACATAACTTCATTCTTTATGTCTAAAAATAATTTCATTGTATGTATATACTGCATTTTCATCCATTCCCTGTTCTTAGGTTGGTTCCATGCTGTTGTGGATGGTTCTGCAGTAAGCATTGATATGCACCTATCTCTGTGATGTGTCCACTGGGGTCTTTGGGCGAATAGACAGGAATGGTCTAGCGGGGTCATATGGTAGATCTAGTTCTAGCTTTTGTTTGTTTTGTTTTTTTTTGACAGGGTCTCCCAGCCCAGTCTGCCCAGAACCGCCCCACCCCCCAGCCTATTTCTAGGTGTTTTGAAGCTTTTGTACTGATTTCCATAGAGGCTGGACTAGTTTACATTCTGGCCAGCAGTGTGTAAGGGTTCCCTTTTGTGTTCTTTTTTGTAACTGTTCATTTCATTAGCTTATTTATTGATTGAATTTTTTTGGGCTTAGTTCTTTGTGTATTCTAGATATTAATCCTCTTAGATGTATAGCTGGCAAAGATTTTCTCCCATTCTGTAGGTTGTCTTTTTGCCTTTTAGTGTCATGAGGTTCTCTTTGTCAGCTCTTGACTTTTTTCCAGGACAACTGGGGTGCTGTTCAGAAAGTCCTTTCCTGTGCTTATGTCTCAAAGTGTTTTCCCTGCTTTTTCTAGAGGTCAGCTCTTGATCCTCTCTATATCTAAGCACCAAGTGCGTAGCTCCATAGCTCAAGGAGCCCATAAATTTGATTACATTCTGTGTAATACATGATGTTCACATTAAATTTTATAAATCACTTATTAGGGATGCAATTTGTGTTTGAAAGAAAATCTGGTAATCTCTAGTGAGAAAAATAGATATTATTTCTCAGTTATTTTGTATTTTGGGGGTGGTTTAGATAGGTCTATCAGTAGCCTTTATCCTTTTTATATAAATCCTTTTGATGGAAAAGTCTTTAGCAAAATTTGTCAGTCTTTCTTTGTTGAATAATTGTTAATATGAATAATATATTATAAGAAATGGTTGTTCTTAGGACTGTTTTCACATCTAAAGTAGTCAAGACATTTGTAGTTTCAGTAGTTCATCTTTTTCTTTTTTGTACTGATCTGTTAAATTTCTGTTACTTCTGAAAATATGATGATAAATTACACATTATACAGTGAAACAATTTTAATAAGAATTGATATAGATGAGTTGACTGTATGAGAAGTGAGAAACTGCATATTTATCTGTGCAATAATGTGTATGTCAATGTGTATGTCTTATTTTTTTTTTCCCCTTAGATACACTGATAAATAAATACATAACTGGGAATGGTGGGTGAAGAGTGCTGATTCAAGTAACAATGCTTTTTTTCTTAGGTAATTTTAAAAAAAGTAAACAACTTCTTCATAAAGCTGTAGAAAATGGAGCAGTGCCATTAGAAATGCTAGAAATTGCCATATGTAATTTAAACCTCCAAAAAAAGCAGCTGCTTTCAGAGGAAGACAAGAAGAGTTTATCAGGTAGCTATCAATGTGTGCTTATGCTTCTGTGTAGTGCTGATGTAAGATTCAGGGTCGTATTTTAGAGAAAAAAGCATTTAGGTGTAATGCTTAAAACTGAGATTAAATAGTAGCTCTAAGGGAGGCAAGACTTTGCGAAACAAATAGATCTTAACTCCCTTACTAAAATTTAATGTATCCCTTTTTGCTAATTAAACTTTCATTGGTAACTCATTAAAAATGATGCAAAGCAAAAAATGGCCTTTTGCTCTTAGAAGTAAAGAATGCTTTCACCCTGGGACATAGCTGTATGCTAAAAAGAACTGTGGAGAACAGCTTTGTGCTGGCATACCTTACATGAGGGACTGGTATTTATTATAAATTGACTAAATATCATTATTTGTAAGATTACTCTTCATAAATGTAATCATAATTTTGAAATTTTTACAGCATCTACTGTAGTAACTGCCCAAGAATCGTTCTTGAGTTCACATGGACATTTACAGAATAGGAGTGTCAGTTGTGATTCCAAAGGCCAGGCTACTAAAACCAGGTTTTTGTATGGGTAAGAAAACACATTCAGGTCTTTACATATCTTTTGTATATCGACATATGTATGTTTTTATACAACTGTAATGTTGAGCAGTAAAGCAGATGTTGAGCAATGTTGAGCAGTAAAGCAGAGATATGTACTAATATTATTTGAAAAATCAGAGTTTCTTTCTATTTAGAGAGAATATACCGCCTCAAGATGCAGAAATAGGACCTCGAAATCCCTTAAAACAAGCTAACAAAACTAAACGGGTAAGTCATTTTCCATCTGCTTTGATTAGGATTATGGTAAACTCTTTATATGTCCCAGTTGATTACTTAATCTTTCAAATCATTTCTAGTCATGCCCCTTTGGAAGAGTCCCAGTTAATCTTCTAAATAGCCCAGATTACCATGTGAAGACAGATGGTTCAACTGTGCCAAATTTTGCTAAAAGGTATGTTAATTTGTTTATATCTGAAGATTGATGGCAGAATATCTTACTTTTTTACTAAGTAATAGTAATCATGATTTTTTTTCCCTTTTCTTTGTAGTTCTAGCCTAGGGCCTCACACGTGCTGAAAGTGCTTTACCACTGAGCTACAGCCACAGCCCTCTTCTTACTTTTTTTATATTGGACACAGGGTCTACTAATTTGCCTTGGCTATCCTTGAACCCTGTCCTAGCCAGGCCTCAAACCTTCTGTCCTCCTGCTTCCTGGGATTACAGGTGTTTGTTGCCACCAGGCTTAGCTTAACTAAGATTTTCTTTGATATTAGAAGTATATACTGGATTTCTTTTTGGTTTGTGCTTTGTTCTTTGTGAGACAAAGTCTCAGTTTATAGCCCAGGCTAGACTGGTTGTCCTCTGCCACACTCAGCTTTCTGAGTGCTGGAATTTCAGGCATGTGCCACCGGGAATGGCCAAAGTTACTGGATTTCTAAGTGTTGTCAGGAACAAAAAATGAATAGAGGAAATAACTTCAATTTTCCACTCATTAAAAATATTCATTAAAAGCCGGGCATGGTGGTACACACTTTTAGTCCCAGCAGTTGGAAGCAGAGTCAGTGGAGTTTGTGAGTTTGAGACCAGCTGGGGCTACAGGAAGACCCTGTTTCAAAAAGACAATTAAAAAAAAAAAAATAGATACACACACATATGTATGTATGTATTCATTAAAATAACTTAAAATTAAGAGATATGTTACAAAAAAAGTAAGTCAGCATGAAGCATGCAAAGCCATGGAGCATGAAATCTCATGGTGTTTGAGCATTCCTTGCTTATGGATATAGTATGTCTGGTGAGATTCTCTTCCTAGTGCGTGTGAGAATCTTCAGGACAGAAATGGAAGGTGATGTGGGGACAGTGTCTTTTCAGCCATTTAAGGGGCAGGCTAACTATTACTGGGAAGAATGCTGAATTCATTTGTTTCAGAGTTGAGGGCTTTAAGAAATGGGATCAAGGCTGAGAGTGTAACTGGTAGAGTACATGCTGAACATACACGATGCCCTGGGTTCAATCCTCCAGCACCAAAAAAGAAATAGAGTGAGTTGATTCACTGCTGGGTAAAGTAGCACGTGCTTATGCTCCAGCTATTAGGGTGACTGAGCCAGAAAGATCTTTTGAGTCCAGGAGTTTGGAGTCAAACCTGGGCAACATAGTAAGACTCCATCTCTTTGAAAATAAGTATGGTAGGTTCATACTGAATCATCATTCATCATATCTCATAATCCCCCTCATATGGTTGCTTATTCCCACATAAGAAATTGGAGACTGCCAAGTATGATGGTACATGTCTGTAATCCCAGCACTTGGGAGATTGGAGGCTGAGGCAGGAGGATTCTTGAGTTCCAAGGTAGCCTTGGCTATGTCTTAAGACTTTGTCAGGTGGAGGGGGAGCAGCTCATCCAAAGGAGAGATTTTTCTTGTCTGTTAACAAAATTGAGAAACACAACTTAGAGTTTTTAGTTGGTATTTTCAAAATTTTGGTCCTATTATCTTCAGGCTTTGAATAGACATTCTAATTTAAAGTATTTTGTTGTGTTTAAGCTCCATATTCCTGGTATCGTTTCATCTTGCTCTGTTCCACAACACCTAATTGAACCATAAAGGAGACTTCGTCCCTCCAAGAAAAAGATTTCTCAAAAAGCTCTCCTACCCAACCCCCAATTTTAGCCGCTTCTTATGACCTGTTCAGACTGGCTGTATGTCACATACTACAGAAGCCCACAGAACAGTTCACATCTGTGCAGTCTGAAATGTAGTTTCACCTGCGTACTTTTCCTTTCCCACATTCTTAACTCCAGCTGTAACACTGTTACTATCTCTTTGTTACTTCTGTCATTTCCCAGCACCTACTGTTTTAGCATAGTCACCTTTATCGTAGAATTATGTCACTTCTAATAAATGTTTCCAATTCAGAGTGTGTGTGCCAGATATTTAAAGTGAAAATGAAAACAGAAGCAATTTCAATTTAACTGTTAAAATCATTTTGTCTCCTGAGTAATAGAAAGATATCTGGATCAGAATACCGAGATTCAGTTGTGCCTGGAACCAAACCAAGTGGAAATGATTCCTATGAGTTGAGAGGTTTAAAGGTATTTCAACTTTAAATGTATTTGAAGCAAGGGTTTCTGGTCTAGAATTGATGGAGCTTTCTCTGGGGAAAGGATCTACTGTTTATCTCCAAAAGTGTTGGTGAAACCACAGGGGTGAGAACACCTCGGGTAGGTGGCACAGGTGTGAGAGCAAGTATTGCCTATCTTTTAGGGGAGTCATGAGCTAGCCTTTACTAGGCATGCATCTCAGTGGGCTCTTCGGCCTGAGTTTGGGAAGATACCCATGGGAGATATTATGCCCAGATTTTGTGCTTGATAGTTTATTCACATGATTCTGGCAAGGCACCTTAAACAAAAACCAGAGAGTATGTGGGCGCAGAGGTTAGAGCATAGGTATCTCAGCTGATCTGACCTGCCATACCTTTTGTCAACTTTGCATGGGAAGAACCTTTCGTTCCAGATGCACTGTGATCTAAAAGGATTCTGGAATTATGGGTGTACTTGGCTCAAACCTCTGGCATTGTGGGGTGAATTTTCAGCATTACAAGCTTTGATGCTTCTCTCTTTAGTGACATGCATTAAAATATTAACTTTTCTAATCGAATAGTACTTAATTATATCAGAAAGATTATGCTCTGAATTTATAATAACTACTGTCGTGGAATTAGGCAAATGCTAACTTTTACTAGTACTGTTATTTTGGTCATAAAGTATAATCATGGATGGGGATTTAGCCAGTGGTAGAGCATATAGCTACCATGTATGAGGCTCCGTGTTCAGTCCCCAGCACTGCAAAACAAGCGAACAAAAACTAAATGAAAAGCACAATTGTACTGGTGTCGTGGTGCATGCCTTTAGTCCCAACACTTGGGAGGCAGAGATAAGCAGATATCTGTGAGGTCCAGGCCAGTCTGGTCTAAGTAGCATGTTCCAGGCCAGCTGAGGCCACAGGGAGACCCTGTCTGAAAAACAAAACAAAAAAAGTGTAATCATGTAAACACATTACTTAAATCTTCTCACCATGCTGAGCCTGTGTTGGATTCAGACTTTGACACTTTTCTTGTTAGTGAAATATATTGTAGCAGTTAGGTAGCATGTTCACTGAAAGCAAATTCCTCAAATTAATTACCTGTCTTGATATTCTATTCAGTAATTCAGGCAAGTAATATTTTCTGGGAATTTGTGAGTCTAGTCAAAGGTGATAGATCATTTTATTGGCAAGCTTTCACATAGATAAAACTTGAATGTATTGAATATTAGGACAAATTAGTGGTACTGCTATTTATGGTCCATTATTTTATTTGAAACTTTTTTGCTTTTCATGTAGCCTGTTCAGACTGTCCATTCCAAAGATTCTCTGGTGTCCAGTGAAAAGAGCTCTGAACTTATTACTGATTCAATAACCTTGAAGAATAAAAGTGAATCCAATCTTGTAACTAAATTGGAAGGTGAGTGCTCATGTAGGCAACTCTAATTAAACTCCGGGCCACACACACAAAGACATGAAAGTAAGAGAGGACTTGCTGGAAACAGGGGTTTCAGATGGAGAAGGAGGGGGATAAGAGAAGGTAACGGAGGTGAATCATTTTAAAACTGCCAAAGAATTTCTAAAAGACCACATTAGGCCTGGGGAAATGGCTTCATGGATAAAATGCTTGCCATGTAAGCCTGAGGACCAGGTTCAAATCCCCAGAACCCAAACAAGTCTGTCTTAGTAGCACAGGTCCATAATCTCAGTGCTCCTGTGTTGAGATGGAGGCAGAGACTGGAGCATCCTAGAAGCCTGCAGGCAGGCCAGCCAGCCTCCAGGACACAGCAGTGAGGGAGAGTTCCTGTGTGTTGGACCACGCACACGTGCGCATTATATAACCCTCTTCCTCTCTTATCATTTAATCTTTTGTATTTAGATTCAATTTTACTTTCACTTAATACAAAAATTATTACATATGTGTAAATATAAATATATTGATCTGGTGACATTATTGAAAAAATCTTTCTTTTCCTTGTCTGGAAACAGATAATTCTATGTTGATCTCTGGCTTTGGATTTTTCTTTGCTTCATGATTACTTTTATCTTCACTTTAGTGAGCTTGGATGTCTGTTAGGCTAGTGAGTGTGCTCAACTTTGTTCCTTAGGATTATTTCAGCTATTCTAAGAATTTTGAATTTCCATATAAAAGGATCTGTGTGCCAGTTTCCATACTTTAAACAGTGGAAATTTGATTGAGATGTAGTTGAACATTTAAGGACATTTGGGACAAATTGCCATATTCATTATTCAGGTTTTTTGCTCACCTAGCATGTTTTCATTCATTTAATTCAGTAAGAATCCTTCTCTGTCTAGAGATCTTGTATATATTTTGCTAGATTTATTCTAGGATATCTGCTATCTTGATACTGTGATAGTAAATGTTACCTTTTTTATTATAAAAGCATTTTGTTCTGCTTTATAGCTAGTATATAAAAATTGTTTTTTTTTTTTCTCTTTTACTTAGCTATAGAGATATTGCTAAATTCACTGGATAATTCTAATAATTTCCCTATGTATTTAGAGGTTTTTTGTATGTCTGATTTATTTATTTATTTAGAGACAAGGTCTTGTTTTGCAGTTTAGGCTGCCTAGCTGACCTTAACCTTATAGTTCTGCCTCAGCCTGCTAAGGACTAGAATTACAGGTGTGTCCCACTACGCCCAGCTTTGTGGGGTTTTATACGTACATAATAATGTTTGAAAATAGTCTATCTTTTTTGTTTTCTGATGTTTTTAATTTTCATTTTCTTTGTCTTATTGTAGCTTCTAAGATATCTAATATTAGAGTAAATAAAGGATCATAGGGGAATTTCTGGCCTCATTATTTTAAGGGCAAATTTCAGTGTTTTGCAATTGAAATGGTAACTGCTGTAATTTTTGTTACTTTTTATCAAATTGAGTGAATTCTGTTTTAGACCTAGATTATTAGTACTGTGTGTGTGTGTGTGTGTGTGTGTGTATGTGTGTGTGTGTGTGTGTATGAAGTATTGAACTTTATGTAGCTCAGGGATTAAGAGAACTGACTGCTCTTTCAGAAGACCCGGGTTTGATTCCCAGCACCCATATGGCTGCTAACAACTGTCTGTAACTACAGTTCCTGGGGATCTGACACCCTCTTCTGACCTCCATGGGCATTGCATGACACGGGTACACTTATGCACATGTAGTCAATACACACATACACATTTTAAAAAATTAAAAATAATAAATAAAATTTTTAAAGTGTAGCCGAGTGCCACAGGGTATGTGTAAAGGTCAGAGGACAGCTTTCCAGAGTCCATTCCTACCTCCCACCTTGTTTGAGGCAGGGTCGCTCTTGTTTCTACTGCTGCACTGTGTACTATACTTCAGCTTCCAGGAAATTGTTCTGTCTCTTCTTCCCAGCTGGCTGTAAGAACGCTGGAATTACAGGTGGATGCTACACATCTGGCTTTTTACATGGGTTCTGGGATCACACTCAGGATGTCAGGCTTGTGTGACAGGTGCTTGACACTGTGTGACACTGAGCCCTCTCCTCAGCCCTGACCCTTTTTATTTCTATATACTCAAATTGATCCAGTCTTTTCCTCCCTAAATTACCAAATTTTGCCTGACATTTAGTTCTCATACCTTCCTTGTTAGTGGGTATGAAGTTCTTGGTATTCTTCTCCATTGTTCCTCTTCAGATATTTTTCATTTCCATGAAGCCAGAGCTAAGTGCAGTCTAGCTTCAGATCCTGTGGGCACAGGTGACATAGTGGTGGTGGTGACATTGCTACAGGAGGCTCACTCCTAAAAAATTTCATCTGAGCCAGGCATGGTAGCTCACGCCCTTAATCCCAGCACTCAGGAGGCAGAGGCAAGGGGATCTCTGTGAGTTGAGTTCCAGGACAGCTGGGGCTACAGGGAGACCCTGTCTCAAAAAGACAAAAGAAAAATTTCATCTGAGGGCTGGAGAGATGGCTC
>NW_008332065.1:47393-74289 GCF_000622305.1 Nannospalax galili | reverse complement strand
ATTAATGGAACAGTTCTATCTCTGTACTGTACTCTAGAAAATTGAGTGAATTCTGTTTTAGACCTAGATTATTAGTACTGTGTGTGTGTGTGTGTGTATGAAGTATTGAACTTTATCAAATGCCTTTTCTCTGTGAAGTGAGTCATATTTTTCTACTTGGTTATGGCAAGTTGCACTGGTTTTCAGGTATTAAATAAACAGCATTTAGGAATGAATCAGATTTGGATGCAATTTATTATCTCTTGTATATCAGTTCCTAATGTTTTCTTTAGAATTTTTTGTGAGGGGAGTTGTTTTTGTTTGTTTGTTTGCTTGCTTGCTTGTTTTTGTTTTTGAGAAAGGGTCTTTCTATAGCTCCAGCTGGCCCAGAACTTGCTTACTTAGATTTGACAGAGATTCACCTGCCTCTGCCTCCAGAGTGGTGGGATTAAGGATGTGTGTCACCACACCAAGCTAGATTTTAGAATTTTGATATTCATAAAATGTCCAATTGAAGCATTTTAAGATAGGGGTCTAAGAAAAGTAGTAAATTATTTTTTCTTTATTAATAAGACTTAATAACATTTGTATGTCTTTATGTTTTTATTTATGTATTAAAGACCAGCCACTCAAATCCAAAATGGTCTCAGACAAAACTTTCATAACTATTTAGGAAAGTAACTGGCTGCCTTGTAGTTTTATAAGATTGATTAACTAAAGTCAAGTCAGTAGTTGGCTTTTAGATTCCTTCCTTTTCTTTCATTTTGTTTTTAAGAGCAAAAATTAAATATAGTTTGTAACATGTTCTCCATTGCTTAGGCCTAGTTGTTCATTTGGGGGTTTCATTTTGTTTTGAGATGGAGTCTTACTATGTTGCCCAACCTGGTTTCAGACCCCTGTATTCAAATGATCCTCCTATCTCAGCCTCCAGAGAAGCTGAGACTAGAGGTGGATGCCATCATGACTACCTTTAATTTTTTATTATCAAATACTTTTAATTTTTTAATGACAACAATAAATACAATTTCAGAAACCAAAGAGCACCAAGAACCAAAGATTTCAGAAAATCAGCACAAACAGTGGCAATCATCAAGAAGGTCAGAGTGTGTGAACCAGAATTCTGTTGCATTTTCAAATCAATGGCATATTCCAGATGTAACCCCAAAGGTTGATAAAGAGGTAACTCTATTCCTTTAAAATACATTACTATCATTTAACTTGGATGGGTATGTTAATTATTTTATTTCAAAGGTTTTTTTTTTTTGGTAACACTTTTGGTAGAACAATCTGTTTAAAAGATGTTACTTCTTCAGAATACAATCAGCAGTAGCACCTATTGGTTCTATAAGAGTGCATGTGAAAATAAATTCTGTTTCTGAGCCAAATAATAGAAATAGGTAACAATGATTGATTATAAGGATCCTGGTAGACAGAATACTGGCTCAATTTAAGAAAGCATTTCTTAACTTCTGAAATTTGTCAACCAATAGAGGCCTTCAGAATCCAAAGGGGCTGGGAGTATATAGTTGAGTATGCCCATGTAAAAACCAGGTGGAGCAGTGTTCATCTGAAACCCTAGCACAGGGAGCATGCAGAGTCAGGTGGATCCCGAGGGCTCTCTGGCTACTCAACCTAGCTGAAATGTCAAGCTCTAGGTTCAGTAAAGAGACCCTGACTCAGAAAACAAGGTGGAAGGGTAGAGAAATGGCTCAGTAGATAAAACACCTGCTATACAAGCATGGGGCCTAGAGTTCAAATCCCCTAAAGTCATGTAAAACATTGGATGGCATAGTGTCCTACCTATAGTCCCAGTGCTTGGAGGTGGAGACAGGATCCCTGGGCAAGCTGGCTAGCTAGGTTAGCATGAGTTCAGCAAGAGACCCTGCTCAGAAGTAAAGTGGAGGACAGTCAGTCTCTGGCCTTCACATTCACATGCTCCTGTGTGTACACAGTCACATGTGAACACACGTAGTCACACAGTACACATACACCTACAAAAAAAACAGGATAGAAACAATTGAGAAAACATCTACAATCACCTTTAGCGTCTACATATACCCACATAGGCAAGCACGCACACACACACTATTTCATGCCAGTAAAGATGGTTATAATAAAGAGATAGTAGCAAGTGTAGGTGAGTATCTGGAGAATTTTGAAACATATACTGTTGTTGGGAATGTAAAATAGTCTTTTTGAGGCGTGACCTCCCTATAGCCCAAATGGCCTAGAATTTGCTATGTAGACCAGGGTAGCCTTGAACTAACAGAGATCTGCCTGCCTCTGCCTCCCGAGTGCTGGGATTAAAGGCATGCACCACCATGCCCAATTCTACTTTCCATTTCTATGGAAATTGCAAAGTAGATTACTGGTTGACAGGTGTGGGTAATCATTTTGAAAAATAATCTAGCAGTTCCTGAAGAGGGTAAGCATCAAGATTTTATTTAAGCTGCTAATTCTACTCATAGTTGCTTTTGTTTTGTTTTGTTTTGAAATTTCTTTTTGATCTAATTATTTTTATTTTATGTGTATGAGTATATTGCCTGCATATATGTAAGTACACCTGGGTCATAGAATGCCTGCAGAGGATGGATCCCTTGGAAATGGAGTTAAAGATGGTTATTAGCCACCATGTGGGTGTTGGAATTTGAACCTGGGTCTTTTGCAAGAACAGCCAGTGTTCTTAACTGCTGAATGATCTCTCCAGCCCTTGTTTTGTTTATGTGTGTATGTGGGTGGGTATGTACATGTGCAGGAGGTGCTTGTGGAGGCCAGAGATGTTTAATCCTCCTGGAGCTGGAGTTACAGGCCACCGAGAGCTGCTGACATGGGTTCTAGAAACCGAACTTGGGTCCTCTACAAGAGCAGTACACACTCCTAAACACTGAGCCATCTCTCCAGCCCTGCTTCTAGGTTTATAGTCAAGAAAACTGAACACATATCCATACAAACATTTGGAGATGACTATTATTCATAGTAGAATTTTTATGATTGTTCCAAAGTGGAAATAACAAAAATATCTACTTATATATGTGTGTGTATATATATACATATGTGTATATATACATATATGTGTGTATATGTATATATGTGTATATATATATTTTTTAATGTGGTACATTCATATAAAGGATTATTCACTAATAAAGCAATGAAATTCTGGTACTTGCTACAACATAATATGAACCTTCAAAACATGGCTAAGTGTAAGAAACCCATCACAAAAAGACATCTGTTCTATGTTCTTACATGAGATGTTCAGAATAGGCCAAACCATAGAAATGGAAAGTAGAATTGGGTGCACACCTTTAATCCTAGCACTCAGGAGGCAGAGGCAGGCAGATCTCTGTGAGTTCAAGGCTAGCCTGGTCTACATAGCAAGTTCTAGGCCAGTTGGGGCTATAGGGAGACCCTGTTCAAAAAGACCAAAAAAGGAATTGCAAAGTAGATTAGTGGTTTATAGATGTGGGTACAGTGAGAAATGAAGTGTGACTTAAGGGTATGGGTTTCTTTTTAGGGGATGAAAATGTTCTAAAGTTGTGTAGTACAGACATGCTGAAAACTTGGAGAGCACACTTAGAAACAACAACACGCTGCCAGTTTCCTATGGTCCCTGCTTGCAGACCTGTCTTCTCAACGGGAGATTATTTTTGTCTCATATCTTTATGGTTATGTTTGTAACCATAAATTAAAAGTGCTGAGCACTGGCTCACACAAAGCCAGCAAGTTCCTGGTTTCTGCTGACTTCTACACCATACTGGGCATCACTAGTTTTGTAGCTGACCTTCAAATTCATAACTTCTCTGTGATGACCATTGCCTGCTTTACGTTAGCCACACACTTGTATCCTCAGTTCTTACCTCCAAAATACCAAATGCCAACACCCTGCCCTGTGATCACTATCTTTTCCATTTTCCTTGCTCAGTAGCCTACTGTGGCAGTTTCTGAACTGATGCACACACTCATCTATATGAGGAGGTCTTGATGAAAGGAAAAACTTGTCCAAGAAGGGAGATTTATTAGCCATTTTTAAAAGTTAAGAGGACTACAGGCAATATAAAGTAGAGTAGATTTATCCATTGTGATTCTTGAATATAATGAAGATTCATGGTCTGATGTTATAATAGAGAGATCAATGTAATCTAAGTAATTACAAATACTTTCTAATAACTAAATCTGTCTCCACATTGAAGTGCATCTCTATAGACTGTAGAGTACTTAGTTACCGAACAGTTTTTATCAGAATGTGGTTCTTTACTTGAGAAGATGCTGAAGGTCAGGAGTGGATGAACTTTCTAAACAAGAGTTAGGTTTTGTAGGCTAGATGGTGTCATAATTTTTCAGCTCTCATTAGGGCATGAAAACAGCTGTATATGTAAGCATAGGTAAAAGCATAGGTAAGGTTTTACTCCAGTGAAACTTTGTTTACAAAAATAGGTGGCAGTTCAGCTCAGCTTGGAGGCTCTAATTTGTTGATCTGTGCTGTAGTAGATGTTTATTCTTTGTTTGGGATTCATACAAGATGAATTCTGTAGTTTATATAGTGCTTATGAGAGAAAAGAGTCACTTGCCATTCTAATGTTTGCTAAATTAGTATTTGACTACATTTGCAGTGAGATGTAATTTCATTGATTAAAAACTTTTATGTGTGTGTGCATGCATGCATGCTAGAGATTGAACACAGGTCTTTACACATGCTAAGCATGTGCTCTGCCACTAAACTACATCCCTAGCCCCTGCTGTCTTTGATTATAAAAATTTAATGAATATTATAATAAATAGTTCTGATGCAAGGACGATGCTACATTCTGTTTCACTAAACAGCTTCGTGTGCCCTCCTGATAATTAGTCTAATTAAGCAGAATAAGTTAGGAAAAGTGGTTTAGAGTAAAAGAACTGTACTAAAATATTAGAAGTTGGACTGTGGAGATGCTTGCTCTTAAAGCATGAGGACTGAGTTTGATCATTAGCATCAATATAAAAAGTGGGGAGTGAGCTGGCTGTGGTACTGTACCCCTTTAGTCCCCAGCACTCAGGAGGCAGAGATAGAGGCAGGTAAATTATAATAATCTGGGTGTGGTAGCACATGTCTGTAATCCCAGCCCCAGAAATGGAGAAGGTGGGTCCCTGGGTATTGTTGGCCTGACAACCTAGCCTAGCCTGATCATCTGTGAGCTCCAGGTCCCTGTGAGAGAGCCTGTACAAAAAATAAGGTGGATGGTATCTGAGGAACAGTACCAGAAATTGACCTCTGACCTCTGCACACACATGTGCACAGGTACACGTACTACACCTGCACACACGTACATGAACACAAACCAAATAAGGTTTATTGAAAGTCTAAAATGCATATGCCACCTGTTTTAGTGTGCTTTTGCCTTTCATGTTTTTATTGCTTTGTTTTAAAGGTTATATTTTGTCTAATTAAAGGTGACTAATTTAAAAATTCTAAATCATGGTGTTTTGAATATTCTATTAGCAGAGATATACCACTGTTGAGCAGCTTGCCTTTTCAGTTTCAAAGCAGTCACCACCGATGTCGGTACCTAGATGGATGGATCCAAAATCTGTGTGTGAGACACCGAGTAGCAATACTTTGGATGATTACATGAGCTGGTAATTACCTTGGACACCTAGCTTGGAACTTGGGCGGGTAAAATAGAAATAAGAGGAGCTTTGGGACTAAATTGAATGGGGTTGAACCTGCTTTGTTATTTCAGAGACTTTGCAATTATTTTTCTCAGCATTAGTTTTATCACCTGTAAAATGCAAAGGAGAATATAGTTATGATTTTATAAATATATATAATCTTCACACACAGTAATTTTGGATTTTTTCCCCTTTTTTTTTTTTTTTTTTTTTGAGACAAGGTCTCTCTGTAGCTCCAGGTGGCCTGGAACTTGCTGTATAGACCAGGCTGGCCTTGAACTCACAGAGATCTGCCTGCCTCTGCCTCCAGAGTGCTGGGATTAAAGGACTGTGCCACCACCATAAGGAGTATTGTGAAAGTAGTCTTTGTCATATTATAATCTTTATTTCTAGTCTGGAAATCTAAAAATGCAATCTCTCTCTTTCAAGGTAGAGTCAGCAGTGCCTCTAATTGAGAAACACTTTAAGGGAAGCATTCTTAGAACAAGTAAAGAATGGATAGACATTTCAGTGCAGGAAGTGATCATTGGAACAGGATAGGTTTTGCAAGATGTCAGTTTTATAATTCACATAGTTTGTTAAGTATTCAAATATACCAGACTTCTGGGGACAGAGATATGGGATAAGTGAAGAAATTGAATGGTTAGTACTGATTAGCAGGAAACACGGAGGATGTTGCAAAAGGAAATGAGCAATATTTCAAACAGAAGAAATATCCTTCGAGTATTGGCTATATTTGTAATGTTTTAAGAGATAGTGTAACTCCTGTGGCTTGTTATTTTGATAATGTCATTTTTCATCTTAATTAGAACTGTCCCTTTTTGAACGAGAGCCCTCAATTTCAATACAATTTTATTATTGCCTCATTGTATTACAGGTAGAATATTCCAAAGAGTGATCGCTATCTTTGTTAAGATTAGATTATTTATGTGTGTATGTGTGCACAGGTGTGCATGCAGACCAGAGAAGGGTGCCACTCTCCACCTGATTCCCTTGAGACACTGTCACTGAACCTGGAACTAGGCTGGCAGCTAGCAAGCCCAGCAATACTTGTGTCTCTGATCCCTACAACTCTGGGGTTGCAGGCATGCATGTAGCCATGCCCATCTTTTTCTGTGGGTGCTGAGGATTCTGAGTCTTCATGCTTATATAGCAAGTGCTCTTACCCACTGAGTTGTCTTTCCAGCTCCAAATTGTTTAGTTAATATTTTTAGAGTTCCTTTATGCCAACTACTGTTACAGGTGTTGAGGACATAGTGACAAACAAGGGAAACAAATGTGAAGTGAACCGACACAAGCTAGAAGGCCAGACTCCTTTGATGACATAACTGGCTTTCAGATATTTCTAGCAGACTATCAGAGAACATAATTGTTTCAAAAGTCCTAAAATTAGCCAGGTGTGGTGGCAAGCACCTTTAATCCCAGTACTCCCCATCCAGAAGGTAGATATCTGTGAGATTGAGGCCAGCCTGGACTGCTTAGAGAGTTCCAGGCCCACTGGGGCTACAGGGAAACCTTGTCTTAAAAAAAAGTCATAAAATTTATGATCAGTTATAAGCTGACTTTTGTCTTGGTAAAACTTATATAAAATTATCCTAACTCCATATTTTGAATTCTGTTTTGTTTATTTTATTCAAATATTTCATATCTGGGAACAAACATTGATTTCAGAACAATTTCCTCCAAATTAACTGCCTGGTGGTGTAACTATTATTGGCTCTGTTATGAAAAGTAACCTCAGTTCTAGTTAACGTGGCAATGTTAGGGTTATGTGAACCTTTTAGAAAGCATGCCAAATTACTTAGAATTTTGCTTTTAAATCTTTGTTTTATATTAAAGAGAACAAAATCTTTCCTAGTTTTAAAACTCCAGTTGTAAAGAATGACTTTCCGCCTGCCTGCCCATCATCAACACCTTACAGCCAGCTTGGCCGTCTCCAGCAGCAGCAAGCACTCAGCACCCCTCTTCAGCACTTGCAGGTTTGCAGCTTTGTTATGATGGCGCATGTTAAATCAGTTTTATAGATTCTACTTTCAGAGTCTAGTTGTCAGGAAAGGTCTTAAGAACCTGTCCATTCTTAGGCAAAAGTCTTTTGACATCTTGATAAAGGTGTATTCCCCAACTTTGAGAGATTATTCTTTAAAGCAGCTAATGAACTTATCATTAACTAGTCCAAAGAATCCAGTTTGAATAGTAAAGTAAAACTTAACCTTGCAATTGAGGTTACTTTCATTTGTTACATTTCATTTGTTAATACATGATTCATTTGAAAAACTGATTCTTCAGGATAATCAGATAGCAATATGATAATCAGAATATAATTATCATAAACCAACAAAAGATTTGCTAACAGTTGTATTGACATTTGACAAAAAATTAGACACTCTCATTGCCAGTAACTAAAATTAGTGTGCAGTAACCCCAAGAGGCTGCCTAAGAGCTATGTGAACACAGTCCTTGTAGACAGATGATGGGGGCACGAATCCTGCCTCACTGGTCACCAGCTGTGTGATCTTTGGCAAGTTACCTGAGATCTTTATGCCCATTTCATCATGTAGAAAATAGGGAAATAAAACTACGTACTTCACAGAATGTGCAGGTTACATTAGTATATGTGTGACTCTTAAAACACCCATAGTCGCTTATTAAAACCAGTTGATTTGAAAAGATGACAGAAAGTAGAAGAGTAGTTACCAGAGCTGGGTGGGGCCAAGGGAGTTAGTTATTGCTTAATGGGAATAGAGCAATAATTTAGTTTTTGATGACCAAATTTTGGAGATGGACAGTGGTGATGTTTGTACAATGACCAGTATACTTAATACCACTGAATTGTGCTTAAAAAGGGTTAAAATGGCAAAGTTTGGGCTATGTATATTTTGCCACAATTTAAAACAAAAGTAGATAAAAGTTTACCTGACAATAGATCATATAATATTAGCTATGGAAAGAGTTGATAGTGTTTTCAGGACTGAAATTATATAGTAAGTTAGAGTAAAGGGAGGAAGAGGTTTGCATTGATTCAGAACATGTTCATTGACCAGTTAATAAGTCCTGTTTTGATTAAAATCTAGATGGCAATTCAGAAGTGACTCAAAGTAGGATTTGAGGATTGTTACAAAGGAGGCCACTGTCAGGAAGGACCTTAAAGGGGAGCAGAGTGTGGCCTAGAGGTCAGGGTCGGAAGGCATGAGTCCCAAGGCTTTGCTAGGCTTTTCATAGTTTTAATGTAATAGGGCCAGGAAGCTGTGGAGGAGGTTGAAGCAGGGAGTAAAATGACCTGATAGTGGTTTGAAACTCTGATGACTGTGTAGTAGATAGGGATGAGACTTGTGGTATTGAATTAAGAGTAAGTTGGAGTTACTGTATTCTAAAAACTGTCCACAGCCCAGGGAAAAGAAGGCCAGACTGATTATTCCGTAAGAAATGCTCACAGTTTAAGTAAGGAAGTGCAAAGAGAACACACAGGAAACGTCTCTGACTCAATACCAGAGTTGCTCAGTACCAGAGATTAAAAAAGTTAGAATCTTTATCTATTCCTGTAGAAGCAGATTATGTGAAAGATAGTCTAGCATTTTTTTGATCTAAAACGTGACTCAGTTAAACTGAAGTTTATTCAGACCTTGGTTGTTTTGGTTTATTGGATAAAAGCTCTGTTGCAGCCAGGTGTGGTGGCACACATCATTAATCCCAGGACTCAGGAGGCAGAGGCTGGTGGATCGTGGCCAGCCAGGGATGGTCTACATTGTAAGTTCTAGGCCAGCTGGGACTACATAGTGAGACTGTGTCTCAAACAAAACTTAGTTTCAGCTTTATCAGCTCAGAGTAAGACGTCTCAGCATTTATAAGACAGGTAGAGGTCACCTAGTTATAAGGGAAGGCAAGAAAGGGCCGCTGATGTGCATCAGTTGGTGGATTGCCTGGAAAGATGCCGAAGTTCAGAGAAATGCCGTAACTTGTTGAACTGTACTCAGGACAAAGGAGGAGGCCAGGCATTGTCTAATAACAGGAGTTCTCTGTACACATTGTGTCTTTTACCATGTTAAACGAGAAAAAGAACATAGAAATGACTATGTCTGTGTACAGGTTCAGAAAGGAAATCCGTAGTTTATGTTTGTACATTGAGTGTCAAGAAGTATTCTGGAAATCTACTTGTGTTAAGTAAAGAAATCAGTTAAATGGGGAGACCTTCAAAGTTTGTCTCTGTATTAATTAAACTTGTGTATTTCTTTTATTGCTTTTATGTTTCTGTTCTTTTGGGGACAATCTTGCTGTGTGCCTCAGGCTGCTTTTGAACTTTTATTAAAGTGTACAAAGCAAGTTCCCCTTTAAAAATATTGTAGTTCATTGCTTAAGATTTTTCATAATTTCAAACTGGGAGCATTTTACTATATATCTCTGATGTAAGCTAGTTTCTTGGGCATGTTCTTTGAACTTAACATTTACATATTTTAAATCACTTAGATTTCAGGATTCTCTTCAACAAATGACTGCATTTCAGTTAAAGGAAAAATGTATTCCATATTAAAGCAGATAGGCAGTGGAGGTTCAAGCAAGGTAAGTAGGTTAAATTTTTAAGAAACAAATAAAAATATTGCCTTTTTACATATGGGAGCTCTTTCACCTCCTAGAGGCCCATGTTGTCCCTGAGCCAGAAAAGCTGCCTCTTTTCCTGCCCATTCTCCTTCCCTAAAATGACTTCCCCACCTTAGACCCACAGCCTTTCCTTCCAGTGTCCTGTGCTTTCCAGTTTCATCTGTGTAACATTAACATTGGTTTGCAGTGGCAAGTTACCACTGCGTCATCACAGAAAGCTTGGAAGGCTGAATGAGAATGTGACAAGACCCACTGGTGTGCTTCAAATCAGTCAGCAAGAAGACCCACTGGTGTGCTTCAAATCAGTCAGCAAGAATTTGGAGTTTGTTTTGGTTATTTCCTAAATTTGTCTGAGTTTTAAATTTTTAAATATATTTTTATTTTTTAAATTAGCATGCAAGGTATTAGATACCATTATGGCAATTTCAAGCAATGTGTAAATAGATTCTTTCCCTCATCTGCACCTCCCTCTCCTTTCCCTGACCCTCTCTAACCTCCCCACTGGCTTCCTTCCCACTCTCGTCTCGCGTGTCCTCCCTGCTTCCTTGTCACCTGTTTTTATACTTTCTTGGTCTCCTTTCTGGTTTTTTAGGTTTTACTCACGTTTACAGCCATTTATACATACAAACGTACACACTGAAAGCTGGAACCCACCTGTGAGGAAAAACGTGGGTTTGCCCTCTGAGTTTGAGTCACTTGCTTAATATACATTACAGCTCCATCCATTTTCCTGCAAATTTCACAATTTCATTTCTCTGCACAGCTCAATCAAGTTCCATTGTGTATATGAATATTTTCATTATCTGTTGGTGGACACCTAATCTATGTCCATTTTCTTGCTGCTATGAATAGAGCAGCAATAAGCTTGGATGTACAAGTATCTGTAGGATATGGTAGGATATGGAGACCTTTACAGGTATGTGCAGGGAGTGGCATAGCTGGGTCATATGGTAGTTCTGTTTTTGACTTTTTGAGAAAGTTCCATAGTGACTTGTACCAGTTTGCACCAGCAGTGAATAAGAGCTCTTCTTTCCCCATATCCTCACCAACATTTGTTGTTGGATTTCTTCAATGATAGCTATTCTGACTGGAATGAGGTAATATCTAAATGTAGTTATAATGTAAGTTTCCTTGGTGTCGAGGGATATTGAACACTTAGAAATGTTTATTGGCCATCTATTGACCATCTGTGTTTCTTTGAGAACTGTGTCCGTTTCATCAGCACAATTGTTAATTAGCACTTTGGGTTTGGTTGTTTTTTTTTAATTTTGCAGTCTTTATAAAAATTCTGGATATTGGTCCCCTGTCTGAAGTATGGCTGGATGAGATTCCTCTTCCATTCTGTAGACTGTTTGTTGCTGTGCTGGTAGTTTCTTTTGCTGTGTAAGAACTTTTTAATTTAATGTAGTCCCATTTGTTGATTCTTGGGGGTATTTCCTGTGCTATTGGCTCAGAAAATTCTTGACTATACCTATGTCTTGAAAAATAGTCCCTGTGTTTTCCTCTAGCAGTTTCAGTGTTTTAAGTTTTAAATTAAGGTCTGTGATCCACTTTCTATTGACTTTTATACAGAGTGAAAGATACAGATAATTTCGTTTTTCTGCAGTTTTGCCAGCATAATTTGTTGAAACAGGTGACTCCCCTGACCCCCCACTGCATGTTTCTGATCTCTTTGTCAAGAATTAGGTAGCCATAGTTTGTTGGTTTATTTATGGGTCCTATAAGATTTTTTTTAAGAGTCTATAGGGTCTTTTAAGTATAGAATCATGTCATTTAAATAGGATAAACTTCTTCCTTTATTGTATTTGTCCTGTTCATCTTTTCTGCTATAGCTAAGACTTCAAACACTGTGTTGAGTATGAGGCTAGAGTGGGCATCCTTATCTTGGTCCTGATTTTAGAGGAAATACTCTCAGTCTTTCCCCGTTTAGTATAATGTTGGCAATAGGTTTGTATGTGACCTTTACTGTTTTGAGGTGTGCCCTATCTCTAAATTTCTCTAGGACTTTTATCATAAAGGCATGCTGTCAAATGCCCTTTCTATATCTATTGAAATGATCATGTAACTTCTGTCCTTTATTTATAGGATGTATTGCATTTATTGGTATACATGTTGGACCTGCTTTGCCTCTCCAAGATGAAGCCCTTTTGGTCATAATGCATGATCTTCTTAATATGTTTTGAATTCAGTTTACAAGTATACTCTTGAGAATTTTTATCAAGGAAATTGATCTATAATTTTCTTTGTTGTTGCATCTTTATCTGGATTTATTATCAGGATACCACTGGCTTCTTCCTTTAAAAACTGATAGAATTCAGCAGTGAATACATTTAGTCCTGGGCTTTTCTTTGTGGGATAATTTTAGGTTACAACTTCAGTGTCATTGTTTATCATGGATCTATTTAAGTTACTCATACTTTCTGGCTTTAATTTTGGTAGGTCATCTGCTTTTAGATATTTGTCCATTTCTTCTATTTTTCTAAAGTTTCTAATTTTGTTAATTTAAGCCTTTTTGTCAGTTTGATTAATGGATTGTCAATCATACTATCTTTTTCAATGAGCCAATTCTCTGCCTTATGGATTCTGTGTACTGTTCTTTTAGTCTTTAGTTCAGTAATTTCTTCCCTCATCATTTTTATCTCTTGTTATCTGTTGGGTTTGGGATTCTCTTCCTCTTCCTCTAGAGCTTTGAGGTACATCATTAGGTTGTTTGAGATCTAATTCTTTTTAAAAATATTTTATTTATTGTTTTTATTTTATGAGTATGAGTGTTTTGCCTGCATGTATGTAAGTGCACTCATGTTGTGCAGTGCCCATGGAAGTCAGAAGAGGGCATCAGATTCCCTGGAACTGGAGTTACATATGGTTATTTGCTACCATGTGGGTACTAGGAATTGAACCTGGGTCCTCTGCAAGAGCAGTCACTGCTCTTAACCACTGAGCCATCGTTCCAGCCCTGAGATCTAATTTTTTTTTTTTTTTTTTTGTCTTTTTGAGACAGGGTCTCCCTGTAGCCCCAGCTGGCCTGGAACTCACTATGTAGACCAGGCTGGCCTTGAACTCACAGAGATCCGCCTGCCTCTGCCTCCTGAGTGCTGGGATTAAAGGCGTGTGCCACCACGCCCAGTGAGATCTAATTTTTTAATGTGAGCATTTATGCTGTAAATTTTCTCTTAGGACTGCCTTGCCTGTATTGCTTGAGTTCTGGTATCTTGTATTCTCATTTTCATTTCATTCTAGGAACTTTTCTTGTTTCCTCTCTGATTTCTTCAAAGACCCACTATTCATTTAGGAATGTATTATTTAGTCTCCAAGTATTTTTGTGGTTTCTGTAGTTTCTCTTGCTGTTGATTTCTACTTTTATTCCACTGTGGTCTGTTAGGATATGAGGAATTACCCCTGTTTTAACAAAGAAACAAAATTTTAAAGTTTGCTTTGTGGTCTTATGATGTGACTGATTTTGGAATTACATGTGCTAAGAAGAATATGATTCCCTAATTGTTGAGTGGAATATTCTGTATAGTACAGTTGGTCTGTGGGCTAATTTAGTTCAGAAGTTTCTTTGCTTATTAATTTGGAACACCTACCTAAATATGAGAGTGAAGTGTCAAAGCCACACCATTATTCCATTATTGTGTCAGGACCTATGTGGCCTTTTATGTCTTTTAGTGTTTGTTTTACAAAATTGGGGGCTCCAATATTTGGCACGTAAATGTTTATAATTGTTTATTTCTTTGGATTATTTCCTTTATTAATAAGTAGTACCTCTCTTTATCTTTTCTGATTAGTTTTAGTTTGCAGTCTACTTGATCAGATACAAGAATAGATATGCCTGCTTATTTATACCTCTTTGCTTGGTAGTTTGATTTCTATCCTTTGATACTCAGTTTCTGATAGTTTGCTAGCTAAGTGTGTTTCTTGGTGACAACAATTAGCTGATTCTTAATCCAGTCAGTCTGTGTTTTTTTAAAGAAATATTTTATTTATTTTGAGTATATGAGTGTTTTGCCTACATGTATGTTGTAAGTGCACCATATGTAGGCCAGAAGAGAGTGTTGAATCCCCTGGAACTGGAATCACAGACCATTGTTAGCCGCATGTGGGTTCTAGGAACTAAATCCAGATCCTATGGAAGAGCAGTCAGTGCTCTTAACTGCTGAGCCATCTGTGTAGCCCCCATCAGTATCTTTTATTGATGAGTTGAGGCTATTTAAATTTAAGGTTGTTAACAAAAGGGGCTTGTTATTTCCTAAGAATTTGTTAGGTGATACTCTGGCTGGCTGGATTGTTATCTCTTTGTCTTCTCTCTTCCATTAGTTTTGGGAGTTTGCTAGTTTGCTATATTGGACATGAGTCTACCTTTCATGTGTTCTGATGGAGAAGGCTTTCTTCTTCCCTCCTATATAGTATCCCTTTAGAATTTTTCTGCAGAACTAGCTTGGTTTTTGTGACTATCATTGATTGGTGTTTGTCTTAAAATATTTTTAATTTCCTCCATCAATTTTGAGAGATAACTTTGCTAGAGATAACATTCTAGAATCAGTTATTTACCTTCTCAGCTTGAAGTATCATTACAAGTTTTTCTGGCTTTTAGGGCTGCTGCTGAAAGTCTAAGGTTATTCTGGTACTTCTGCTTCTGTGTATGAGATGGTGTCTTTTCTGTGCTCTGTTAGCATTGTTTCATTACTGTGTTGTTGACGTCTTTATGGTGATGTGGAGAGTTCTTCTCTGGTCATGTCTGTGGGGTTCTAACTGCCTCTTCTTTTTGAATGTCTACTTTCTCCAAGTTTGGGAAGCTCTCTGCTATGATTAATTATTTTAATTGTTATCTATAACCTTTTTCTTTTCCTCTTTATTGCGGCTCTTGTAGAAATCCTGTGAATCCTCAGGTTTGGCCTCTTGAATGTATCCCAGGCTTTCTGGAAGTATTACCAGAGTTCATCATATTTTCTCCTTATGTATGAGTGTATTACTGTTGCTGCTTTCTCCTATCTCTAAAACTGATTCTGCCTGGACTTGTCTAGTGGCGATGTTTTCTAATGTGGATTTATGTATGTATGTATGTATGTATGTATGTATGTATGTATTTAAGACAAGACCTCACTCTGTAGCCCTAGCTGGCCTGGAACTTCCTGTCTAGACCAGGCTACCGTCAAACTCAGAGAACCACCTGTCTCTGCAGGGACTAAAGGTGTGCACCACCACTCCTGGCTCTAAATATTTTATTTATTATTTTTATTTTCTGTGTATGCGCATATTGCCTGCATGTAGGTAAGTACACCCATGTCGTGCAATGCCCACAGAAGACAGAAGAGGCTGTTGGATCCCCTGGGACTGGAGTTACGGACAGTTGTTAGCTGCCATGTGGGTACTGGGATTCGAACCCTAGTCTTCTGCAAGAACAGTCAGTGTTCTTCACTGCTGAGCCATCTCTCCAGCCCCTCACTCCTGGCTCTAATGTAGTTTTTATTTAATTGACCATTTCTTTCTTGCCCAGTGTTTCTGTTTGGTTGTTTTCAGTGTTTCAGTTTCCGTGTTGAATTTTTCCTCCAATTTTGTTCATGTTGGAGACTGTCTGATTGAAATCTTTGTGGTGGTTTGAATGAGAATGTCCTCCATAGGCTCCAAGTATTTGAGCATTTTGTCCCCAATTGGTGCTGCTGTTTTGGAAGGTCTTAGAAGGGATGGCCATGCTGGAGGAAGCATGTCACTGGGGATGGGCTTAGAGACTTCTTAAGCCTTGCCAGATTTCCAGTTGCTTTGCTTCCTGTGCCTGCTTGAAGATGTGCTTGTTTAGCTTCTGTTCCTCCTCCAGCCACCTCTGCTGCCATGCCTCCCCACCATGATGGACTCTTACCCCTTTAGAACCATAAGCTAAATAAACTCTTCCTTTTGTAAGTTCCTTTGGTCGTGGTGTTTCTATCACAGCAACAGAAAAGTAACTAATACAGTCCTGGATAGATTTCTTTAGATTGTACATCTGATTGTTTTTGGATCTTCTATATGGTCATTAATTCCTTTAAAAAACAAGACTCAACTTTTTCTCAAATGTTTCTTCTATGTCAGTGATTTTAGTTTCTTTTGGGACTGGTTGGAGCCCAAACCTCCTGTCCTACACTTGCCTCTGGAACTACTGTTGTTCTAGAGCTTAAATTGAATTGTTCTTGACCTGGCTCTAGCTGTCTGGATGCACTGTAAGCACTGTCTTTATATACCATAGCAATTCTGGCTCACTGAAGTCAGTTCTTCCTGGGTCATGTCAAGATCATCCACAGATTTCAGATTTTTGTTAAGTCTGGTTCTGAGCTTTTATTTTTAGGTTCTTTGATGTTCGGGACAGTTCTTTAATTGTTTTCCTTTTTCTCACAGAACCTCTCCCCGACACCCCCCTGCAAAAACAATATTCATACACTTCATTGTCCTGCACTGACCACTCCTTTTCAGAAAAGTCTTCTATGTCCCTGAACTTTGGGTGTAATGCCTCAGGACTCAGCCTTTGATGTCTTTGCTTCTCCCTCTAAATTCACTTGTTTCTTTGGTGTTCCTCCAGTGCTATGAGGTGGTGGTGGTTTGAATGAGAATGTCCCCATAGGCTCCAAGTATTTGGATATTTGTCCCAGTTGATGGCACTGTTCTGGGAGGTTTTCGAAGGTGTGGCCATACTGGAGGAAGCACATCACTGGGGGCAGACTTAGTTCTTAAGCCTTGCCAGATCTTGAGTCACTTTCTTGCTTCCTGTGCCTGCTTGAAGATGTGAGAGCTTAGCTTCCACTCCCCCTCCAGCCACGTCTGCCACCATGCCTCCCTGCTTTGATGAACTTGTTCCCCTTAGGAACTGTAAGCTAAATAAACTCTTCCTTTTATAAGTTCCCTTGGTTCTGGTGTTTTTATCACGGCAGCAGAAAAGTGACTAATACAGAGGTTAAATACTGTGTCTGTGCTTATAGTTTTCAAACATACATTTCTAGATCAGTACTCTTACTATATGTAAGTTGACGGCTTAGCATCTTCTTGGTTAGCAGGGATTTAAGATGGTATGTCCAAACATTTTTTCTGTAGTCTTTCCACTTGTAGGCAGTAGCAACTACATTCTTCTCATTGCTTGGCCAAAAACCAGTTAACTGTTCTCATTCTCAAATGCACATCTTATTCTGTCTTCCTCTTAAATATCTTCAGCGTCTGTATTTTTAAGTGAACACCATCATGTTGGTTGAAGCAGCTATTTTTGTTTACTTGGCTTATTGAAGTGACCTCCTAGTGAGCCTCACTCAGTCCTTTTTCTTCTGGTCTGGCCTATATCTTCTCTCTCCTCTCTCTTCACAGAGATACGCATGCTCCTGCCTCAAAGTTTTGGGGTTAAAGGTGTATCACCATACCCAACCTCTTTGTTTCTTAGAGTCTTGCTATGTAACCCAGCTGGCCTTGCACTTGCAGCAATCCTCCTGCCTCAGCCTCTCAAGTACAGTGATTACAGGAGTGTATCCGCAGCCTAGCTGTGACCTGCGTCTGTCTTAACACAACAGTGACTGTCCCTCTAGACTTCCTCATGTTTTTGCTCATTTCTTCTCAGCTAAGCTCTGGTAAGTTGGTATTGAATTTTTTTTAATTCTAAGTAAATTTTATTGTTTTTTAAAAAAATTATGTTTTTTATATGTATGAGTGTTTTGCTTGCATGTATGTAAATGTACCACATGTGTGCAGTTCCTATGGAGATCAGAAGAGGGCATCAGATACCCTGGAACTGGAGTTAACAGATGGTTAGCTATTGTGTGCGTACTGGAAATGACTAAGCTAGGGCTGGAGAGATGGTTCAGCCATTAAGAGCACTGGCTGCTCTTGCAGGGGACCTGGGTTCAATTACCAGCACCCACATGGTGGTGAACAACTGTCCGGAACTCCAATTCTAAGGGATCTGATGCCATCTTCTGACCTTTGTGGGCATTGCATAACATGGATACACTTACATACATGTGGGCAAAGCACTCATACACATAAAATAAAAATAATAAACCATTTTTTCTTTTTTGTCTTTTTGAGACAGGGTCTCCTTGTAGTCCCAGCTGCCCTGGAACTCAGTATGTAGACCAGGCCGGCCTCGAACTCACAAAGATCCGCCTGCCTCTGCCTCCCAAGTGCTGGGATTAAAGGTGTGCACCACCATGCCCAGCAATAAAATATTTTTAAAAGGACTAAGCTATATAATGACCTGATACTTTTATTTGTATAGTTTTAGCCCATGAGCTCATCTACGTTTGGACTCTTATTCCACTCCATTACCTACGGAGTAGTCACAGTTAAGTGGCACGCTCCGGTGTTTGAAACGGTACAGATAAATGTATATGTTTACACACACTGGTGTGTTTTATTGAGTTACTGATGTAGAGGCGCCAGTGCTATGGCATGTTTTGCTAAAAGATTCAGCCTGTTTGCTTCTCTTTGTGTCATCTATTGGTATTACTAAGAAATAGACTTAGAAAAACATATTGTTCCTGCCAGTGTAGCTGAAAGGTTGACCTACTCTGCTTTCCACAAGTGGGTGTGCTGATGGCTTACAGTTAGTGTAGTTTTAAAAACACCTGCTGCCACAGAAATGAACTTGTCAGTACTAGACATGGTGGGAAAAAACACTACCTAAAAAGCAAATTGTCTGTCTGTCACTGCCTTAACTAGCCTTAGCATTTCCGAATGTCTTTTTCTCTGTCTTAATTTCCTGGAATAAGGCATCCAGAGAGTTCTGTGAATGTATCAGATGTAAGTTGTTTTTGTTATGTGTCGATATAGAAAACATTGAGGGTTGTGCCTTTGAGTTAATTGAATGTCCACTGTCACAGAGGCTGGAAATGGGCTGTTGCTCTGCACCATGATATTTTTTTTTTCCTTCTACATTCAAAATAGGCCCAGATGCTTTCAATTTTTCATATCAGTATTTCAGAGTTTTCTCAGCTTAAAATTCTGTTTGTCTAATAAACAGCATTGTGATAGTGTACAATAGTGTGTTCTAAACTTTCCTCTGTTTTCTGCGTAGGTATTTCAGGTACTGAATGAAAAGAAACAGATCTTTGCTGTAAAATACGTGACCCTAGAAGAAGCCGATAGCCAGACGGTTGACAGCTACCGGAATGAGATTGCGTACCTGAACAAGCTGCAACAGCACAGTGATAAGATCGTCCGGCTTTATGACTAGTAGGAGCTCACTTTATTTTCAGAAGAAAATTTATTTTGTTTTGTCAAATTTTTAGGTAAATGATAAATCTTTATTGATACAATGTAGCCATATATTATTTTGTTGCTGGTGTTCATTTTAATCACAGTGAAATCACAGATCGTTACATATACATGGTGATGGAGTGTGGAAACATTGACCTGAATAGTTGGCTTAAGAAGAAAAAATCCATCAATCCATGGGAACGCAAGAGCTACTGGAAAAATATGTTGGAGGCGGTACACACAATCCATGAGCATGGTATTTTAAAATCTCTTGATATATGTAGTTGAAATATTTGAATTGTGTCATCTTAGAGAACTATCCCTATGATTTTACTGGTACCTACCTTTAATTAACTGGAAATTCATTTACAATAAACAAACCCATTTCTTAGGCCGGGCGCGGTGGCGCACGCCTTTAGTCCCAGCACTCCTACTCTGAAAGCAGAGGCAGGCAGATCTCTGTGAGTTCAAGGCTAGCCTGATCTACATAGTAAGTTCCAGGCCAGCTGGGGCTACAGGGAGACGCTGTCTCCAAAAGACCAAAAAATAAAAAATAAAAAGAAACAAACCCACTTCTTAAAACTAGCTACACAAAGGATACAGACTACAACGGTTAAATTCTTAACCTTCATACGTGAAGTCTGTCCTCCTCGGTGGTCCTTAACTGTCAAGTCTTTGAACTGCAGTAGCTCCTTGATGTCAGGATTCGGCAACCTAACAATAGGAGATGCTCAGTTCTCTCAATCTGCAAATAATTTTGCATTTTGTGCTTTAAGATTTGGCTTTATTTTTTCACTGTTAGCTTCTGGGTTTTACTTGTTCTTGGTTATTGTTAGAGCTTTTCTCTGCCTTAGCTTTACCTTTAAAGCAAACAACAGAAACAAACCTGCTAAACCTAGATGAATAATTTTGTTTCCTCTGCTTGTCTCTGTTCAGTTTAAAAGTACTTGTTGATGGCTAAGGTCAGGACCTCTGAGTGGTATGGGAGACACTGTGTGATTTGTACTGCTTTCCTGGGCAGTGCTGAGGGCTTTGGAACACGGAGACCAAGTGCCTAGCTTCTGTACCCTGTTGTCACTTAGAGTAAGGTCCTGCAACCTTGAGCAGGTTACTTAAACTCTCGTGCTAGTGTCCTCACCCTTAAAATGGGGTGACATTGGTACTACTCAGCATTGCTGGGACTAAATTATTCATTTTAAGAAACAAACTTGGAGGGAATGCCTGGCACATAGCACTTGTTAAGAAGATGTAGAGCATGTAATAAGTGAATCTTAATATAAATAATAATAATATTAATTGGGATAATTGAGGGAATCAGCTGGACCAGAGATTGTGAATTTTTGGTCCATGGAATGCTTTACCTTGTCTTAACATGGTGGATTTTACTTTGAAGGCATTGTTCACAGTGATCTGAAGCCTGCTAACTTTTTAATAGTTGATGGAATGCTAAAACTGATTGATTTCGGGATTGCAAACCAAATGCAACCAGACACAACAAGCATTGTTAAAGATTCTCAGGTAGGACTTTTGCTTTATTTTCATTTTGTTTTAGTTTTGGGGGGCAGGGTCTCATGTAACCTAGAATGGTGTTGACTTAGCTATGTAGCAAAGGCTAGCCTTCAACTCCTGAACTTTCTGCCTCAACCGCCCAAGTGCTGGGATTAAAGGTGTATGCCACCACGCCTGGCTTCAGGGCGGACTTTTAATGGTGGCTGTTTACCTCATAGTTTCATTCCTTTTCATCTGTTAAGTATTTTGCCAGAATTTTTTTTTTTTCTCTTTCCTACCTCATTCATCAAGGATTTGAAGTCTTTAAAAGAATAGATACGAGGACCTGGAGAGATGGCTCAGTGATTAAGAGCACTGGCGGCTCTTGCAAAGGACCCAGGTTCAGTTTTCAGCACAAACATCGTGACTATAACCATCCATAACTCCAGTTCCAGGGATCCAACACCCTCTTTTGACCTCTATGGCGATTGCACTACATGGGTGCAGTTACATACATGCAGGCAATATACTCTTCCACATCACATAAAATATTTTTGAAAAAGACTAGATACCATAATTATTTTTTTTAAACCACGGTCAATTTGATTTAGAAAAGAAAGTCCAGATCAAATAACACTATATCCAGCAGTTCTGGATGATTCTCTTGTAGTGAGATTGACAAGCAGTAACACCTGCCTCGAAATCATCTGCTCATAACCTCATTGACCTGAAGGTTTGATTCAGAATTTCCTGGTGGCAGCTGAAGAGTAATCGTAGCTGATTCTGTTGTCTTTGAGGTTAAATGGCTTTCAAAAAAGTAAGGTTTTTCCTGTCACTTAAATTGAAGGGAAAAACAGCCAGGTATGGTGGCACATGCCTTTAGTCCCAGCACTTGGGAGGCAGAGACAGGTGGATCTCTGTGAGTTCAAGGCTAGCCTGGTCTACATAGTGAGTTCCAGGACAGCTGGGGCTACAGGGAGACCCTGTCTCAAAAAAAACAGGGAAAAAAAAAAAATGAAGGAAAAAAAAATTGAATAGAGCCTTGTTGGAATGGCTGTAATATTCAACTACTCAGTTGCACTATTAAAAAATTGTTTTATTTTAGAGAGAGAGAGAGAGAGTGTGTGTGTGTGTGTGTGTGTGTGTGTGTGTGTGTACTGGGCGCATGTGATGATATGTGTGGCGGTCAGAGGACAGCTTTGCGAAGTCAGTTTTCTCTTTTTACTGTGAGTTCCAGAGCTCAAACTCAGATTGTCAGACATGTGCAGCAAGCACTTTTACCCACTAAGCCATTTTGCGAGCCCCAAAACTACATTTTTTTGAGACAGGGTCTCTCTGTAGCCCCAGCTGGCCTGACACTCACTATGTAGACCAGGCTGGCCTTGAAGTCACAGAGATTTTCCTGCCTCTGCCTCCTGAGTGGGAATGCTGGGTTTAAAGGCGCGCACCACCACTCCCAGCCCAAAACTACATTTTTGTAATAAGCTATGCAATAGCAAATTTAATGAAGCTATCACATAGAAATTAAAGCAATGATACCAAAATATAATTAAAAGATAGCTTTGGTTCAACATAACATGATGGATGCAGATTTCTCTATAAATACATCTTACATCTTGAAGCAAAAATCAGACTTTGTTAGGAAGAATAAACAATTCTACTTGACAGTCATTACATTCTTTATCAAAAGTATGGCTGAATTTGAGTTGTAAATCTGCTTGAAGATGTCATCTTTCATGAGGTTCCCAAGTATGGGTACTCCATGTTCATTTAAAATAAAGTATTATGCTGCATTGTTGCCATCTCCCTACACTAGAAACTCATATGATTTAGATTCCCAGCCCATCTTGGTCTACACATGGACCAGAGAATATTGGGAGATGAAGCTAGATAGTTCCTTGTATTTATATTTATATGTTCATTTGTTGGTCAGTTCACTAAAGGGGAAAAATGTTGAGTCCTGAAATTGAGTGATAATTAAGTCCCTCACAATTTCCTGCCACAGCAGAATTTTAGTCTAGACAATTTCAAAGGCGGGTAGTACTAGTTCCCCCAAACAGTTATAGAAAAAGCACAGCGTTCTGCAAGCTGCCAGTTCATGCTGAGCCCTATTCATTCTGTTGGAGTTGTGGTATAATTTATTATCTATCTTAATATGTTGGCAGTTATTTGAATTTTTCAAGTCTGTCAATTAAATCAGTGTTTATCTGAGTTTCTAAGTATCTGACATGTCTTTAAAAATCCAAAAACATATTTTCATTAGTTTCTGTTTTCTTTGATTTGACAAATAGGTTGGCACAGTTAATTACATGCCACCAGAAGCCATCAGGGACATGTCTTCTTCAAGGGAAAATGGGAAAGCCAAGTCAAAGGTAAGAACCTCACTCATTTGGCACTTTTAAGTTCTAAGATACTGAAGATTCTCACAGACCTTCTTAAGCAGATTGCCTTGCGATTCAGTCTCACTGTTCTTTATTGACTTGAGATTGTCTTTAATGTTATTCTCTTATATGGTGGTTCCATACTGTGTGTCCACATAAGAAGTGGACCTATAGGGTCATTTTTAAATTTTAACATTAAAGGCAATTTAAACAAATACCTCTGATTTAGACACCTGAAAATAATACTGAGTTTATATCCTTTGGAGTCTTTTTTGTTTCCTCTCTGATTTTTTTCCATTCCATTTATTTATTCTTTTGGAGGTACTAGGGATTGAATAGGCAAGTGCTCTACCACTGAGCTGTATCCTCAGCTACATTTTACTTTTAATTTATTTATTTGTGAATTTTACATTTCCAAATACAACTGGGGTCTGTACATTTTCCTAGCCCACCATGACTACACTCTGGCTTATTTTATTTCAGTCTCAGTGAGTGCTATGTTAGCCTCCTAGATGTCCCTTATCGGGCCCATTTTGCCTGTTAGGAGCGTTGCAAGCTCCCTGGCTAATCTACTCTCACTGTCATGGTGTGACCAAGTGTTTACAAGTGCGGATACTTTTGTCCCAGGAATCTACCTTCAAGCCATAGGTTGACTTCTTGATTAGCAGTGACTTCACTCACCTAGTTTCCTCATCTGTGAGCTGACTTTGAATAATCTATTTTAAAAGAAAGCAAGGATTAACTGAGCGAGAACAGAAAGAACTTAGGTTCTTAGGACATTTAGTTCAGTGTCCAACTCACTGCTCCATAAATTTGCTTTTCCTCCCTTGAAAACCATGATTTCTAGTTTTGTTTTTTTTTAAATAACTTGCATAGAATCTCTGTCTCTCTCTGTCTCTCTCTCTCTCTGTTGTGTGTGTGCACGTGTGCACGCATGCACACACATTCATGTTGCAAATGCAGTTGGTGCACAAGTTCGAGCGTTGGTCCTTGCCGCAGTCCTGCTGCAGTGGCCCTAAAAGCCTGAGTGGGAGGGGAGGGCGGAAGGAAAAGAAAAACAGAAGCAGCTGGGATCAAGGGGCGCTATATTGTAGGCTGATGGCCAAGCATGTAGTATATTGCAGGATTACAGTGCTTATGCCTTGTCTCAAAGATCTTGCTATAGATCTTTTACACAGAACCAAAAGTTCCCTTGAATTGCACTGTCTCGTTAATCATTTGTAATTGCAGTTTCATTAATTGTGGATTTAAATCAGTAGCACCCAAGCAGAACTAGTAAGAGAAAAACATGTATCTGAAGACTGAGTACCAGGAACTGTACTGTGCAGGTTCAGCCCTGGGCCAGTCAGAAAAGGCCATGCCATATATGGTGGCTGTTCCCCGGGGGCCAGATTTTCTTACCCAGGAGCCCTGAATAGTCAGTCAGCTCCCAACAAGTCGTCACCATCTTTCTTGTTGGAGACAGGGTTTCTCTCTTTGTATTGTTATGTGCTATGTGTACTGTGGGAGCTGGATTCTACTGTCTCTGCCTCCCATCTTGACCTAGGAGTGCTGGAATGACAGGCTACCACATCCGACTTTATGGGAATTCGAATTCAGGTCCTCATGCTTACATGGCTAGGGCTTTATCCACTGAGCCATACTTGCATACAATTTTGCCAAATATTTTATCATAAAGTTCATTAGACTCCCCAGTATTTTTATTCAGCTTAAAAAAACATCGTGGGGCTAGAGAGATAGCTCAACAGTTAAGAGCACTGGCTACTCTTGCAGAGTACACAGGTTCTGTTCCCAGCGCCCACACAGTAGCTAACGCCTGTCTATAACTCCAGTTCCAAGGAATTTGACACCCTCTTCTGGGGTCCACCAGCATCAGACACTCATCAGACTTACATACATATGGCAAAGCACTCATGCACATAAAATCAGTAATCTTTTTTAAAAAAATCTTGGTTTACAAATTCTATTTTCATTTGCTTTCCAATCTGTGTTTTTACCTTTGTTAGATTTTTCAGCCCTCACTGGCCTGGAACCTGTGGCAGTTCACCTGCTGCAGCCTCCCAGAATGTTGGGTGGGGTACATGGGATTATACGCTTGAGTCACCACATCCAGTGCCCGGCTAAATATTTTCACTTGTTTTGATGGTGTAAGGAACTGAACCTAGAGATCTTTTGTATGCTAGGCAAGTGCTTTATCACTTGAGCTGTGTCTCCTGTACATTTCTTTGGTTATTTTTCCCCATCTTAATTTCAGTAATAACTGGTTTAATTTTAGTGTTTGTTTGTAGACTAAAACTGTTAATTTAGCTGGGTGTGGTGATGCAAGCCTGTAGTTTCAGCTGTTGGGAAGATAAAGTCAGAAGATCTGGAGTTTAATGTCAATTTAGTGCCAGGCTATATGACATGACCTTGTCCTCAAAAAAAGATATAAATTTTACTGTTTTTACTTTTGCTACTATTTACAGGTTTACTGTAGTGGTTTTTTGAATGTTTACTAATTTCTAAGATTTATAATTTATATTTGAAATTTTCTTTAAGATTTCAAATTGCACTTAGAGGTCATATTTTTTCCAATTGTCCTCCCGGTGATTTACTGTCCACTGGTAAATTTCACATTAGTTGACTCACCTGTCACCTACTTTTCTCATGGCCACATTTTTATCCCAGCATGAACCCTTGCTGATGATATGCCCCAGCCCTTCTCTCTTCAGCTGTGTTTAAAGTCCCTGGCACTTTCCAGGGAATACTTGGTCACGGAGACGTCACTTCTGAGGGCTGTTAGGTTTTCATTTTTCCCTCAGCCTCTGCTTCAGGGCTTTTACTTGTAGCTTTTGGTAGTCTATTCCCCCACTTCTTTCCTGAGTTCACAGGCATACCTTTCCACTCAGTTTTCTTCTATTTTACATATGCATGCTCTGCTGGTTCAGCAGCACTGCACGTCTTAGCTGAGTTAGGAGAGGTGGAGACCTACTTTGCAGAAGCCACAGCCATTTTCCCAGACTCTGAAGGCTTACCAGTCTTCGCTTTGTTTAGAAATAGATTTAGCGTCCACGTTGAGAAAAAGACAGGGCCACCAGTCTTTCCATTCCTTTCCCTCTCTCCCTCATTTTCTCTTTTCCTCTGCTAGTAAGACAGACTCTGTGTGGTCCAGGCTAGCCTTGAACTCTTAATTCTGCAACCTCAGCCTCTCAAATGCTGGAATTACTGATGCATATCACCACATCTAGCTCAGTTTTTCCTGATATGGTTACATTTTAAAAGTTTATCTTGCAGCCAGGTGGGCGTGGTGGCACACGCCTTCAGTCGCAGCACTCAAGGTAGAGGCAGGCAGATCTTTGAGTTCAAGGCCAGCCTCGTCTATGTAGTGAGTTCCAGGACAGCTGGGGCTACAGGGAGACTTTGTCTCAAAAAAAAAAAAACGTTTAGCTTTAGGACTAAATAGATGATGGTTCAGTGCTTTAAAGTGTTTGGTGCTCTTCCAGAGGACCTAAGTTCATTTCCAGCATCCATGCTGAACTGTCTTATAACTACCTGGAACTCAATTCCAGGGGATCTGATGCCTTCTTCTGACCTCTGTAGGTGCCTGCACACGTTTGTCA
>NW_008332065.1:11593-47327 GCF_000622305.1 Nannospalax galili | reverse complement strand
CAGTAATATGAAGTCAGAATTCCTAAGGTGACATGAAGAAAGTGCTTCCCTCCCCCCATGGTACCAGGTGTGATGGTGCATTTAAAAAAAAATATTTTATTTATTATTTTAATTTTATATGTATGAGTGCATTGCCTGCATGTATGTGAGTGCACCCATGTTGTACAATGCTGTGGAGGTCAGAAGAGGGTGTTGGATTCCCCTGGAACTGGAGTTATTTAAGCACGGTTCGTAGCTGCCATGTGGGTGATGGGAATTGAACCCAGGTCCTCTGCAATAGCAGTCATCTGAGCCATCTCTCTGAGCCATCTCTCTGGCCCCTGAATCTTTTTTTTTTCTTTTAAAGTGCATCCTTATTTTAGTATCTTACTTGATGGTACCTCACAGCAATATAAAATAGCATCTTTTCTGTATTCTTTGCTTCTCTTTCCCTATATTAACATTGTCGTTTCTAGTTTTCTCTTATTTGGTTTTTGTTTTGTTTGTTTTTGTCTTTTTGAGATGTCTCCCTGTAGCCCTAGCTGGCCTGGAACTCACTATGTAGACCAGGCTGGCCTTCAACTCACAGAACTCTGCCTGCTGGGATTAAAGGCATGTACCACCACACCTGGCTAGCTGTTTTTTTTAAGTCAGGTTTAAGTCAGGTTTTGTATGTCCATCTTCCCCACCCCCACCCCAACTTGTCATTGCTTTAGATTTATTCTTTGTGGAAAGTATATGGTTTTGTTTGGTTTTTATTCTCATTTATTATATCTAATCCACTGCTGTGTTTCAGCATCATTATGTTCTATGTGAAGTCCGAAGAGTAATTGTATTTTCCTGTTGCTTTGGTTATTTCTAATGTAATTTTAATGCAGAAGCCATTTAATAATAGTATTGGGCTGGACATGTAATAAGTGTTGAGCACTTGGCTAGGATGCTGAAGCCCTTTGACACCCATCACTGCCAAGCAAAAATGTCAAGTAATGAATAGTGCTTGTTAATACTTACTCAGTACTCTTCTCTATGATTGTGTTCACAGTGATGTCACTTAAATCCATAGCAATGTACCATATTTATTCTTTGGTGTTGGAGATTGGACCTAGGGTTTTAGGCAAATGGCTTACCACTGAGCTATACTCATGACTGTACTTTTGCTTTTTCTGTTTTAGAGGTAAAGACAGAGGGACACTTAGATTAACTGGCTAGTGCTGCAACCAGGATAAAAGCCCTGCCCAGTCTGTTTCTGTGGTTTCATGATTTGAACAGCCTTTTAAAAATCTTATATGCTGTGGGTTAGGGAAATCTGTACGTACTGTGAATTCAGATGCAACTTTATTACAACCTAATAATTCTAGGGGAAACAAGTACATTAAAATTTATGGGTTCTTTAGGCTTCTGTTTTCATAAGCTACTAGGAATTTAATATTTTTGTCTCATTTAAAATATTGAAAGTTTTAAAAAAATTTGGTTACTTCATCTGTAAAATAATCAAATATAATGAAAACTAGGAAAAATGTGTCATGTGAGTGTAATCTTATACTTTGATATTTATATTTTAATTATGATTGTATAATTATGATTATATATAAATATATAATATCTTTCTTTTTTTTTTTTTCGGCCTTTTTTGACACAGGGTCTCCCTGTAGCCCCAGCTGGCCTGGAATTCACCGATATCCACCTTCCTCTGCCTCTCAAGTGCTGGAAGATAGACGCCCAGATAAATATATAATATTCTTATGTTAACTTTTATACTAAAATAAAGCAACTTATTTTTCCTTCTTCCTCCTACTTAGATAAGCCCCAGAAGTGATGTTTGGTCATTAGGATGCATCTTATACTATATGACTTATGGGAAAACACCATTTCAGCATATTATTAATCAGATTTCTAAATTACATGCCATAATTGACCCTGACCATGAAATTGAATTTCCTGATATTCCAGAAAAAGATCTTCAAGATGTGTTAAAGGTAACATTAATAGTATGTGGATATACAAAGATATTGTCTCATATAATTTCATCTAATCTTTGCTTTAAAAAAATAGTTGAAGTGATTTGAAACTGTCTTGACTCTTAACTGGTCTGTTGGAAGAACTTACTGATTGAAGTAGTTTTTAAAGCATGCTTGCTCTGAAGGCGTTAAAAAAACAAACAAAAACCTAATGAATATTTAGGAATTCTTAGTGACTTGGAGTAAAAAAAAATGTTATCATTGTTTGGTGAGATGCCTAGTATAATGATGCTTGTAGTATGATGTAATCTGGAGAAATATTTTCTCACCAGCACGTATGAAAACTTGTTTTTAATTTTTTCTTTCTAGTGCTGTTTAGTAAGGGACCCTAAGCAGAGAATATCCATTCCTGAGCTCCTCGCCCATCCGTATGTTCAGATTCAGACTCACCCAGGTACTACCTCCTTAGAAGTTATTTGTACTAGATTCCTAGCAAATAGCCTATTAACTGTAACAAAAACCAGAATCTGAATCAGCTGCTGTCTTACATAGCTTGCCTTCTTCAAGGAAGTTGCTATTTTACAAATAGTAAAGTTAATAAAATTGCCTTTTTTAGCCCTCTGTTATTCAATCTTATCCTAGGCAGAAATTTGTGATAAATTACAATAATGCCAGCTAATGTATTAAGTGGAATGCACGTATAATAGTTTTGTTTGGGGACAGAATCTTGCCGTTGTAGCCCAGGGTGGCCTTGAATTCATGATCCCCTTCCTCAGCCTTCAGAATATGGGGTTTTGAGTTTTGAGACCAAGTCTTGCCTCAGAACCACAGCAGTACCTCAGCCTCAGCTTCTCAAGTGCTAGAATCACAGTCATGCCCTACTGCACCTGGCCGGAATGGGTGTTTTCAATGACTTCTTGTTATTCTTATTAGTAGCAGTGTGGTATTGATTATATACCTTTTGTAGGCAACCAAATGGCCAAGGGGACGACCACTGATGAGATGAAGTATGTTCTGGGTCAACTTGTCGGTCTGAATTCTCCTAACTCCATTTTGAAAGCTGCCAAAGTAAGTGTGTCTGCATTAATTTTAGCTGTTTTAGTATAGGGCAATGAGTTAGAGACTTAAAGAGGCAGATGACCCAAAGGAAAGTTGGTCTGTTCATCACGTCTGTTATGAAGTATCTTTCTATATTTAGGTATTTCACAGATGCTTTTACAAGTGTGTGTCTTTTTGATTTGTGTTCTTACTGTGCATCCAGCACAGTTCAGAGTGGATTGTGTATAAGGTGCATCCAAAAGATTGTTGTTGGGTTTCAATTAAAATAAAGAAATTTATCTGTTAGATCTTTCAGCCTCAACACTGTTCTGAGTACAGATTTACAATTCTTTCCTTCTAGCCAATTTTATTTTTGAACCTTTGAAAAATGACAGCATTTGTCATGTAATAGCTTCTGTAAAACTATAGCAATTGGTGCATTCTCAAAACAACTGTCTCAAGCTTCCCAGCCTCCTAATATCTGTTTATATCTCCACCTTGCTGTTTGAGTCTCGTTTTGTTTTCAGACAAGGTCTCACTGCATAGCACTGGCTAGCTTCAATAGCTTCAAACTGGCTATGGGGACCAGGGTGGCCTCAAACTCAGAGAACTTCACCTGCCTCTGCCTCCTAAGTTCTGGGAAACCTTTAGGCACGCAGCACCACGCCTGGCCTTTACATTGCTTCTTAGTTCCTGTCTCTACATTTTAAATTCATACCAGTGTATGTTCAAATAATTTTTAATAAAATGAAAGTGGATTAATCACTTTATCACTGAGGTTTGTGTTGCATGATGGCAAAGATTTGTCATCTTCATAAATTAAATGTTGGATTAACATTTAATCAATCTTTTTTTTTAAAAAAAACTTTTCATTGTTTGAGACAGGGTCACCCTATAGCCCGAGCTGGCCTAGAACTCATTATGTAGACCAGGCTGGTCTCAATCTCACAGAGATCCACCTGCCTCTGCCTCCCAAATTCTGGGGTTGAAGGTGTGTAACACCACTCCTGGCTTTTTGAATACTGTTAATATTCCATCTGTATCTGGAATCAACCAAGTGCAAATCAAAACTACTACAAAAAGAACTTATGCATCCTGATCTTATACCGGCTTCTTTCTTGTTATCATTCCCTAAAAAAGTGCAGTAAGCAATGATTCATACCCTCTTACGTTGCATTGGTTATTACGAGCATGAGTTAAAACATACAGGAAACGAAGCTGTGTGTGCGAATCTGCAAATAGTATGCGCTTTCTATAAAAGATTGAACACCTGTCAAATAGGACTGTTTATCAGTCCTTCAGGGATGTCCCAAGGGACAAAGGGGCCTAATTACACTTATTTACCTAATAATTTTAATGTCTTCTGTTCATTAGTATAAATAGCTTCTGAAATTACTTTTTTTCCTAATGAAAATATTTGATATATAGAAATTTAAGGGTAAGGTTTTTTTCTCTTTTTTATAAAAATTCTTTTGCTAATTTTTGAGAATTTCATACAGACTATTTTAATCGTATTTGCCCCTTCTGAGTCCTCCCTGGTCCTTTTCCCCTTTCCCTACCCATCTACCACCTAACTTTGTGTCCTCTTTTTGTAAATCTGTTGAGTCCAGTTTGTGCTGCCCATGTACCCATGGCCATCCCACTAGACCTACCAGGGAATATGTTTTTCTAGGAAAAGTAAAGGGGATCACACTGGCCTTGAAGGTCTGCATGTTGTATTATAGTTTCTTATGGAACAATTGAACTGCATGTCTTTAAATTTAGGATATGTCATTACCTTTACTAAAAGTTGCAAAACAGATTTGTGTTTTTAATTTCAGACTTTATATGAGCGATATAATTGTGGTGAAAGTCATGATTCTTCATCATCCAAGACTTTTGAAAAAAGAGAGGAAAGAAAGTGACCTGTAGCTACTCATAAACTTCAAAACACTAAAATATGGTGGCTGGACTGTTACACTTTTGATTCTCTGTGGAAGTGAACCTGGGAAGGAAAAAAACCTCACCTGAATTTTATCAGTAAAAAAAACTTGAGTAGTTCATCCTCAAAAGAAAACTGTAAAAATTAACCACTAACGCACTGTATATATTAAATTATAGAATTGTGTTTTTCTGTTTTACGCTTTCCTGTGAATCTAATCTGTTTGATATCATTTCACACTTGAAGCAGTGGTGGACAACTGAAATATATTTTGAAGACCTGTGTAAATAAAGCTTTACAGCATGAACAACAACAAATTTTCAGAGTTGTAAGATTATTTTCTTCAATCAAATGTATTATTGGCATGGTAGCAAAATTGTTAATAAGAATGGGAAGACTCAATAGTAGTCCTTAGTAAATGAGCTATAAAATGTAAGTCCCAAAAGGCTTTCAATCCTAAATAGATTTCCTAATTAATCTGTGGCACTGATACCAACCATAGTATTAGGTCTGCCTATGGTTCTTTCAATTCTATCTTTGATTCTTCATAGTCTATATGGTTTGAAGTGTAAATTTTGTTAGGGCATGCCATTATTGAATACGTTGCTTGGTAATGGGCAGTTATAATGTGACCCCAGTTTGTTCTGCCTGCCTGTCTGTCTGTCTGTCTCTTGTTCTCTTTGTCCTGTTGGAGATCAAACCCAGAGCCTTGGAAGAATCACACTGTATATACACAAATATTCCAAAATCAGAACTGAAATACCTCTCAAGCATTCCCAGATGACGATACTGAACCTCAGCTTGTATATCACTGTATTCTTTTTTCAAAAAAGACAAAAAAGGGTTTGTTTTGTTTTTCTTTTCTTTTCTTTTTTTTTTTTTTTTTTTGTTTTTTTTAGACAGGGTCTCCCTTTACCTCCCCCTGTCCTTTTTTGGTCTTTTTGAGACAGGGTCTCCCTGTAGCTCCAGCTGTCCTGGAACTTGCTATGTAGACCAGGCTGGCCTCGAACTCACAGAGATCCCCTGCCTCTGCCTCCCAACTGCTGAGATTAAAGGCATGCGCCACCACACCCAGCTAAATAGACTTCCTTTTTAAAAGCAGTTTTAGGTCCACAGCAAAATTGCAGAAAATTCCAAGTTTCTATGTATCTTTACCTTCTCTCACAACCCTTGTCACTTTTGGCATTCTCAACATCAAAATCCCACACCACAGTGGTACCTTTTGTTACAGTCTATGAACCTACTAAAAATCCCAAAGTCTAGTTTAAGTCCATGCTGTGGATTTTGACATGTTTAATACATGCTTCTATAACACAATGGTTTTGTTGCTGAAAACCCTTTATGCCTTGTCTGTCCTTTCCCCTAACTCCTAGAACACATCACTTTTTTGCTGTCTCCATACTTTTCCAGCAATAATAGAAGTGAAATCCCTACAGTATTAGCCTTTTCAGATCGACTTCTTTCCCCGTGACTTTCTGACCGTATCTCATTTCTTTTTCACACTGATAAATGGTCTGTTGTTTGGATGTGCCGTGCTCTATCCGTTCCCTGCTGAAAGCCATTGTTGCCTATAAAATTTGACAGTTGTGAGTAAAGCTTCTGTAAACGTTTCTGTGTAAGCCTTGTGTGACATAAGTTTTCATCTACTTTTGGTCAATAGTGAGACACTTAACTGATAGATTCTGTGTTAAAGAGTAGTTTGGGGCCTGGGGAGATATAAAAGTAAGGAAATTTTGTGTTTAGTTTTATAAGAAACCACCAAACTCCTCCAAGGAAGTTGCTGCATTTTGCATCTCAGCACTGGGTGAGCATTCCTATTGCTCCACAGCTTGGTGTTCGGATTTCGGTCATTGTAATCAATGTGTGGTGTCATCTTTTAATTGCACTTCCTTAAGCATGTGTTGCTGGGCACCTTTCTTTCCCATGCTCATTTGCCATGTGTTTGTCTTCAGTGGGATATCTACTCAGGGGTCTTTGACCTACTTTTAAATTTCATTCAATATTAAGGTTTAAGAGTTCTGTATATTTTGAGTAACAGTCTGATCAAATGTACCTTTCTCTAATAGTCTTTCCCGTTCTGTGGTTTATCTTCTCTTTATTCCCAGAATTTTAATGACATTTAGTAGCATTCAGGGTTTGGGGTTTTAAGTTAATGTGGTAGATAACTGGTAAACCTAAACTGGAGTTCTGTAAATCTACTCAAGTAGAAGGTGTGGTAAAAATCCAGCTTTGAAATTAGAAACTTACCTCATTCACCCTTTGTAAATACTAATTTTTAAAGAGTATCTTGAAATTACTGTATTTGTAACCTTTTAAAATACTTGTCATGTTAAGAGTTCTAAGAAGTCTCATATTGGAAAAGGCATTGCTTACTGCCTCCCAAGCAGTACCGGTGAACCTGGAATAAACGACTCAGTCTGTAAATCTGAGTATGGAACAGCATCTCTTTCCTTTGAAATTAAGCAAACAAGAACTCTGACCTGGATTCACAGCATAGGTTCCCCACATGTTTCCATGTTAACTGGTGTCATTCAGCTGGGTCAAAGCTGTGCATTAATGACAGTATCAAGTACCTATTCAGCTCTCTTCCAGTTTGATAGTCTATTTTATTAAATAATCTGACTCACACAACTCCAGTAGTTAGCATATGTTGCTATTTAATAAGAATAATTTTCTGGGCTGGAGAGATGGGTCAGCTGTTAAGAACACTGGTTGTTCTTGCAGGAGACCCAGGTTTGAATCCCAGAACCCACATGGCAGCTAACAACTGTCCGTAACTCCAGTCCCAGGGGATCTGACAGCCTCTTCTGACCTCCACAGGCATTGCACGACACAGATGCACTTACATACATGCAGGCAATACACGCATACACATTAAAAAAATAATAAAAATATTTAAAATAATTTTCTTGACTATTTCACAGTCCCCTCTACTTTCCTGTGCTAAACAAAGACATATTCTTCAGTAGGGTTTTCTGAATACTATTTTCTATTTGCTGAACCTACTTTGGGTTTAATAAACAACCTCTTTATTTATTGGTTATATAATGTGGCCAAGTAGACGCACACCTATGGCTGGCTCTTAAGCATTCTCTAGGAAGCTTGTGGGCCTGGGCTAGTCACTGAATGACTTGGGAGCTTCGTAGCTTTTATTAGTAAAATTAGAACCATGGACTACACAATCTTCTAGGACTTAGTCTTAAGTCTATGAAGTCATATACAAAAAGTAAATTTAGAGTAGAGGGATAGTTAGGAAAAAGAAAAGAAAATCCTTGTATGTCAGAGTAACAGCATTCCTGTATGAGTCCCAAACTAAAGTCAGAAGTGGAGTTGGGAGTTTCCTTGCTTGTGAATCCCAAGTATAGAGAGCAGACAGCCTCCCCCCTTGGTGTGAGGTGCAGCCTCCAGCTCAGTGTGGTCCCCATCCTTCCTGCACTGCCTAGGTTTCACCTCCAAGGAGAAAAGCCACAGCGTGTTTGGGTGCTCCGTTCCCCTCCCATTCAGTCTGCTGGCTGAGTGGAGCTGTGGCCAGACTAGGACAGAGTGAGGCTAAGAGTGCACTGTCCTGGGCTGGCTTGGCTTTTAATGGTATTGAGTTTTTGATTTTCCATTTTTCTGTCTGTAGTAGGGTAAGATTTGTGGCTAAGTCCTGACACGAGCATCTACCAAAAGTTAGGACAGATACTTTAGAATATGGTGAAAGCTAAGCTTAGTCCAAGTTCTCCAGAAGCCTGAGGGAAGAGGGATCTCCAACAGTAAACACTCCTTTGGGCTCATCCTCTCACAATTTTAAAGGCCTAGGTGTTTATCCAAGTCACAACTCTTGAACTCCAGACATGCATTCAATGAACTATTTGGTATCTTCACTTGAATGTTCTTATAGACCTCTCAAACTCAAAACAGGCATAGAGACACATGCCTGTAATCCCAGCACTCGGGAGATGGAGACAGGAAAATTGAGAGTTCCAGCCTGAGCTACATAGCAAGATTGTCTCAAAAACAAGCAAACAAAAAACAACAATAAAAGACTGTTCCCGTCAAATTCTTCCCTGCCTCAGTTGATGGAAATTCTATGTGTTACTTTTCTCATTGCAGAGCCAGGTACTTGACAGAAGCAACCTAAGGGAAGAGGTTTATTTGGACTGTTAAGAGAGAATAGTCGTCATGGCAGGAAAAGCAAGGCACCTGGTGATGTTTGCTCCAGGGCAATGAGCTGCCGTTATGACTTGTTCACATCTGTGAATCAGGAAGTGTGGGCTGGAAGCAGAGCTGGACTGTAACTCTCAAACGCTTGCCTCCCCAGTGACCTACCCCTGCCAGCTATGTTCCCTACCCCAGTTTCCATAACCTCCTACAACAGTGCCACCTGCTAGGGACCAAGGGGGAGTGTTTCACATTCAAACCGTTACTTCCTTCTAGTTACTACTCGGCTCTGAAATCCTGGGTTACCCTAACTCCTTTTTCTTACAGCTCTTACCCAGTTCATTAGGGAAGGTGTGTCTTTTCGAAATGTAATCTACAGCCTAACCCCTTCTTACCACCTCACTGCTACCGAGCTATTCAAAGCATCAACTTCACCTGTAGTTCTGTTACAGCTTCTTAACTGGTCTACCCACATCTGCTTTTTTACCCCTATGTTTATTCCCAGCCTAACAGCCAGTCAGATCACATCAGTCCATGCTTCCAAACTGTTACGACAATTTTGCTTTAAGTCAAAAGCCCTACGATGGCCTATAAATCCCTGTGTGATCTAGTCTTCTGCATCCTTTCTGTCTTCTTCACCTGTGGGCAGCCTGGCCCTCTGGCAACACAGTTTTAGTCTGAGTCCAAAGAATGCATTGACTGGGAGCCACCCAAAAGCTCCCCTACATCTGCTCGTTTTTCCTACTGACTGCTGAAATAACTTCTATAGTGAGAGCTAAATTTTTCCACCCTAGAAGGAAATCAGGGCTCATGCTCTCTGTATAGTGTAGGGAGAAGGGAGAGAAGGAAACTTTGTTTTGTGAAAGGGCTGTGGTCTCTTATAATAGAGTTCTGTGGCGACTTGCCGTTTGTAATATTTGATCATAAGTACAATTGGCTGTATGTGTAGTTAATTAACTAAAACAAATGTGACTACTGCATTTCAGTTTTCAACCTCATTCATCCCAGAAATCATTTTAGTTGGCAAATCTTCATTTCTAAAATAACTGTCAAGCAAACAAAACTATTTAGAGATTCCTTGGTTATTTCATGACTCTCTTCTTGACTGCTGATGTCACATTGATACCCAATTTTCATTGCTAAAATGATCATATTCCTGTGTAGGGCAGCCTGTATCCTGTTTAATGTAACGTCTACTGTGCACACTCCCCACATCACCAGGTGGCCTAAGGTCTTCTAGCAGCAGAGCTTAGCATTTCTCTTTTTTGTCTTTTTGAGACAGGGTCTCCCTGTAGCCCCAGCTGGCCTGAGCTCACTATGTAGACCAGGCTGGCCTCAAACTCACAGATATCCACTTGCCTCTGCCTCCCGAGTACTAAGATTAAAAGCGTGTGCCACCATGCCTGGCAGCTTAGCATTTCTTTTCTTTTTTAAAAAATTTTTTTAAGTTATTTTTATTGTATGTGTATGAGTGTATTGCCTGCATGTATGTGAGTGCACCTATGTCGTGCAAGGCCACGAAGGTCAGAAGATGTCAGATTCCCCTGGAACTGGAGTTAAAGACAGTTTGTAGCTGCCATGTGGGTGTTCAGGTCCTCTGCAAGAGCAATCAGTGCACTTAACCGCTGAGCCATCTCTCCACCTCCAGCTTAGCATTTCTTAATCAGACTTAAATGACTTGTATTTGTGAGGAAAATTTTAGAGCATACCTAGAGTTAGAAAAAGTGTTTCTCTGAAATGATTATATATAGCTATTGATGTGTAAGCTCTGTGTAAAGGGAAGTTTATATATATATATATATATAAGATTTCCCACAATCCACAGTGGTGTTTGTTCAATCACTCAGCATCTTCACTTGTGTCCAGGCTTTTATTAATAGTGTGAGAAATCCAGAACATTCCAAGTGTGACCTGCCTGCTCAGAGCCTACACAGCTACACACCCTTCCCAGCCTGAAGTCTCCCATTTTCTTTGGACTTCATTGTAGAACTGCATAGGGAACTTTTTTCAAGTACTTGTGCCACCTGGGCCTCTAGTCATCTTAATAGAAAGAGGATCCTCCCTTCACCACCCTGGATGAGGAGTTAGGATCTGTGGCCTGTTTGCCTTGAGAACAGCCTAGGGAAGAAGCTTAGGTGGGTACTGGAAATGTTGGCAGGGAATTCCTGGCGCTTGGGCATCTGGAATATAGTGTGCACACAGGGCTGAGGACTGATTCCAGATGGCCACAGCTCTTGGTCCTTCCTGTGCAGTCCCTGGGTCTCACAGGGAGTAGACAGATAGGACCAGATAGGGCCGGATGAAGCACAGGGATCCTATTTGGCTCTCGGAGTAACTCAGCCTTTAGTTCAAAGGAAGAAATTCATGGTATTGATGTAGAAGAGAAAAAAAGAATGTATCATTTTTCTAAAACCCCCAAAATCGAGACTGTCACACCTCAAAGTATGTTTTTTATCTTTGGAATTAGATAAATAATGAATGTTTAGTGCAGTTAGCAAGATCAAGTAGTAGTTCCAGGCAGTTTTGCTCAAACACTGCATAAGGAAGGAAGATTATCAAAGAAGACGGCCTGGCACGGTGACTTGTGCCTGAGTCCCAGCACCTGGGAGGCTGAGGCAGAAAGCTTCGCCCCAGTGACAGCCTGTTCCAGCACCTCCCTGTCCAATTTCTTACACATACAAATATCAAGATAGACTTAATAGTTTACATCTACTTGGGGTACTACTAACTGCTTTTCGCTCTAGGGGCAGAAAAGCTTAGTCCATTAGGAGTGCAGGGGTTGCAGACTCGACCCTAAAAAATATCTCCTGAGGAAGTTGGTATGGATTGTAATAGGACAGTGGCCCTTAGCCCTGACTAAATTTACATTAAAATTAAGCTTCAGTTGTGCGACTTATTTCATGAACTCAGTAACTGCATGCAGACCATACCACCCCAGACAACAATTCTTTTTTTTTAATCTTTTATTATTTGTATGTATGAGTATTGCCTGTTTAAGTACACCTGTGTCATCCAGTGCCCACGAAGGTCAGAAGAGGGCGTCAGAGTCCCCTGGAACTGGAGTTATGGACAATTGTTAGCTGCCATGTGGGTGCTAGGTCTCGAACTCAGTCCTCTGCAAGAGCAGCTAGTGCTTTTAACTGATGAGCCTCCCAGACAGCTCTTCTATTGGACAGAACAAACCCATACTATTATTGCATCAGTTCCAGCTTAACCTGGCTCCAGCTGATCTTTATATGTTAAATAGTTGGAAAAAAAAAAACAGGTTTGTTTCAATTATTTATTTTTATAAGATTTCAGGTTTTATAATAATTTATTTTATGTGTATGAGTATTTTGCTTCCATGTATGTAAGTGCACCAGTGTCGTGAAATGCCTGAAGAGGCTGGAAGAGGGCATCAGAGCCCCTAGAACTGGAGTTGCAGATTGTTAGCCACCGTGTGGGTGCTGGGAATTGAACCCAGATCCTCTGCAAGGGCAGCCAGTGCTCTTAACCACTGAGCCATCTCTCCAGCCCCTTATTTATTTAAAATATTCCCATAGGAATATTTTAGAAAGATGGCTTAAAGGCACTGGCTACTTTTTCAGAGGACCTGGGTTCATTTTCCAGCACCCACATGACAGCTAACACCTTTTTTTAACTCCAGTTCCCAGTGATCCAATATCCTCTTTTGGCCTCTGTTGGCACTACACATATATGCTACACTTACATACATGCAAGCAAAACGCTAGTACACATAAAAATAAAAGAAAATATTTCTAAAAATATATTGCCATGGGGCCTTGAGAGATGTCTTAGTTGCTAAAAAGCTTGCTATGCAAGCATGAGGATCTGAGTTTGGATCCCTCACATAGAAAAACTGGGTGTGGTGGCATCCATCTGTAACCCCAGTGCTAGGGAAGGAGAGTCACCCAGTCAACCAGTCTCTAAGGTCAATTTAGTTAAAGTCTCTTTCAGAGTTCTATTCATTCTCTACCTGTCCTGAACTCTGGGGTCTATAAGCACAATGTAGTTTCCAATCAATCCCCAGAACTGTGGCCGGACTCTGACTTACCTTGGACACAAAAGCCGGTCCATTATCTGACCCTATCATCTGTGGAAAGCCATACCTGGGGAGGATGTCTTCCAACAGTTTCTTTGCCACCACGTGAGCCGTTTCATGTTTAGTAGGGAAGGCTTCAGTCCATCGTGAAAAAATATCTACAAAAACCAGCAAATAACGTATATGTGTACCTGCCAGGTTTTACCTCAGTGAAATCCATTTCCCAATAGGCTCCAGGTTTTCTCCCTCGAAGTCTGATTCCTGGGTTTCTGATATTTGGCACCACATTAGTGAGTTGGCAAGCTTTACAGCCATTGACAATGTCTTTAATCTTTAAATTAGCCTCCTTGATTTTTACTTTGGCATGTAGAATCAAGTCCTGCATCTTCTTGAAGCCCATGTGGGAAGAACAGTGTATTTTTGCCAACATTTGTTTTCCTAATTTTTCCGGGAGGATCAGCTTCCCTTCTGCTGACCTCCACCATCCTTCCAGGCACTGGGTCCTCAGCAGTCCCTTTATCCATTTCAGGTCCTCCCTGGTGTATTTGGGCTTTTCAGGGAGTTTTGGGTCACCTGGGCCAATTAGTGTGGTGACCAAGATTGAGTCAATTTGGAGGGTAGCCTGTTTAGCCGCCTGATCCACTCGATTGTTTCCTTGGGAAATCGGATCATCGCCTTTTTGATGACCTGAGCAGTGGATAATTGCCAATTTCTTTGGCAACCAGAGAGCCTTTAGCAAAGTTAGGACTTCTTTATTTTTGACAGTCTTTCCCTCTGCCGTTAATAAGCCCCATTCCCGATACATTGCCCCCATAAACGTGCGTGGTGGCAAAGGCATATCGGCTGTCCATATGCACATTAAGCTTTTCATCATTTCCCAATACCAGCGCCTTAGTTAGGGCAATAAGTTCAACCTTTTGGGCCAAAGTGTCAGTGGGCAGAGGCTCTGCCCAAATGATGCCGGTTAATGATACAAGAGCCGCCCCTGCATACCTCTTGCCATCCTGGACAAAGCTGCTCCTGTCAGTGAGGGTTATCTCTCAAATCTGATTGGGACATGGGCCAGGATTCCAGTACAGTCATGCAGGGGGGCATCCAAGTCTGGGTCTGGCAAGAGTGTGCCTGGATTCAGGGCAACTGATACCTGGAAGGTGATTCTAGCAGGATTAAGGAGTAATGCCTGATAATGAGTTATATGGGCGTTACTTAGCCATCTGCCTGGGGGCTGCTTTAAAACTCCTTCAATTGCATGTGGTGTGGTGATGGTCAACTTCTGGCCCAAAGTCAGTTTGTCAGCATCTTTTACCAGTAGTGCTACGGCAGCAATAATGTGGAGACATGGGGGCCAGCCTGCAGCCACTGGGTCCAGCTTTTTAGACAAATAGGCTACAGGACGGCACCATGGACCAATAGGTTGGGTCAAAACTCCTTTGGCCACACCCTTGTTTCCATCCACAACCATAAGTGGAATGGTTTAGTCACATCAGGTAGCCCGAGGGCAGGGGCAGACAATAGGGCCAGTTTTAATACCTCAAATGATTATTGGTGAGCTTCTGTCCAGGAAAATTCTCCTGGCCTTTCCTTAGTGGCCTCATATAGGGGCTTAGCAATCTCAGCAAAATCCGGTATCCATAACCTGCAGAACCTGGCAGACCCTAGGAACTCTTGTACTTGGCGTGGGCTCCTCAGGGTTGGGATCCTGAGGACAGTTCCTTTTTGGGCATCAGAGAGCCAGAGCTTACCTTCTTTGAGTATATAGTCCAAGTATTGGGCTTGTTGTTTGCATAGTTGGGCCTTTTTAGCAGAGGCCCAATAGCCCAGGCTTCCCATTGTCTGCAACAGGCATTCTATGCCATCCATGCAAGCCTCTTGGCTGTCTGCCGCCACAAGTAAGTCATCCACATACTGCAAGAGACTGAGGTGAGGATACTGAGCCCAATATTCACCCAGATCCTAATGTAATGCCTCATCAAAAATGGTCGGTGAGTTTTTGAACCCATGGGGAAGCCTAGTCCATGTTAATTGTCCATTAATTCCTTTGTCCAGGGCCTAGTCCATGTTAATTGTCCATTAATTCCTTTGTCCAGGTCATACCATTCAAAAGCAAAATAGTCTTGACTCTTTGGGACTAAGGGAAGGCCAAAGAAGGCATCTCTTAACTCCAGGACCATATACCATTGATGTTCTGGTGGGAGTGCACTTAATAAAGCATAAGGATTAGGCACTGTACGGTGAATGTCCATCACCTGTTTGTTCACGTCCCACAGATCCTGCACTGGCCTATACTCATTGGAATGGGTCTTCTTTACTGGCAGCAGGGGGGTGTTCCATGCTGACTGAAAGGGCCTTAAAACCCCTGAGTCCAATAACCTCCTGATATGACGAGTGATGCCCAATTGGGCCTCCAAGGACATTGGATACTGACGAATTCTGTCTGGATCAACTCCTGGTTTTAGTTCCACAAAGATTGGAGCCCAACATTTAGCTAACCCCAACCCTCCTGTTTCGGCCCATGCTGAGGGGAATCCTTCCATCCAGGCCTCAATGGCCGAATCTGGTGTCAGGGCAGATTTCATCCATCAAGGTAGTGGTCAACACATGGATGTGCTCTCCTGATTTGTCTAATATTCAGGTGCCTTCTGATGAGAAATGTATCTGGGCTCCTAGTTTTGTCAACAGATCCCACCCCAGCAAGGGGTATGGGCATTCTGGTATGACCATAAAAGAATGGGATACCCGGCCCATTCCCAAGTCCACTGTTCTTCAGGTAGTCCATGGATATTGTTTCATTCCTATGGCCCCCTGGACCCATGATACTTTGTTTAACAGGGGGCCATTGGGCTTGAGGAGCACTGAGTGTTGGTCTCCTGTATCCACCAAAAAACTGGTGGGTTTCCCCTCCATCTTTAGGGTTACCCTAGGTTTGAGGAGGGGGGTCAAACCCCATCTCCCCTAGTTACTATCTTCCATCCAAAGGTTGAGTACCTTGGTGGGGCTTTTCTTATTGGGGCATTCTCTAGCCCAATGGCCTTCTTCTTTACAATATGCACACTGCTTTTTCCCTAGTCAAGGTCACCCTCTTTTCTGAAAGTCTTCCTTACGTCTTTTCCCCCGACACTATCTGTCTCAGATGCCTCCACCAGTCCTCTGGATCTGCAGTGGCAGCCAGCAGGATCCTTGCCAGGTCCTTGTTCTGCCTTTATCTGTTTTTCCTCTGCACTATCCCTATTATTGTACACTTTCTCAGCCACGGTTAGTAAATCCCTTAAGCTCTTCTCACCCAGTCTCTCCACTCTTTGGAGCTTTTTCTTTATATCCAGAGCCGACTGGTTAACAAAAGCCATGGCCACTGCCGCTAAGTTATCTTTGGCCTCCAGGTCTAATGGAGTGTACCTGCGGAAGGCATCTGTTGTTCGCTCCAAGAACACAGCTGGGCTTTCATTTAGTTCCTGACTAATATCATATGCCTTTGCCAAATTCGTTGGCCTACGAGCAGCCGCTTTGAGACCTGCCAACAGAGCCTGGTGGTAAACCAGAAGCCTCCCCTTACCTTCTGCAGTATTATAATCTCAATTAGGCCGGGTCAGTGGATAGGCAGTGTCGGGTCAGTAGTAGGAACACCAGTATTGCCAGGAATTAATTTCCTGGCTTCTGTTTAGATACGTTCCCTTTCCTCTGTGGTAAACAGGACCTGTAGTAATTGATGACAACCATCCCAAGTGGGTTGGTGTGTGAATAAGACAGTTTCTAATAAATTGATAAGCTCCTTAGGATTTTCAGAAAAGGGAGCATTCTGGGTTCTCCAGTTGTAAAGGTCACTAGTGGTGAATGGCCAATAGTGATGGGGCTGGTTGCCAGCCTCATCTTCAGGGCCCACAACTCTGAGGTAGAACAGTAGAGTCTGGACCCTCCAGTGTTGCTGCCCTTCTACTCCTAGTCCCCTGAGCTGGTCCCCCTTGTGCCTGTGAAGAATCTGGTACGAGGGGTGCCGGTTCTGGAGGGGGTACCTCCTGTGGAGGAGGTGGATAAAGAGGGGGAGGAAAAATTAGATCTTCTGTGCTGCCCTGTAAGACAGGGTACAGTGACGGTACTAATGATTTGGTTTCAGGTTTAGGTGTTTTCCGGGTTGTCGTTTTCTGTTCTGCAGCTCAGTTTTCTGTAAAAGAAGAAAAGACTTGACCCAAGGAGGGGGTTTATTAATTAAATCTCCCCAGACCACTATGTATGATATTTGATCCAAGTGTCCCACACATGGTTGAAGAATAATTTTCTCAACCATATTAATGACAGCAGGATCTAAGATCCCCTCCAAGAGCCATCCCACATTGAAAGTGGGCCATTTAGACCTGCAGAAAGTAGTTTATTCTTCCTGACAACAACAGAGAGGTTATGGGCTCAAGTCTTACCATCCCACATTGAAAGTGGGCCATTTAGATCTGCAGAAAGTAGTTTATTCTTCCTGACAACAACAGAGAGGTTATGGGCTCGAGTCTTACCATCCCACATTGAAAGTGGGCCATTTAGACCTGCAGAAAGTAGTTAGTTTATCCTTCCTGACAACAACAGAGAGGTTATGGGCTCGAGTCTTAACCTCTCCAAAATGTGCAAGAACGAGGTCCAGGGGTGTAGAAGGAGTCTGTCCCATTGCGTCCTTCTCAGTCACAGAGAAATAGACAACCAAAGACAAAACAGAGAGCCAGAAAGACACACAGAAGGCCAAGTGGCAAATTCCCCTGCTTGTGCGGAAGAAAAACTGAAAGTAGGACAGTGGCGAACTGCCGTGCCACGGGAGCGACCTGCCTTGTCCCTTCACAGAAATCAACAGAGTCCGGGGCCCTCCGTCCCCTCTGCCGGGGTCTGGAATGTCTTCCAGACCTCTGTGGTAACGGTCATCTAGCGCGTCTGCTCCAACTGCTCCTTACCATACTGTTCACAAGTTTACCTTGAGGCTCAGAACAAAAGCTAGGACAGACAGACAGGTACAACTAGAAACAAACGGACACCAGCCAGCCAGGAGCCCTCTGGTTTGGGGCTCCTGGGGGGATCCCAGATGAGCCCCCAAGATGTTGTGCCCAGTTCACGAGACCCCAAAGACCACCAAGGAGCCGACCGATGCAAACACACAAAGGTTTTTTTATTGTTACAAGCTTAAGCTTGGGCCCACTCTGTCACCAACCCAGCAGATCTCAGATGTGAGACCCCTTGCTTTGGGAGACAGAGGTTTTCATAGGTTTATTTCAGCAAGTTCAGCAAGTAGGGGAGTAGGGAGTCTCCAGCCTGGCAAGCCTCTGATTGGTTGCAGCCCAGTGCCAAACCATAAACTGCTGGCTTCAGGAAATCTGAAAAGACATCTGGGCTTTTAGTACCTTCCTGTCCCTAGTTAATTGACTGTTGGTGAGGGAGTTGTTCTCTATCCATTCCAAGCATACTTTTTTTTTTTGTCTGTGGTTTTTCCTGGAACAGAGCTCAGGGCTGTGTCAGTCCCATGGAGGTTTTATCCAAGATGGAGTCACTCAGGTCTCTCAGTTTGAGATTTTTGGAATATACCCTCAGTCATGTTTAGAAAGTACCTTTCTCTTTCTATTTTACTTCTTTTTGTGTTTGTTTCATTTGTTTTGTTTTAACAATGAGTTTTTTTCATTTCTGGCTCATATAATGAGATGCTGATACTATCTGGAGTCTACAGTGTCCGCCACAGGTCCATGTGTTCAAAGCTCCCTCAGCCCATGCTGCTTTGGGAAGTGTGGAAACTAAGGGGTGGGACCTGAGGGAAGATTTAGGTCACTGTGCATGTGTCCTTGAAGGGACTGTGGGACCCCCGTCTCTTCTTCCTCACTTCCCAGCTACCATGTGAACAGCATGCTACACTACACAGTGCCTCCCATATATCTTGCCTTGCCAGAGGACAAATAGCAGTGGAGCCAACCCACCACATACTGGAGCTTCCAAGTTCTGAGCCATAGGAACTTTCCTTTGTTTAAGTTGAGTATCTCAGGTGTTTATTACAGTAACAGAAAACTAACAAGGATGACAACATGAATTTCCCGATTATAATTTTGTTTTTATTTCTGGGGACAATCTTGCTACATCCATGAGGCTGTTTTTGAACTCATGATTCTACTTAGCCTTAGCATCCAGAGTGCTGGGACTACAGGCATGCACCACCACATCCTACATCTTAAATTTTAATTTAGTAAATGGCATGGAATTTTCTAGTGTTAACTCTCCCTTGATTTCTGACACAGATCTAACATTTATATTATCTTTTTAATATGCTAGCAGTTTGCCAGCCAACTTCTACTGCATTACGAACCACTTTAAAATGTGCAATTTTGGGCCTAGAGAAGTGGCTCAGTGGTTAAGAGCGAGACCCTCTTGTAGAGGACCGTAGTTTAGTTCTTGGCACCCATATCCCATAGCTTACAACTGCCTATAACTCCAGCCCCAGGGGATCCGGCACCTTCTTCTGTCCCCCTCAGACACTGCACTCATGTAAACACACACACACACACACACACACACACACACAATTAAAAATGGTAAGATAAGGGTTGGAGAGATGGCTCAGCAGCACACACACACACACACACACACACACACACACACACACAATTAAAAATGGTAAGCTAAGGGTTGGAGAGATGGCTCAGCAGTTACAGCACTGGCTGCTCTTGCAGAGGACCTGACTTAAATTCCCAGTACCCACACAGTGGCTGGGTAATGCTAATTACTCTTGCCTGTGCTTCTCCTTCACCTCTCCTATTCATGATTCAAGGACTTTTTTCTCCCCTTAGAGACAAGAGTTATGCAATTTGGGAGTCTTTTAGATAGACCCACTGAAGGGGTACTCCAATTGCCTCACCCTGCGTCCCTGTTCAGCGTGGATGAAGCCAGAGAGGTCTGCGTCCCTATTCCCTATTGGCAATTTGGGTAACCCCTTCAGAGGATGGCGTGATAAGACTAGGAGGTAGGAACTGGCTAGGCAGTTAGGGTAAAAAGACCCCAAAGAAAAGTAGCCAGTTTCTTGGCTAAAAGTCAAAATGTCCTTGGGCCTGTTAGCAATATACTCTGTTCCAAAGGCCAAAAATGTCAAAAGTATTTGGGAGCTTGTATCTAATCCTTAAAAGATTTTAGGATTACCTCTTCAGAGGGCAGAATATTAGAGGGGAGGGGGTAGGCATGGATTTGATCAAAACACCTCATATACATGTATGAAATTCTCAATAAAGTTTTTGTAAAAATTAAAATAACAACAACAAAAACAGAGTCACGGATGTGTTGGTGAGACAAAGGCAACATATGACTGTGTGCCCGTAGTTCTGGGAGGCTGTGAGGGTGATGTAGGCAGGGCCATCCTCCTTCTCCATTCTGATGACACCTCTGGGGAGATGCCTGGCTCCCCTCTCAGGTGGGGCATCCCCAAGGGCTCTGTAATATTCGCACCCCAGACTGGAGTTCTCCTCTGCTGTCTTAGGCTTACCCACCTTCTTCATAGGGTTGTAAGGAATCCCCCTGGTGGTCATATCAAAAGGCCCTGAGGGTGCTGCGCATCCCAGAAGTTTGGGCTTAGTGAGTCAGGGTTCACAGTTCCCAGCCCCAAGGTGGGAGAGGAATGACAGTGAACAGCTGAGATTCTGGTCCTGAACAGGAATTTCTGGTTTGGGTGTAGTCTGTGCAAATGACTGATATGAAACAATGCTATGGGGCTGGGAGGGGCATGTAAGTGGGTCAGGTTAGCTTGGAGGACACTTCAATCACATGTTGCCCAATCTGTCCCGTGAGTGCCCAGAACATACTTCTTGCAGCCCTGCCGTTTCAGTAAATCTTCACCAGCTAGTCATTGCTGCTTAATTTTCCATAACCAGGAGCAACAGAACAAACAGGAAGGATTCAGTTTGACCATGAGATTTGCTCTGATGAAGACAGTTCTGAATGCAGCTCACCCATTTTTCCTTGCTATTTTGGTCCACGAGTTTGAACTGAAATACCTCCCTGTCTTCCTCCATTTCCAGTACCTACTCCAACCACACACTAGTTCCTCTGCTTCCATTCTTCAGACCACAATCCTTGTCCTGGCGCTCAGCCATCACTCATCATTGTGGCCTCCAATCCAAGTACAACACGACTTCACAAAGTGTAACTCACTGACACTCAATATTAGGGTCACTGGTTGTTAGGATATACCAACTCTTGGGCTCTACTCCCGACCTCTGATTCAGGAGGTGGGGCCCAGCAATTGGATTTTAACAAACCCTCTGAGTAAGAGCCTCTGGCCACTGAGGGACATCTTCACCAGATTTACCTGCTACAAGTATTGTCTCATCAGCTGCCTGTGCAGCTCGCACCCCTTGAAGGGCTCTTTGATCCCTACAGCATTAGTTCAAACCTAATCCTGGCCCCAGACGGAATTCCAGACCCTCTGTGTCATATGGGTGCCTGTTCTTCTGCATCGACCCTGCTCCACTCAGATGCTGTCTTCCCTTCTCTTCGTGCCATTCATTCTTCGCCACCCCCACCCAGTGTTCCTCATGCTTACTCATATCCTGTGCATCCCTAGCAGCACAGGCCATGCCTTTCTTCTGAGCCCAGCCCAGACTGTCCTCCTCCCTCCAAACCTATTCTGGGCCTATGTGTCTATATGGTTTAATGCGTGACGTAATACCTGCTCCTTCTGCCTTGCATTCAAAGTCATCATTCTATGCTCACGGATCTAGTTTGTGAAAAGCTTCTTGAGGTTTTGTAACATTAAATCTCTTCGTATTTCTCTCACAATTCCTACTTATTTTCTCATACGCTATATCAGTGTTTCCCACATTGGCCCAACAATAAGAATATCCCATGCACTTGTAGGAAAACATGATTGCCAGAGATCGCCCACAAGTTTGCATTTGGATGTTCAGGGAAGGGTCCTGAGGTTAAGTGCCCGGTGTCCCGTCATCAGGTGTGTGGGGATAGCAAGTGCTGAAGCACACTGATTTTAAATGTCAGCTTTTCATCAGGAAGGAACGAGCCTGTGCCAGGCGCCTTGGTGAGTACCTCTGAGAACCTTGGGCAGCCCAGGTCTGACATGAAGGCAGTTTGGGAGACACAGCTAGGAAGATAAAGGAGGGACAGATGTCAGGAGCAGAAGCAAGGGAGGTTAGACTGAAATCCACGCAGGTGGGAATGTGATTTCAATGACTTTCTCCTGGGAAGCGGACACCAAGTTAGCTGGCTGCTGAGGAGCAATCTAGGGGTGATGTCGGGAAGGTGAGGAAAATCAAAGGGAAATGTGACAATCCCCTTATATGTCTGAGTGATTTTGCCATTCACAAATAAGGGGGAGCCAGGGAATTGTTTTCTCCCTGAATCATATGCTGCAGAGACCTGTATGAAGTCGGTCCTGACTTTAGAATCGTGTCATTCAACTGGGTATGCTAGAACACACCTTTAATTCCAGCACTCAGGAAGCAGAGGCAGATGGATCTCTGTGAGTTCAAGGCCAACCTGGTCTACACAGAGAGTTCCAGGCCAGCCAGGCCTACATAGTGAGACTCTGTAAGAATCATGTCATGCAGGCACTTTTTTAGATGTACCCACACAGTTTAATAATTTGTTCAAGCAATTGCTGTCTTTGTATCAGAGTTGACACTGATTCAACCATCTCCTCTTTTAAAAAAATCATTAGTTTTTGTTCAAGTCTTATGGATATTAATTTTATATAAAGGTATTGATACCTAACTTGATTCCACATTTTAGGAAGTGAGACCCAAACCTTAAAATGTGTTAAGGGAGACAAATGGAAATGGTGGTTTAAAGTCACTATCACAGTGACCTGAATATACTGTGCAGCTACATCTTTCTGTTCTGTTATGAGTCCATAACCCATGAGTTCAGCTGTTTGCGCTATTTGCATAACTAAGGGCATTGACCTTGGAGTTGCCCAGATCAATGTGAATACTGATTCTGTCACACATTCTGTGTAGTTTTATTAATTGTTGCTTAATATCTAATAGTAATATTTAATATGTGTACTAATGCATTCATTCTCTAGACGTTGGCTTCCTTTGTCTACAAAATGGTAATGATAACATTACATTACTGCTCTGAACATCAGCTGCAGTGACACGTGAAAGGTGCCAGACATGTAGCAAATATTCTATGAGTATGATGCCTTGATTATTGATTTGGAACAAAACTTTAGTCTGGTCAGTAACTTTAAAAAAATAAGTATTTATTCATTTATTTATTTGTGTGTGCATGCATGCATGTGCACACACATGTGAAGGTTAGGGGACAACTTGCAGGAGCTGGTTCTCTCCTTTCACCATGTGGGTTCCAGCAGGTTTTACCTGCTGAGCCATCCCTCCAGCCCTGATCATTACCCTCTAATAAAGACATGCTAACAAGAAGGGTGGCAACCAAGACAATCACTTAAGTCACAATCCTGGACCTGCCATTTGCTACTGTGTGACCTTGGAAATGTCACTTAAGTGCTCATTCCTCACTTAGGATCCCTGTTTCACAGGAGAAGTCCTTGGACCTAATTCATGGGGTCACTGTGGGGGAATGAAGAAAGTTATATGAGAGATGAGCTTAATTCGGTGTTGGGTACCCCACAGTTACCCCATAGATGTTGCTTATCATTACAGCTTTCCTCCTGTGCATATTGGCCTTGAGATTTCTCTGACTTTGAAGATGCCATCCTTTCCTGCTTAACTTGAAAGGCTCCTTCTTATCTGTGCATTTCTGGGTCAATGCTTCTTTCTACCTGATGGCCACACCTGCAAGCTGTCATTCAGCCCTACATTTCTTTTTGCCTTTTCCTCTGCTCTGTGAATTTGGGGTGCTGGGGTTGAACCCAGGGCCTCTGAATGCAATGTGGCACTTGACTCTATCTTCACTCCCTCATCCCTATCTTTCTGCTCTTTGTTCAGTGCTCAAAAAATGGCCAGATATCCATGAAAGAAATGGCCAAAAATAAGGGAGCAAGAATGCTGACAATATATTTAATGTTAGACCTTGTTTTGGGCTGGCCTACAACTTGCTAATTAGACCAGGCTCGCCTGGAACTCACAGAGATCCTCCTGCCTCTGCCCTCCCAAATGCTGGGATTAAAGGTCTGCACCACCATGCTTAGCCAGATCAATTTGGAGAATGAAAAAGAGAAAAAAATGAATGGGTGACAATGGAAAAAATGAATTAATAATGGAGGTAGAGCAGAAACTTCACTAAAAAACTCTTGCAATCAGCCTTGTTTTCCAGAACAGGAAGCACCATCAGGTATCGCTGTGGGCTCAGAGAGGAGATCTTTAGCTGCTTCCTTCCATTTATTTATTTATTTATTTATTTATTCATTTATTTATTTTATTCATTCATTTATTTATTTGAGACACGATTTGTCTGTGTCTCCCAGGCTAGCTTGGAACTCACTATGTAGCCCAGGCTGACCTCAACCTCATTATCACCCTACTTCTATCTCCTGAGTGCTGAGATTACAGGTCTGTGCCACCATGCCCAGTCCTCTTCCTCCCCCCCCTGCTTCCTTCCTCCCTCTCTCCCTCCCTCCCTCCCTTTCTTCCTCCCTCCCTTCCTTCCTTTCTTCTGCATTTTCTACTGGTAGCTCTAGAAATTCTCATTGTGGCTGACTTCTCTCTTGATCTAATCCTACCCCCATTAGTGCTCCAGGTAAATCTCTTGCTTCAGTCCTCTTGCCAGAGCGTTGCCCCCTCCTGTCTCTGTGCTCTGCAGCAGATACTGATTGCCTTCCCAGCAGCTCTTCCTCTTCTGCCCAGGGGTGGAGCTCCGGTTCTTCAGGGGATCTAAGACTCCCCAGGGCACTAAGGTCTTCATTGCACTAAACCCACTGTGGTGGTCTCCTTGCTCTGCCCAGTTGGTTTTGGTTTAGTTGTAGACACATATCTTTTGCTGTTTCTGGAACAGGGTATCTCTATGTATCTTAGGCTGGGGTTACAGGCATGCACAACCCCAGCCAGCTCATAGGTATACATCTTCTGGCAAATGGAGTACGAAGACAAGTCTACTCAGGGACTCCAGGAAATTTATCCTTATTTCTAGAGATATGTGTATGGGAAGAAGCAACCTCTGTCATGGTGCATGTGGACACATTGTATTTGATAGAATGAGAAAGCAGTAGCTTTCCTTCAGGCATGAGGGGAACTAGAGTGGAAGGACAGGGAACGTACATAGGCCTTGGTGATGGTGCTGAGCATGACCTTGGTCGGTGTGGAAGCCAAGTCCTAGGAGATCTCTCTGTACAGAAAACACCAAGAACAATACCAATACTTATTTAAGCCAAGCTGAATACTTGTCTTATGTGCAGGCAATTGTAAGTTCCCTAAATAACATACAAACTCTTGTTTTCCAGAGAAAACCCTTTTTTTTGTAGGTGTCATAACTTCAAGTTCTGCCACCTTCGTCAAACCACTCACAAAGCCCTAGTCCAGGACACTCTAAATCCTTTATTGACTTCCTTCCTTCCCTCCCCCCTCCCTCCCTCCCCTCCTCCCTCTGTCCTAGAGTTTGTTATGTAGCTGAGGATAACCTTGAACTTTTGCTTTGCTTTTAAACAGCAAACTAGATAACTGTTCTCCTTTTTTTTGTGAAAAAAAAATTTGTTTTATTTTTTAATTGTGTGTATGTCTGTCTGTGTAGAGGTATGTGCACACAAGTGCAGCCCTTGTTGCAGTCCAGAGGTGTTAGATCCCCTGGAACTGGAGTTACAGGTTGTGGTGAGCTGACTAATGTGAGTTCTGAGAACCAAACTCAGGTGGTCTGCAAGAGCAGTATCCACTCTTAATGGCTTAACCGTATCTCCAGCCTCCTGTTAACCATCCCTCCTCCCTCCATTCCTACCTTTCTTCCTTTCTCTTTATTTTTTTCCACTTCCTGCTCTTCCTCCTCCTCCTTCCCTTTTCCACCCCCTCCTCCTCTTCCCCCTCCTCTTCCTTCTTCCTCCTCCTTTCATACACCTCATCTTTCTCCATCTCTCTTCCTCTTTTCCGTCATCACCTTTCCTTTCCTCTCTTCTTCCTCTTCTGCCCTTTCAAATGTAAGATCTTAGTATATGACTTTTTAACATTCCCTGTTCTAAGCATGCTATCTGAAAAATGCAAACACTTGAACATATCTTCTGTGGCTTTGAGGACATAAAGAGAACAGTTATGCCTGCCAGTCTGTGTACAGATTTGTGTATATGGGTGTGATTGGAGTATGTTTTAATGGAAAGAATTTCTCTCCAGTCTCAAGTTTCACTCCAAATTCTGTCGCTAATTTGTTTTCCCACAAATTTGCTAAACCTTCTGCTTTCTCGGGTGGAAAATATGGTTAGCATTGCCTTTTCATATTCCTATGAGGAGTAAAGAGATTGTGCTTGGAGTAGCATCATGTATAATACCTGATTATGTATATCTAGGTCTACAACTTGCCTTAATTTATTTGTAGTTAATGGATGAAGAGAATTCGTGGATAGCCAGCAAACGGCCAGTGGAAGACACGGAAGGACTCATCAGAACTGAGATATTCAGGATGATCTTAATACCCTTATTCTACAGATTAGGAAGCAGAGACCCAGAACATTTTAAGATGTCTGAAGTCTCCTGCTCGTTGGTGTATTTTAACATGTACAAATGAGCTCATCACCCCAGAACATGTGATTTTGATGGTTAAGACAGATCTATTCCCCAACTTCATCCCTTCTACCTACATCAGTACTTGGGTCAGGTGACAAAAAAGGAGGTGTCAGTGTGTCCCACAAGGCTGGGCCAAGTGGAACTGGTGAGAGACTACTGCTGGAAAATCACAGCATCCTTTGAGAGACACAGAGCATGAACATAAGGGATGTGAGCTCTTCGCAGAAGCAGAGAACAAGGACCAGTGCGGACCATCTGCCTGCTAGTTCTGATGCAATCGTGGTATCTATCAGATATCCATCTCACCAGAGTTCCCTCCTCTATGCGCCATGCTCCCTGAATCACAGTCCCTTCCTGTTATTTAAATAAACCATGCCACGTAGAAGACGAGTGGAGTCAAGGAATGGCACTGGGCTGCGAAGAGGACAGTTTTGCCTGTGAGTCTGCACATGGGTTTGTCTGAATTTTTGTGACTGGTGTATACTTTTTTAATTAAAATTTTTATTTTATGTGTGTGCGTGCTTACCTGCATTTATGTAAGTGCACCGTGTGCATGCAAATTGGAGTATATTTTAATGGAAAGCGCTTTGCTCCAGTCTTGAGTTGAACTCCAAATTTTGACACTTCAAGTTAACCTTCAATCAGACGCCAGCATCTCACAGGACTCTGAGCTTACTTAAACTCAACATGATTGAAATCTGTACAAAGGAACACTCAATATTCTTTAGCGATCTAGGCTTAGGAGGATTTGTTGATCTTTTGATTACACTTTTTTCCCTATACGTTTTGCAGAGCAGGTGTCTGGGATGAGGGGACGGTGTTTCTGGACTCAGAAGCCGTGACATGGACACCACGCCCCGAGACCAGCTGTTGCCAGCTGAGGAAAGGAAAGAAAGCACAAGTTTGAGTTCCCGAAGCAGCAGAGGAGACTTGGCAGTGCTGGTTCTTGTTGCAGGGGAAGGGGTGGCCACTACGAGATTAAATCGTGATGCACAAAAGTATTATGTAGGTGAGCCAAGGACATGATACTCAGACAGTATGCAAGAAATCTACACCAGATGTCAATCATAGACCTTGCCAATCTTTTTTTTTTAAAGATTACAAAATCAAAAGGAAGCAGTATTCCTGTAATCCAACCTATATTCTTGTCTGCCTTGTGCTCTTCCAACTCCTATATATTACCGACTCTTCTATTATCATTCGTCTTCTTTTTGACAGGATCTTGCTACATAGTCCAGGCAGGCTTTGAGCCTGTGGCAGTCCTCCTTCCCCAGTCTTGGGAGTACAGCAGTGTGTCACCACACTCAACTTCTCTTCCAAATTTAAAAGGTTTTTTTTTTTCTGGTTTAAATTTTAAATTCAACTCTTTAAATTTCTCTCGCTCACTCACTCGCTCACTCTCGTTCTCTCTCCTTGCTACGTTACGTGGGCTGGTTTGGACCTCCAGAGCTCAAGCCATCTTCTTATCTCACTTTTCCTACAGCTGGGATTATAAGCATACAGCACTGTGCCTAGCTTCTTTTCTGTACCTTACTTTTTTCTTTCCTTCCTCCTTCCAGTCTTAGATAGTAGAGCCCAAAATCCAACTGTTTATTACAGTGAAAATTTCCCATTAAAATTATTTCTTCATAATGGTAATTAGAATTGTTACACTTGGTTAATAAGAGATTTTTAAAGGATTAACAGAAAAATTATCACAGTTTCACAAAGAAACACGAAGAATATTTATGACAATGTATTTATGGGCAAGAACTTCAAGGCAATCTGTCTTGTGCACAAGAGAGATGGGACGAAGCTGTGGGGAGTGTTCTGATGTCCACCGGCTAGCTACTGGCCAGGGTATAGAGAGACAGACTCAGCACCAGGGCATAGTGTACTTAAGAAGATTAAAATAAAGACGCATGTGGCTGGAGAGATGGCTCACCAGTTAAGAGCACTTGCTGCTCTTGCAGAGGACCTGGGTTCAGTTCCCAGCACCCACATGGCAGCCAACCACCATCTGTTACTTCAGTTCCAGGGGATCTATGCCTTTGTCTGGCTTCTGAGGGCACTACATGCACACGGTGCACTTATTTATGCCCATTCAGGCAAAATATTCATACACATTAAACATAAATAAATGAACACACAAAGGACAATGTATGGCTTACATGGACATGAGCAAACATAGGGATGCATCTCAAACGTTAAAATGGATGTATGTTTTGAGGGAAAACAATTGTAGTAGAGGAAAGGGGAAAGGAACAAGTTGATACAAAACTAAAGCATTTACACGTATCAGCGGCCATAATGTTCCATGAAGGGGAAGATGATGTGCTGAGTACGAGAGGATTCAACTCTTGTACTTGAGGCTCTAAAAAGTAGACACATGGATAGCAGCAGAGGCTTGTCTACAGTAGGAGAGTTCAGAGATTTGGTGACTGGGCTGGTATGAGTCAAATGCTGTTTCCATGCAAAAGTGGACTGACTCCCTCAAATTACACTGTCCAAAGTCAGGTCAGGGGACCTTCCCTGGTGAGTGATAGCCTTCCTGGCAAACAGATATGAATGTTGCCATTTGTTGCATTAGGGAACAGCCGCTACAGACTGCTGAGCAGACAGACATCATATTCTGTCCATCTCCAAATTCTCCAAAGGCATACTTTCAGCATTCTATGGGGAGTAATACCTTAAATCTGTACTATTTTATATTATTCAAAGTCTTTCTGTATTTGCGATTGCATTTGCTTCTTCTAAAGGTGACTTAGTCACAATTTAATACATTTCAAGATGAGGAGTCTGAAAGTCAGAGTAGATCACTGAGTCAAGGTCACACAAGTGAGCAGCCCTGTCTAGAAGCCATGCCCAGAAGATCTGGAATGCTTCTGTGTTCTCCTGTGGGAACAGACAGCTGCCGGCCTTACATCTCTTTCTGCTTTGATTTCTAGGAATGCAGATTTGAACCACCTCTGGAAGAATCCATCTACTCTTCCCATTTCCACACTTGTGTTCTTGTTACTTTCCTGGTGGCCTTGAATACTTTTTCCCTGTTTTGCTGATCACAGTTCCTTGTTTTGACTTACTTTTCCCTGTTCATTTTATCCTAGACTCACTACTATATTCATGAAACCATTTGTAGAATAGTTGAGTGCACAAATTAAATGCATAATGCAACAAGGATTTTCTTAAAAACCACAAAACTGAACAACATATTTCCTGGGGAGAGCCAGTAGTTAGCTCCCACAAGTATGGTCACAATTAGACAATCCTGTGTTTGAAGTATACTTAACTTGATTAGTGTTTTGGAAACTATGGCTAGAAAAACCTCTACAGCATTGAATAAAGAGCCTGGTTTTAGATTTTCAAGCTTAGCAAAGCATACGACCCTAACTCAGAATGCCCTATTGCTTTATGGACAGAGAATAAAATAACTGTCCTGTGAAATCACTCTCAAGTTGTCTAGTTCTGGGCACTACTCAGTGACACTGACCTGTGATCCGTGTCTTTCAGTCACTGTTTGGACTGCTCTTCACACTAGCTTAACTATTCTTACCCTCTCTCCAGCATCACCTTCCTATCTTCCCTCTGGCACCTTCCATCCTATGGGCTCCTAAGCCTCCTTGCTGATACTCAACACTGGCTCCCTGCTTCTCCACATGGGTCCAGCTCATGCCACCTCTCTCAATAAATGTCTCTTGATTTGAGCTTCTGGATGGTCCCTTCATTTCAGCAGAAGCCCCCTTCTCTATGCTGCATAACATTTTTGGGGGTCTTTTTGAGACAGGGTCTCCCTATAGCCCCAGCTGTCCTGGAACCCACTATGTAGACCAGGCTGGCTTTGAACTCACAGAGATCCACCCGCCTCTGCCTCCCCAGTGCTGGGATGGTATGCACCACCATGCCCGGCTGCTGCATAACATTTTTAATAGGCCACCATAGTTAGAGGCTTATGTATATCTGCTGCTGGATTGTGAACTCCTCAGGTCCAGAGCCATAGTAATCTAGGCACAGATGTCACCTAGTACAGCACTTGGCTCACGAGAGGTTCCAAGTCAACCTTGACAGTGAGCTCTTGCAGCTACCCTTAGACAGCCATGCTTTCCTTCTACTAGTCTCTATTGAGTTTGTGCTGACAGGTTCTCATGGGTGTGGGACCACCCCTGGTAGGCACAACCTACCAGGGGCCACACCTTCCTCCTTCAGCAGCTACCAACTGTCACTAGCTCCTCAGTTAGAGGCGAGGACTCATGAGTCCCTCCCTACTCCATGCTAGATTGTTGACTGGCTTGATATTGTGCAGATCTTGCATGGACAACCACAGTTGCTATTAAGTTCATGAACGCAGCAGTCCTGTCATGTCCAGAAAACACTAGTCCTCCTTGACCTCTGCCTCTTACACTCAGTCTGGCTTCTACAATGTTTTCCGAGCCTTGTAGGGGCACCCCCGCCCCCCAGACCTTAAAGTTATTCTTTAAACTGGCAAAGTTTAATTTAACATTCATAACCTACCTGGCAATAAGATGCAGAATTAAGATGATTACCATACTAAAGAGATATAAAGCCTTAGGAATTAGAAATTATTCTTTATCTGCATACATATATTGACTCATATTGTGTGTATATGAGATGTAGTTTCTTGGTCAGTTTTTCTAAGTGTTCAAATTAAGCTTTAACTGGATTTTCAAGTTCAAGTATCATGTTATGAAATAAATTTGGATTATTTAATGCCAGGCGTGGTGGCACATGCCTTTAATCCTAGCACTCGGGAGGCAGAAGCTGGTGAATCTCTGTGAGTTCAAGTCCAGCCTGGTCTACATTGTGAATTCCAGGCCAACTGGGACTACAGGGAGACCCTGTCTCAAAAAGACAAAAAAATATATTTTTTTATTATTTCTGGAAAGCCTAGAGACAAATGTTATTTGCTTAATTTGTTTTTGTGGTACTAGAGTTGGAGCTGCAGCCTGGCCCAGTCTGCCTGAGCCCTTTTTCACTGAGCCGCACCAGATCTTCATTGCTGCTTTTTAAAGTTCATATTTGTTCTTATACAAGTATGCCTCCCTTAGCTGTACAAGACTTTATTAAAAGCATGGGTCAGATAAATGTTGTATCTAGACCCTCAAAGAAAATGGGGGCCCAGCAGAGGCTGATATTAGAATGGGGCATAAAAGTGGATTTAAGGTGGCTGGAGAGATGGCTAAGCAGTTAAGAACACTGACTGTTCTTGCAGAAGACCTGGGTTTGAATCCCAGCACCCACATGGCAGCTAACAACTGTCCATAACTCCAGTTCCAGGGGATCCGACAGCCTCTTCTGTCCTCCGTGGGCACTGCACGACATGGGTGCACTTACCTACATGCAGGCAATACATGCATACACATAAAATAAAAATAATAAATAAAATAGTTTTAAAAAGTGGATTTAAGGACTCTGAATGCCATGCTAAGTAAGGAACAACAGCTAGGAGTTAGAAAAGGCTTGAGTTAGGTTTGTTTCACTTTAAAATATTTGAATTCACTCATTTAATTAATTTTTTTTTTGGTCTTTTTGAGACAGGGTCTCCCTGTAGCCCCAGCTGTCCTGGAACTCACTATGTAGACCAGGCTGGCCTTGAATTCACAGAGCTCTGCATGCCTCTGCCTCCCGAGTGCTGGGATTAAAGGCGTGCGCCACCATAGTTTATTTTCTGTGTTCTGCCTGCATGAATGTAAGTGCATCCTTGCATGCAATGTCCACTGAGGCCAAAAGAGGGTGTCAGATGCCCTGGAACTGGAGTTTTGAACGGTTGTTAACCACCATGTCAGTACTGGGAACTGAATTTGGGTCCTCTACAAGAACAGTCAGTGCTCTTAAACTGCTGAATCATCCCTCCAGCCCCCAACTATTTGAATTCTTATACACAAAAAAGTAATACTGAAGTAGACCATCTCTGATCTATAGAGTGTGGTGATGTGGGCTTGCTTAACTGATTGGTAGTGGGTTCAGGATGGAGGAGGGGGTAGATACAGAAAATGAATGAAATCCATAGAATGGTTCCTTTAATTAGGGGAAGGTAGAGAGGGAAATGTCCAGAGGAGCTGTAGGTTTCTGGGTTGGCCGTTATGGCAATAAGCAACATAGAAGATTGAAATGAAATAAAAAAAAAATAAAAAGCTGGGGCTGGAGGTGAATGTAACTCAGTGGTATGGCATAACTACTCCAATTGAGAGTAGTTTCCTGTCTCTGATTTCCTATTAAGCAGACACTTCAGCTAAGGTGAACTTACTCAGGTGAGGTGGGGGAGGAGAACGTGGTTGGTGCTCAGTCTTTCGGTCTCTCTTCCCTTTCTCCATGGCCTTGCAATGGGGAGAGGCTGTTAGCTCAGCGCAGCTCTGCCTGAGTGGGTGAACTTAGCTTGGTGTTGGGGAAGAAAACATTTCCGTGCTTCTATGGCCACAGATTCATCCACATTCTCATATTTGACATCAGTTAAAAACTAACAAAATGCGGGGCACGGTGGCGCATGCCTTTAATGCTGGCACTCGGGAGGCAGAGGCAGGCAGATCCCTGTAAGTTCAAGGCCAGCCTGGTCTACATAGTGAGTTCCAGGACAGCTGGGGCTACAGGGAGGCCCTTTCTCAAAAAAACCAAAAAAAAAAAAAAAAAAAAAAAACCCTAACAAAAAATCCATATTACTTTGGTCACCATTTGTCTGTCTTGTGTCTTATGTCTTCTTGACCTAAACTCAGGAGAAGAAAGATGGTTATTATTCCCCTCAAATTGCAACAGAAAGACTAGAGACTGTTCAAAAGAGAATCCCACAATTTTGGATTGGAAAAGACCTCAACTCATCCAGGTCAACATTTTCTGTTGATAAGAAACGGACCTGAGTTCCAGAAGTTTGACGTACTCAAGGTCATTACTGCAGCTGAGTTGCAGAGAATCTAGTTCAGAGATCTTTCTCCTATTTGATTTTAGGTTAGATAGTGTGGGGAAAACAGCAAGTGATAAACATGAGTAAAAAGTCAACTGGCAAGTATGGTGCTATGTGCCTGTAATCTCTGCGTTCTGGAGGCTGAGGCAGGAAGTCTGTGTGTTTAAGGCCAGCCTGAGCTATATAGTAATACCTTCACTTCAGACGAAAACAGAACAAAATAAAGCAACACCAAGGGAAAGAAGCCAGCAGCGTATTGGAAGAGGAGAGTTAGGGCAAGAGGATATCAGATGCAGGGCACGGAGAAATCAACCTTGACTGACCTACAAACTTTTTCTGCTGGCTTGCTTTCATAGTGCTGGAAGATTCTATGTAGGCTACTGGGGGACAAAAAGAATTACTGGTTTTACCCAGCACTGAATCCTGCATGCTACACCACCAACCTGCCAGGCAAGGTGCACCCACCAGTGCAACAGTGGTAAGACTGTAACCAACTGATCTCTCGTTTGGATTTGAGGTGCTCCACAGGAATGAATTCATGCACGGTACTGTAAACATGGTCAAACCCTAAGGCTGGGGAAGTCACGGAGAGCCTATTGATGTTGTTTTGCTAAGTGGTCATGTTGTCAGACTGTCTTTTAAGTATGTTTTGATTTTTATGTTATTTGTTTTATTTTTATTTTATGTGTATGAATGTTTTGCCTGCACGACGTAAGTGCACCCATGTCGTGCAATGCCCACGGAAGTCAGAAGAACGTGTCAGATCCTCTGGAACTGGAGTTACGCATGGTTTTTAGCCACTATGTGAGTGTTAGGAACCAAATCTTGGTCTTCTGCAAGAGCAACCAGCACTCTTAACCATTGAGCCATCTCTCCAGCCCCAGATATCTATGTTTTTAATCCATAGATATGTGCTATTCTCAGCTTTGGATAGAGAAGCATTTTACTGCAGTGAGAAGTGGTTAGTGAAGAGAGCCATCACTGTTCAAAGTGCTGTGAATAAGTGACTGTGCTCAGCCATAGATGGAATATCTATATCGACACCCCTACCCCAAGCCTCAGGGAACACCATGCAAAGAATGTAAAAACTGGAAGGTGAGGAGGAGAGCTGTGAAATGCTGTCCTCTGGACATCGGATGACGGTTGCACACAGGAACTCACAGCAGCTGTGGCCACCTACACAAGATCAAGCCAGTTAAAAAGTCCAGAGCAGAAGTAGGAGGGGCTCCCAGGGCTCCACCTCTACTACAGGAGCTTTCCGGAGCTGATGACTGCTACTGGAGTAATTTTTCTTGAAGGCTGGCTTCTGGCAGGTTACCCATGTACCAATGGATAATTCAACAGCCATGTGCATACTGGCAGCACTAATTGGACTCAGTGGGTGTATTAGTTACATTTCTGTTGCTGTGATAAAACACCATGGCCATGACAATTTATAGAAGGAAGAGTTTGGTTTTTGGTAGTTCCAGAGGGATAAGAATCCATCATGGCAGGGAGACACGGTAACAGAGTCATCAGGAGCAGAGAGCTGAGAGCTTCTATCTTTGAGCAAGCACAGGAAGCAGAGTCAGAGAGAGAGCGAGAGAGAGACAGACAGAGAGAGAGAGAGTGATTGACGACTGACTGACGACTGACTGACTGACAGACGACTGACTGAGGCTGAGAGCTTCTATCTTTGAGCAAGCACAGGAAGCAGAGTCAGAGAGAGAGAGAGCGAGAGAGAGACAGACAGACAGAGAGAGAGAGAGAGAGTGACTGACGACTGACTGACTGACGGCTGACTGACTGACTGATGACTGACTGACTGACAAGTGGGGCAAAGCTATGAACTCTCAAAGCTGGCCCATAGTGATATGCTTCCTCCAGCAAGGCTGCACTTGCTAAACATCTAAACGTCTATAAACAGAGCCACTACCTGGGACAAGTGTTCAAACACTTGGAGCCTATGGGAACGTTCTCATTGAAACCACCACACAGGTCATTTAAAAAAAAAAAAAGAGCAGTTGAAGCAGGTCAGGAGATATATTGGGGAAAAGCCAGGGGAAGATGCATTGTATACATCTGGGAAAGTTTCAGAGAATAAATACAGAAAAGAGAAAATAAATTTCAGAGCACTTTGCTTTCCTGGTTTGG
>NW_008332065.1:8246-10001 GCF_000622305.1 Nannospalax galili | reverse complement strand
GAAACCAATGTCAATTCAAGGTCAAATATTGAGGCCAGTTCAACATCTGCAATCACCAATTTCTGGGTATTTTTTGTCATACATAACCAGTATTTTTTGATTTGAATAAACTTCTTTACACACATATTTTTAAAAACCACAGAATTGCAAATATAAGCATGCAACTGTTTGTTATGTTTTATTAAACGGCTTTAGATTGTCCCATATGTCAGTGCCAGTGATTAGCTCTATGGCTTCTTCAGAGACACGTCTTTCACCGCTTCACAACTTTCGCCAGTTTCTTTGTGTCCTCTCTACTGAACTAAGAAGACCCTTTCCAGAATTCCACCATTCAGCTTTTCAAAAAGATTATTTAGTTTTAAATTAACTTACAAAGTAGCAATTTTCCTTGTGGCATTTTCATACTTAGCTAGTTGATCTAGCCCTCCTCACTCCTTCCCTGTCTTCCTGCTCCCTTTTCCCACCTAAACCCTTAACCCTAGTGTCCTCCCTCCCCCTTTAAAATCGCACGTATTCTATTACTCTACCCCACTCCTCCCGCTTACCGCCCTTCCCCCCACTTCTGTCCTTGTGGGCCCCTTTCTTGTTTCCCGGCCTCTACAAACACTCACTCCCACATACATATACATGTATAAAAATTAGAGCTTAGCATCTAGGATGAAAGTATGAAGAAGAATCCTCAATGTTTGTCTTTCTGAGCCCACCCAGCCAGACTTCCAAGAGCATGCTTGTATGGCAGCATTATAGAGAGGAAGAGACCAGGCTGCCATCAGGCTCTTTTTATCTCCTGTGCTATTTACTTGTGAGCTTACTGCCTTGAAGAGGGAGCGTGATGGGAGAATCCTGCCATTGCTGAGGCTTTCTTATGTGGAATGAGGTTGTAGACTACACCAAAAATCTCCTGGGATGTTGATAGTGTGGGACACATTCTTCAGTTGTGTAGAAAGTTTCTTCTATGACATAAATGTATGGGGTCATTGAACAGAAAATGACAATGAAAGATTCCGAGTCTTTTGGTTGGGGGTCTGTGCCTCCTTCTGTTTTGGAGTCCAGCATGTTTGTTTATTTTAGTTGGGGTCTGATGTACCCCAGGCTGGTCTTGAATTCACTAGAAGCCGAGGATAGCCACGAACCCCCGGTCCTCCTGCATCCAGCTCTTGAGGCTAGGATTACAGGCGTGCATCGTGTCTAGTTTGTGTTGTGCCAGAGACTGAATTTAGGGCTTTGTGTGTGCTAGGCAAGCATGTTACCAGTTGACCCGCATTCCTAGCCCTAGTCTACATGTTTAAATCAGTTTCTTCAAACAAGGAGTCCGTCCTGGGGCTACTCTGGATAAGCAAACGGGCACCTCAGAGCCGCACATGATCGCTTCTCTGCCTTGCGCCACGTTTTCTCCGTTCAGTCAATGAAACACAAACTAGTGAGCTGTCCTGTCGCAGTATTTAATGGTGCTTGTAACCAGAAGGAGGCACATTGTTGAGCTTCTGAAAGCTTGATAATATATAGGTAGGAACAAGCCAGTAGACTGACAAGGTGTAGGACCTCAGGCATCTACCTTTGCTCATCGCCCCTCATCAAGACCCCTCATCTCCTGACTCAATAAAGAGAGCTCGGGTCTCTAACAGGATGCACACTACTAACAGGAGCTTTAGAGTAGAGCCTATGATAGTCTATGATTACAACACTGATGATCATTCCGGTTGGTAAAGATGTAGGAACCAGAGACCCCACTGAGAAACACGTCCATGTTCCCAA
>NW_008332065.1:4443-7499 GCF_000622305.1 Nannospalax galili | reverse complement strand
ATAGTTTTTAGAGGAATCATGAAGCATGACTCAAAACCTTGTAACATTTGGGATAATTTTAAAAGACACTTCTGTCGAGATTTAAACCTAAAAGAATGAACCCTATTTTCTCTCCTAACGCCAGTTTCCTCATCCATAAATACTTGCTGGGAGAGTAGAAGATAAAATAAAATAGCATGTATTGAGTGGCTGTGGCCTGTTTGTGCTTGATGGAGGCAAAGGCAGATAGACCAATGGAATTGCTGGTATATCTGTGAATTAATGAATCTAGCAACAGGCATCAATATAAGAAGATAGTTTACCTGGGAGGATCACAGGCAAACATACTGTAGACCTGTACTAGTTATCAAGAAATGCAAGTTAATGACACAAATAAATTGTTTTTACAATTACCAAACATTTTAAAACAATAACACTCCGTGTTCCTGTGTTTTGCATTACTGTAAGCATGGCAAATTGGCACACCTGTTCAAGACTAGACAAAAACTCATATTGTGTCTTATGAAAGAGATTGAGGAAAGCTTGGTATGAATCTTTATCTCTGCAATTTACTACTAGTTTTGAGGCTCAACCCTTTCTTTTTATATAAATTTATTTTCATGTGTATGAGTGTTTTACCTGCATGTATGTAAATTCACCCTGTCATGCAATGCCCACAGAGGCCAGCAAAGGGCAGCAGATCTCCTGGAACTAGAGTCAAAGATTGTTGTGAGCCACCATATGGGTGCTGGGAACTGAACCCAGGTCCTCTGCAGGAGCAGTCAGTGCTCTTAACTATTGAGCCATCTCTCCAGCCCCAAGGCTCAACCCTTCCTGACTCCCTGGAATACACGGCAAAATGGGATAAATAAATAGCACTCCCTTGAGTTTCTGTGAGGTCTGGAGAGCAGGCAGCTAATGGGCCTGGCCTGATGTCTGGCAGACAGCAGATGCTGCTGTTGCTGCTATGACTTGGGTGATGGTGCTTGACTGTGCATCTGGCTTGCATTTGATGTCACAGGAGAGAAGCCCCACTGGGCTCTGTTCTGAGACTTTGCAGCGACAACTGCCCATCTGCTCTCTGGGTTCCTAAGTTATTCTGTCTCTTAGCCTTCAGGTAATGCCAGGCAAGTGTCCTACCCAGATATCACCCATCACAAGCCAACATAGACAGACAGACACCCCCTCACACACACACACACAACAGGTTACTTCAGCCCAGTGACTAGTTCACACAGTTCCACAGATGGCCTTCTGGGCTGGAGTACTAGTGTCCCTGAGGGCCTCCACCCGGAGAGGGATCAGCATCCTCCCATGCTTTGTGGCCTTGGCCTATGTTTCCAGGGGCCTCAGCGCTCTGGCATGTGCATCCGCTACCGCCATCATCCTGGCACATTCTCCTGTGCAGCCATCAGCTACCATATTTCCAAACAACTCATCCCTTCCAGTAGAAGCCCTGGACACTTGTTTTAAAATGCCCATTGGCTTCTGAGAGGCCTTTTCTCCTCTCAGAATTCTCCTGTGATTCATTTCTTATTTTTTTCATAGCTCAAGTTGGGCACTGACTAGAATTGCCATAAAGTCTTCGTCTACTTAATATCAAAGATATCTCTTCTCAAATGTTTCTTTAAATTCTTTCTCAATACCAGGTTCTGTCTCTGTTCCTACTCTACAACCTAATAAGGACTGAAATCTGTTTTCAGTAGTTACTTGATTTTTTTCTCCTCAGCTTTAAAAATAATTTCAGAGACCCACAGCACCGAGGGACAAAAGTACATCTCGGAGCCCTTATTTCATTCATGAGAAAACAGGCCAGGAGGACGACCTGTGTGCTGCTCACCAGGGCGAGTGAGCAGGCAATGGGCTTCAGGAGGTGCTGCTTCGGCTTTGCCAAGCCAAGGTACCTCCTCTATGGAAAGTTCTTGGGGCTGGCGCCACTCAGAGACAGCACCCCACAGTGTCCCAGCACCACCAGGGATTTAGTCTTCTTTCTCTAGGATATTTTTTTTTTTGTCTTTTTGAGACAGGGTCTCCCTGTAGCCCCAGCTGTCCTGGAACTCATATGTAGACCAGGCTGGCCTTGAACTCACGGAAATCCGCCTGCCTCTGCCTCCTGAGTGCTGGGATTAAAGGCATGAGCTACCACGCCTGGCTATAAATAAAATATTTTTATAAAAAGAAAAGAAAGGGGCTGGAGAGACGGCTCAGTGGTTAAGAACACTGGTTGTTCTTGCAGAGGACCCAGGTTCGAATCCCAGCACCCACATGGCAGCTAACAACTGTCCGTAACTCCAGTTCCAGAGAATTTGACAGCTTCTTCTGTCCTCCGCGGGCATTGCACGACACGGGTGCACTTACCCGCATGCAGGCAGTACACGCATACACATAAAAAAAATTAAAAAAAGGAAAGAGAAAAAAGATAAAGATGATGTTTTACATTTACCCACCTATTGATTGGTTTTTATTCTTCTATTTTCTTGTATTTAAAATATTTTATTTATTATTGCTGCTGTTGTGTGTGTGTGGTGTGTGTGCACGCACACACATGTGGAAGTCAGAGGACAACTTTGTGGCATGCACGCTTTCCTTCCACCGTGTGGGTTCCAGGCCTCAACCCAGGTCCTCAGGCTTGCACGACAAGCACTTCACCCTCTGAGCCATCTCAGCCCTTTTCCTTGCAACTGACATTTCCTTCTTTCACTGTGATTTTTAAGAATTCGACTTGCCTTTAATCCCAGTACTTGAGAGGCAGAGACAGGTAGATCTCTGTGAGCTCAAGGCCCGCCTGGTCTACACAGCAAGTTTCAGTGCAGTTAGCTGTTGGTTTATTGATTTTTCTCTACTTTCTTTCGTTAATAGCTTTGTGGCTTAGTTTACTCTTCTCCCCAGGTTTCGAAGTAGGTACTCAGGATATTGGTTTCCAATTGTTCTTATTTTTAAGTGTACATTTTAGAACCATAACTTTCCTTCCAATATTATTTTTGCTATGAGTTTAAATCTTGTAAGGAGTGTAAATTGCTATGCCTTCATGTTTGTTCATCACAAAATGTTTTCTAATTTCAGCTTTGATTTCCTTT
>NW_008332065.1:1543-3717 GCF_000622305.1 Nannospalax galili | reverse complement strand
AGAATGCCTTGAGTTTGAGTCCTAGCACTCCTTAAACTGGGTGTGGTAATAATCCCAGCACTTGGGAGGATTAGAAGTTCAAGGTTGGGGCTGAAGAGATGGTTCAACAGCTAGGAGTAAATATTGCTCTTGCAGAGGACCAGAGTTCAGTTCCCAGCACCCATATTGCGTGGCTTACAACTACCTGTAACTCTAGGTCTAGGGGATCCCATGCCCTAGTCTGGCCTCCTTGGACATCTTCACTGTCATGCACATACCCACATACACACACACACACACACACACACACACACACACACACACACACACACACATACACACATACACACATACACAAAAATAGATTGTAAACATCATAATGTTCCATGTGTTATACTCCTTTTTTTTTGGTCTTTTTGAAACAGGATCTCCTTGTAGCTCCAGCTGTCCTGGAACTCACTATGTAGACCAGGCTGGCCTTGAACTCACAGAGATCCGCCTGTCTCTGCCTCCTCTCCACACCCGGCTTTATGTGTTATACTTTTATCTATAGCTGGCAGTGCAGTAGTTCATTTATACAGTATCACCACCAACATGTGAAGAAAGCATTGTGCTATGATGTTACAAAGAGTATGACATTATTAAGCAATTATTAAGCAATAGAAAAAATTTCAGTTCCATTATAATTTTATACAACTACTAATGTATATATATCGTCAGTAACTGAAACTTCATTATGTAATACATGACTGAATGTTTTCCTTTATGTTCTTTATTCTTCTTGTTTTTTAAAAATTTTATGTATATGTTTGTGTGTCTGTATGTATATGTGCATGTATGTAGGTGTCGGTGGAGACCTGGAAAGAGCATTGAGTCCCCTGGAGCTGGAGTAACAGGCAGTTGTTACCCACTTGACATGGGTGCTGGGAACCAAAGTTGGGTCCTCTGCAAGAGCAGCTTGTACTCTTACCACTGAGCCATCTCTGTAGCCCCAACTTCTTAGATATTTATAAATCAGAACTGGCACTATTTCTTCCTTAAAGTTTTGTTAGAATTTACTACGGAAGCCACCTGAGCTTAGAGAGTTTTAAAAATTGTGATATTCTACAGTGTGAATGTATTCAGTAGATTTAAGATTATTCATATTACCTTCTTCCTCTAAATAAAGCGTTGTCCAGATTCTCTCTGTTTTTGTGAGTCTACTGCTGTTCGTTTACCTTTTCTGCATTCATAAATTTGTAGTTCCGTATACTGCAGTTAGCTCTAATTATGGTGTGTATGTAAACCATGTGTGTCTAGTTTACTTCTTTTTACTCTTTCTTTTTTGAAGAGAAGATGTAGTGCTGGAGAGATGACTTAGCAGTTAAGAGTATACACTACCCTTGCAGAGGACCTAGGTTTAGTTCCCAGCACCCATGTCAGGTAGCTCACAATTCCCTGTAACTCCAGTTCCAGGGCATCTGATGTCCTCTTCTGGACTCTGAGGGCATCTATACTCACTCATCCACATCCTCCAATGCCATAAACACTAAAATAAATGTTTTTTAAAACTTTAAAGGGAAGATGTAGGTACTTTGAGTTTATGAGAAGGACCTAGGTTTAGTTCCCAGCACCCATGTCAGGTAGCTCACAATTCCCTGTAACTCCAGTTCCAGGGCATCTGATGTCCTCTTCTGGACTCTGAGGGCATCTATACTCACTCATCCACATCCTCCAATGCCATAAACACTAAAATAAATGTTTTTTAAAACTTTAAAGGGAAGATGTAGGTACTTTGAGTTTATGAGACCACCATTACTCCATAGAAATACAGAAGTGTATAGAAGTAGCCCCTTAGTGACAAGTTTCCAGTCTATGTTGAAACATGAAAGGAAGGCCCTTCATTGTGGATTGTTCAGGTGTCTCCTGCCAGGGTGACTGCATGGCCATTCTGTCTTTCAGGTTCTAATCATCAGCTTCCCCTGGGGTTGGAAGCAGCTTGCTGATTTATGCTTGGGCAATCTTTTTCACTCTGTGTATAGTCTTTCTCAATAAGATGCCCTTTTTTCCTTAGTGAGGAAATAGCAATGAACTAATCAGGGTCCACCAGGTTTTTTCCCAGGAACTGAATAGGAATGAAATCATTCAAACAGATGAAATGGGCTGGAACTGCTTCATTCCAGGGGTTTTGATTTTCATACAGTCTCTAACGCCCA
>NW_008332065.1:0-1412 GCF_000622305.1 Nannospalax galili | reverse complement strand
GTAACCCAATAGTCAAAGTTGATTAAGGGGAGGTTCTAGAAGATAGAGGCCATTCTTTACACAGAGTGCAGTATAGTGTATATAAAGGCTCATGGGATATATATATTGTTTGTCTATGATATGTAGCTAACATAAAGACACTGGGTAGGGGAGCCTTCTTAAAAATGTTGGGGCTAGCCAGGCATGGTGGCACACGCCTTTAATCCCAGCACTCAGGAGTTAGAGGCAGGTGAATCTCTGTGAGCTCAAGGCCAGCCTGGTCTACAGAGTGAGTTCCAGGCCAGCTGGGGATACAGGGAGACCCTGTCTCAAAAAAAAGACAAAAAAAAAAAAAAATGTTGGGGCTGGAGGGATGGCTCAGCAGATAAGAGCACTGGTTCATCTTGCAGAGGACCTGGGTTTGATTCCCAGGACCCACATAGCTTAACTCCCATTCCAAGGTGTGATGGATAGCTTTAGTGTCAACTTGACACACCTGGGTTGAAGGAGCCTCAGTTGGGGAATTGCCTCTATTGGACTGGCCTGTGGCCATGTCTGAAGGGCATCTTCTTGATGAGTGATGTGGGAGGGCCCAGCCCACTGTGGGTGGTGCCACCCCTGGGCAGGTGGGCCTGTGCTGCATAAGAAAGCAGGCTGAGCAGGGGCCAAGGGAGGAAGCCTGTAAGCAGCGTTCCTCCATGGCCTGTGCTCCAGCTCCTGCCTCCAGGTTCCTGCCCTGAATTCCTACCTTGGGCTCCCTGATGAACTGTGACCTGGGAGATGTAAGACAAATAAACCCTTTCCTCCCCAAGCTGGTACTGGTCAGAGTGTTTTGTCACAGCAATGAAGAACAAACTAGGACACAAGGGATCTGATGCCCTCTTCTGGCCCCCTCAGGCATTGCATGACACAGGTGCACGGATATGCATGCCGGCAAAACACACATAAAATAAAAATAAGTTCAAAGAAAAAGAAAAATTTAAAATGTGTTTCTCTACTTTCTTCCTGCTGAGTAAGAATTTCCCAGTTCATCTAACATTTGAGAAAATTTCTCAGAGATTACGTTGAAAAGCAAAATTGGAAAACAGCAAAAGGTCACAGGTTCTGGAAGCTGCAAAACATGGATTAGAAAGCTTCAACCCACCTAAGCTGAGATTAGTCTGCGAGTTTCTTTGATCCTATTTTCTCACACATGTGTAGCAAGAGGGTGTTCATAAAGTTGTTTAGGGGAGGAAATATGCAGACAGAGGATTTTCATTTGTCTTAAGAGTGGAGTTGCAATGTTGCAATTCTTAAATCTAAGCTTAATGTAAAAATTGTGAGCAAATAAAATTAGAGTTGGAAATAATTTGTCTGTGATAACCCTTAGCCATATTTATGCACATATTATAGAAAATTCACTTTCAAGCCAGGCATGGTGGTGCACACCTTTA
>NW_008332064.1:0-219 GCF_000622305.1 Nannospalax galili | reverse complement strand
CACTCATGAGGCAGAGGCAGACAGATATCTGTGATTTTGAGGCCAGCCTTGTCTATATGGTGAATTCTAGGTCAACCATGGCTATATAGTGAGACGTTATCTCAAAAATCTGGATAGTGGGGCAGGTTGAAGAAATATTAGCAATTACTAAGTAACTGATTTTATAAAAGAATTGTTCACTTTTTAAGTGTGACACCAACATGGTGGCCACATTTTTAT
>NW_008332063.1:0-863 GCF_000622305.1 Nannospalax galili | reverse complement strand
TCCCCCGGAGGGCAGCACCTTCCGTTACCGACCCACGGATATCCCAGCTTTGCCGTCTCCGCGCCTCTTCCCTGTGGGGTTCAGTGGCTAGGAACCCCACAATCCTGAGGAAAGGTACACGGGTGTAATTGGGACGGGATTCCGGCTGGACAATACTCCAGTAAGCAGAGCAAGCTCCCAGCACCAGAGAAGTTACGACAGCCACCAGCTGCCGTCACTCCCAGAGATGCGGGACCCAAAGCAGCCGCCTGAGAAGTCTGTGGACCCGCAGGGAGTGAGCGCACCCTGCGCCCAGAGAGAGAGCACAGCCCGCCCATAGGTAATGACCACCCATAACCAGTTCCAGGGGATCCTATGCCTTCTGCTGACCTCCTGGCCATTGCATAATGGGTACACTTACTTACATGTAGGAAATAACTCATAAACATAAAATATAAATAATAAAAATACCAGCAACTGTTATAAATAACAGAAAAAGGACTCTGAAGGGAAAAAAATCCAGAATAGTGGATCCAACATTGAAGAAGAAATTGTATACACATTGATATTATCTGACTTCAAGGATTCCTATAAAACAATAATTAAGGTAGTGTACGATTTGGGAAAAAATAAACAGATGAACAGACAGAACAGAGAAACCAAAGATAAAACCAAAAAAAGTCTACTGATCATTGACAGCAGAGCAAAGAGAACTGAATGGGAAAAGTATGGATTTCTGAACAAACATTCCTTGTCCACTGGGGCCTCTTATCTATATACAAAGAAATTAACCTGTCAGAGTTTGCTGATTTTTAGAAATTAATTCAAAGTGAGCCTCTTCTGGACATGAAATGATCATTACATTCATCAGCTCAGAACAGCTG
>NW_008332062.1:0-798 GCF_000622305.1 Nannospalax galili | reverse complement strand
TGTGTATGGTTAGGCTTAAATGTAGGATTAAGGTGAATGTTCAGACTAGGGCTATGTTTAGTGTTATGGTTATGGTTAGGTTTATGGTTAGGGTTAGGGATAGGACTAAGCTTAGCGCTATGTCTAGGGTATGTTTAGTGATATAGTTTGTTTAAGCATTAGGATTAAGTTTAGTGTTAAGTTTAAGTCTAGGATTACTTTTAGGGTTAGGGCAAGGGTTGCTGTTAGGTATAGAGGTAGGTTTAGAATTAGGGTAGCGTTACACTTGGGGTTGAGTTTAAGATTAGTGTTAGGTTATTGGTTAAGTGTTTGGGGAGGTTTAGTTTTAGGATTATGTTTATGGTTAGGTCTATGGCTAGAATTTTCATTATGTTTATGGCTAGCACATGTGTTAGGGTTAGGTTAGGTCAAAGGTTAATATTATATTTAGTGTTAGGTATAGCAGTAGTTTATGGTTTATGACATGGGTTAGCTTTTGTGCTAGGTGAGGGTTAGATTTTGGGATAGGGTTTGTGCTAGAGTTATGGTTTGTGCTAGGGCTAAGTTTCAGGGCTAGGGTTAGGATTAGGATTAGGGTTAGGATTAGGTTAGGGCTAGATTTAGTGTTGTTGTCAGGGCTAGGGTTAAGTTTAGGGTGAAGGTTACAGTTAGGGTCAGGGTTAGGGTTAGTGTTAGGTTTAGGTTAAGGGTTAGGCTTAAGGTTAGATTTAGTGTTGAAGCAAGGGATAATTTTATGAAGCTCCATAGTGTTAGAGATAGGTTTAGGGCAAAGCTTATCATTAAGGTTAGGCTTAAGGT
>NW_008332061.1:0-858 GCF_000622305.1 Nannospalax galili | reverse complement strand
TCAATGCTTGCCCCATGATTTAAATTGCACGACCAACTTACCTGTTGGCTCAGTCACAGCAGGCTACCATGACATCTCCGAACTATTGTTTGATCGGGTGTGCACCGCTTCTTTACTCCATCGTGTCCCTCACGTTGTCCCCAGTATCCAGCCCCAAGCTGGGCGCCACCTGCCCCGGCCCACGGGGTCTGCAACGGGGTACCTTGATTGGGGGGGGGGGATGAAAATGAGGCAAGGACAAGAGAAATGGAGACAAGACAGGATTCTGATCAAGTCGCATTTATTGAAGCACAAGCAAGAGTTTTTATAGAGAATAAGAACAGGAACACAGAGACTGTAAACCATTACATCAGTCAGAGCACAAGCGCTCTGACGCACATTAAGGGAGGAATCTCTGATTATAGAAGAATAGAACCGTATGCAAGAAAGGAGAGCAAGGCCGTGAGCCAAGGCTATCTAGCAAAGCTATCTGACCCCGGCTTCAAGCCAGAGTTTCCAGGCCAAGCCTGCGGGCAGAATGGAAAGCTGCCAGCTCAGGCCTGTCAGCAGTTTTGAGAGGTAGCTGAGACTCAGTTGAACCTCAGTCTTCCAGGCTCCCAACATGCCAGGAGGCTATAGTCACACTTCCTTCCCATGCTCATCAATCAAGACTGGGATGGAAAGACCGTGCCTGTCTTAGGTTGTCCTCTGCCAGAGTGAAAGCCGTTGGGGGCGGCCGGAATCCCGCTTCCCTCTGAGAGGATCTTACCCGTCACTGGCTAACTGGCCTCCTGAAAGCTCATGTCAATTGGCCACGGCCTTGGGGAGGAAATGGGAAATACTACTGTGGCACAGTGTCACTGAGAGAGAAATATAACT
>NW_008332060.1:0-417 GCF_000622305.1 Nannospalax galili | reverse complement strand
AATACAATTCGTAGGAAAAGGGTTTAACACAAAATGCTTCTGGTCATTCGTTTTCACTAGTATAAACACAATGGTAGAGCTACTGTTTTTTTCTACAAAAAGTAAGCACTTACATACACAACCGACACATATTTTCCTAAAGCAAAGAGATTAACACTCATGGCAATACTCTTTTGAATGCAATTCGTAGGAAAAAGGGTTTTAACACAAAATGCTCCTGGCCATTAGTTTTCACTATTAAAATCACATTGAAACCTACTGTTCTTTCTCCAGAAAGCAAGTACTTAGATATACAACCGAGGCATGTTTTTCGAAAGCAAAGAGACAGACACTCCTGGCAATACTCTTTTGAATGCCATTCATAGGAAAAGGGTTTTCAGAGAAAATACTTCTGTTCATTCTTTTTCAATATTAAAA
>NW_008332059.1:0-321 GCF_000622305.1 Nannospalax galili | reverse complement strand
AGTCGGTAAATTATTAGTTTGACTTTTATTTTTTTAAGATTTTGTGTTTAATTTCTTTCCTTGAATGCAAATGTACCGACGAATTGCAATGCCGATGGAAGACAGAAGGTATCAGATCTATTGGTACTGGAGTTAATGAAGGTTCTAAAATGCCATGTGGGTGTTTGACAACAAAGCAGGATCCTCTTCCAGGACAGCCATGGTCTTAACCAATGAGCCATCTTTCTAGCAAATTCCCTTTAAGTCAATTCTGAAAAAAATGACAGTAAGAACTTGGAGGCAGGAGAGGTATGTGCATGGAATGCCAGTGAAACCTGAGAA
>NW_008332058.1:0-276 GCF_000622305.1 Nannospalax galili | reverse complement strand
TGTGTGTGAGTGTGTGTGAGTGTGAGTGGGAGTGTGTATGTGTGAGTGTGATTGTGTGAGTGTGTGTGTGAGTGTGTGTGTGAGTGTGCATGTGTGAGTGTGTGTGTGAGTGTGTGTGAGTGTTTGAGTGGGTGTGGGTGTGTGGGTGTGTGTGTGAGTGTGTGTGAGTGTGTGTGTGTGTGAGTTTGTGTGAGTGTGTTTGTGAGGTTGTGTTAGTGTGAGTGGGTGTGAGTGAGTGTGTGTGTGAGCGTGTGTGTGTGAGTGTGTGTATGTGTG
>NW_008332057.1:0-334 GCF_000622305.1 Nannospalax galili | reverse complement strand
TTCCCCTCCTAGCTTCTTCTGGCATCGGGTACTATCTGACTTGGACAGGCACGGCTGTGGCTTTAAGTTGAACTACCACCAGGGGCAAGTGTTTAGCGAGCCCAACTCCCCCAGTCTCAGCCCAGATGGAAGGAAACTCCTGCAGCCAAGGACCCATGTCTCCCTGGTCTCCTTTCTCCAGGGTTACTGGGAACAGACGATATTCGTCTTCCAAGGACAGTGACAATACTTGAGCCAGTTGCAGAGGTTGCCCCTCCAAGTCCATTACTCTTATTCCTTTTGACTCAAAGTGGATATGGGCCCCAATCTTGGTGAGCAAATCTCTTCCTAGTAG
>NW_008332056.1:0-346 GCF_000622305.1 Nannospalax galili | reverse complement strand
ACCTTGTTTATTTCAAAAGGCAAGAAAAGAAAGTGAAAAGAGAATCCAAAGAACAGTAAAAGATATCTGCAAAACACATATGACACTGGAATATAGAACTTTTACAATTTAATACTAAACAAATTAACTCAATTTTTAAACTGAATAAGGGATCTGAACAGCTATTTCTCCAAAGAAGGTGTACAGGTGGCCAGCACACATAGGAAAATGTGCAATATTATTAGTCATCAGAGAAATGCAAATCAAAACCATAATGAGCGGAGTACGGCTGCTCAAGTCTGTAATCCTAGCACGCAAGAGAGACAGAGGAAGATCAGGAACTCAAGGCCACCCAGGGTATATAGAG
>NW_008332055.1:2330-3179 GCF_000622305.1 Nannospalax galili | reverse complement strand
ATATTTAAGTTTTAAGTGTATGAATGTTTTGCCTGCATCTATGTAAGTGCACGCATGTCATGGAATGCCCATGGAAGCCAGAAGAGGGTGTAGGATCCTCTGTGACTAAGTTACAGATCATTGTTAGTCGCCTTGTAGGTGCTGGGAACCAAACCCTGGTTCTTTGCAAGAGCAGCTAGTGCTTTTAACCACTGTGCCATTTCTCCAATCCCCATGTTGATTTTTTTGAGTACTAAAAAGTTGCCAGCATTTAATAGTTCTAATAACGCTTTAGGTGATGATTTAGTTTCCTATATTTACAATCACAACATCTACAATCAGTGGCAGCTAGCCTTCCTCTTTTCCAGCACAGATACCATGTATTTTTTTTTCTCTTACCTGATTACTCTGGCTGGCACTTTCAGTATTATATTGAATAAAATGGTGAAAGTGGGTCTCTTTGTCTTGTTTCGGATCTTAAAAAGCTCATAGCTTTGATCCATTTGGTCTAATGTTAGATACTGGATTATAATATATGTTTTGCATTATTTTGAGGTGATTGCCTTTGTACCTTATTTGTTCATGTTTATCAGAAGAGATGAATTTCTCAAATTACCATTACCAAACACAAACACAATTTTATCTACAGTTATAGCAAACTACTTTTAATCCTATGTTCTCTCTTTAGTGTCATCGTTCTTTCCACTCTCTGCTCCCATGTACTCAAGGCTATTTGTAGAATTAGAATGGGATAATTCTTTCTTATATTGGGATCACCCATTTGTTATGTCTAATTTCATCTCTTAATAACATCACTTCATTCACACAGAGTAAACTCTGGTTATCTAGTTCAAGGCGCTGCCTTGCTCA
>NW_008332055.1:346-1374 GCF_000622305.1 Nannospalax galili | reverse complement strand
TCATTTTTAATGCAATTGACATTAAGATGTTTGCACATGTGTTTCTAATCTCTATATATCTGATTCTTACTAGTCACAGTTGGTTACTTTCTGAGCTCCTTGACACCTAAGCATGGATATAAAGTCATCAGGTAGACTTCAATGGTAATGTTTTTCACATCTACTAATTAACATGAAGCAAATTTTTATGTTCTCTTCTCAAATGTAATTAATTTTTTTGTTTATTGATTTTTTTGTGTATTTCATACAGAACATCCCAAACAATCTTTTTCATCTATACCCACACCCCTCTACTAATTACCATGAAGTAAATTTTTATGCTTCCTCCTCAAATGTAATTAATTTTTTTGTTTATTGATTTTTTTGTGTATTTCATACAGAACATCCCAAACAATCTTTTTCATCTATATACCCACACCCGGAGTAGCACCCTCCCATATCTCCCCTCCCCACTGGAGCCCATATACTCTGTCATCCCTGTTACTGTCCACTGTGTTGTCAGTACCCCCGGCCATTTCCCAGTGCTTGTCCATCCACTGAGTCTAGCCAGCCTATCCTTGTTTTAGGAAGACCAGCTCTTCTTCATCTAGCAACAAGCAGTTGCCAATATTCCTTTAGATAAGATTGAGGTCAGCTATTCATTTTCCCAGTTCTATGCTGGGTTACCCTCTGGGAGTCTCTTGGGCCACCCTGGCCAACAACTCAAAGGAAGGCATCGCCTGTCTGGCATTGTTTCTTGTTATATAGCCTTTAGCTATTCACATTTAAAATTAGTATTTCTTGCAGGACTAAAGTATAAATTTTGTTTGTAGAAACATTGGTAAATTTAAAGCTCTTTGAAAAGGCATGCTAATTTTCTAGTTTTAAAAAAATCTATGACAACTTTTTCTTTTTAAAGCTTATATATTCTCTTAATCATTGAAGTCAATTGCGAATAACTGCATTTGTGTTATAAATTTGTGATATGAAGATAATTTAAGAAAAATTCATTTTGGGTTATTATACAATCAATACCTTATAATTAATAA
>NW_008332055.1:0-331 GCF_000622305.1 Nannospalax galili | reverse complement strand
CTGGAAATCATCTTAAGATTATTGTTATTGTTATTATTACTATTTTTGTTCTTTTTTTTTTGACAGGGTTTCCCTGTAACTACAGCTGGCCTGGAACTCGGTATGTAGACCAGGCTGGCCTCAATCTCACAGAGATCTGCCTGCCTCTGCCTCCAGAGTACTATGATCAAAGGCCTGAACTACTCTGCCCAGCTAAGACTATTTAGTAAGAACTAATTCCTAATCAAGATGTTGGATAGAAGATTGAAAAATAGAGTTTACAGAAGGTGGTTTTTAAACAGAAATTTCAGAGTTAGTAAGAAATATTGGAAAGGTATTTCTTTAAATAAAA
>NW_008332054.1:0-242 GCF_000622305.1 Nannospalax galili | reverse complement strand
GAGGCCATAGGTGAAGGTGTAACCTCAGTTTCAGTGGAGACCCCAGCTTTTTTGGAGATTTCAGGACTGTGGGACGACCACCAAGGACATCAGTAGGTGTGGACTGGAGCTGGCCTGGGTCTGCGAGATGAGCTGTGTGTGCTGTGGACAGCAGAGTCAGAAGTGGAGCTGCCAGAACTCTTTGGAGTCCGGAAGATCGTGAGTGAATCCCAGATGCCAGCTTTGAGCTGCTTTGCTGGACT
>NW_008332053.1:411-753 GCF_000622305.1 Nannospalax galili | reverse complement strand
ACAGCTATATCAAAAATATGAACAGAAATAAAAATGACAGGATTCAATACAAATCTTTAATTAATAGCTTTAAATATCAATGGACTGAACTCCCCAGTCAAAAGACACAGACTAGGTGAATGGACTAAGAAACAAAACCCTTGTTTTTGTTGTCTGCAAGAATATCATCTCACTTTCAAGGACAGGCACTACCTTAAGGTGAAATGGTGGAAAACAATATACCAAGAGAATGGTACTAAGAAAAAAGCAGATATTGCAATTCTAATATCTGACAAAATAGATTTTAAAATAAAACTAATCAGAAGAAATAAAGATTGCCACTTCATTCTGATCAAAGGAAAG
>NW_008332053.1:0-228 GCF_000622305.1 Nannospalax galili | reverse complement strand
AGACAGGTCAACAGGACAGAGAATTAACAGAGAGACATCTGAATTAAACAACACCATACATCAAATGGAACTAACAGACATCTACTGAATATTCCACCCAAGGCACCAAAGGATATACTTTCTATTCAGTGCCCCATGGAACATTCTCCAAAATTGGCCATATACTGGAGCAAAAAAGAAACCTCAACAAATATAAAAAGATTGAAATAATTCCAGGCATTCTATGAA
>NW_008332052.1:0-445 GCF_000622305.1 Nannospalax galili | reverse complement strand
ATTTATTAAATCATATACTCTTTATTTTAAATTTTTTAAATTTAGGTGCTCATGGTAAGTTGGCTGCAGATTGCTTTTGGCACCCAGAATCAAAAAGATATTATGCCATGGTCAAATAGAAGGACCTCCTGGATAATTCATGGCATGGCCCAGATCCAATATTAATATGGGGTAGAGGGTCTGTCTGCATTTATTCACAACAATATGATGCAGCCCACTGGCTACCTGAACATTTAGTAAAACAAATAGATACTAACCAAGGTTCTAGGGAAAATGAGATTCCCTGAGGAAAATTTCTCTGTTCTTTTCCAGCTAAAATAGACCAAGCCCCCTGGGATGGAAAATCTTCGTTGGAAAGTCTTCGCCGTTGTGCTCATCGTTCCCACATTTGCCATTTGGACCTTCTGGAAGAGTTCCAGAAAAGTTAAGATGTGGATCCTTTGCC
>NW_008332051.1:0-2620 GCF_000622305.1 Nannospalax galili | reverse complement strand
CTGTACGTTAGAGGGGCAGGTGACACGACCCTGTGCACATCAGAGGGGGGAAGTGATGCCACCATGTTCAAGTCAGAGGGGGCAGGTGATACGACCGTCTGCATGTCAGAGGGGCAGGTGACACGACCATCTGCTCTTCAGAGGGTTTAGTTGACACGAACATATTTATGGCAGAGAGCGTAGGTAACACGACCATCTGCACGTCAGAGGGGCAGGTGACACGACCATCTAAACGTCAGAGGTGGCAGGTGATAACACCATCTTTACCACAGAGGGGGAAGGTGACACGACCATCTTTATGGCAGAGAGGGCAGGTGACACGACCTTCTGCATGTCAGAGGGGGCAGGTGAGACGGTCATCTGCACGTAAGAGGCAGCAGGTCACACGACCAACTTTATGTCAGAGGGGGCACGAGACACGACCATATGCACGTCGGGGGGGGAGGTGACACGACCATGTGCACGTCAGAGGAGGGGGCAGGAGTCATGATGATCTGTACGTTAGAGGGGCAGGTGACACGACCCTGTGCACATCAGAGGGGGGAAGAGATGCCACCATGTTCAAGTCAGAGGGGCAGGTGATACGACCGTCTGCATGTCAGAGGGGCAGGTGACACGACCATCTAAACGTCAGAGGTGGCAGGTGATAACACCATCTTTACCACAGAGGGGGAAGGTGACACGACCATCTTTATGGCAGAGAGGGCAGGTGACACGACCATGTTCACGAATAAGGTGGCAGGTGACACGAACATGAGCATGTCAGAGAGGGCAGGAGACACGACCTTCTGCATGTCAGAGGGGGCAGGTGAGACGGTCATCTGCACGTAAGAGGCAGCAGGTCACACGACCAACTTTATGTCAGAGGGGGCACGAGACACGACCATATGCACGTCGGGGGGGGAGGTGACACGACCATGTGCACGTCAGAGGAGGGGGCAGGAGTCATGATGATCTGTACGTTAGAGGGGCAGGTGACACGACCCTGTGCACATCAGAGGGGGGAAGAGATGCCACCATGTTCAAGTCAGAGGGGCAGGTGATACGACCGTCTGCATGTCAGAGGGGCAGGTGACACGACCATCTAAACGTCAGAGGTGGCAGGTGATAACACCATCTTTACCACAGAGGGGGAAGGTGACACGACCATCTTTATGGCAGAGAGGGCAGGTGACACGACCATGTTCACGAATAAGGTGGCAGGTGACACGAACATGAGCATGTCAGAGAGGGCAGGAGACACGACCTTCTGCATGTCAGAGGGGGCAGGTGAGACGGTCATCTGCACGTAAGAGGCAGCAGGTCACACGACCAACTTTATGTCAGAGGGGGCACGAGACACGACCATATGCACGTCGGGGGGGGAGGTGACACGACCATGTGCACGTCAGAGGAGGGGGCAGGAGTCATGATGATCTGTACGTTAGAGGGGCAGGTGACACGACCCTGTGCACATCAGAGGGGGGAAGAGATGCCACCATGTTCAAGTCAGAGGGGCAGGTGATACGACCGTCTGCATGTCAGAGGGGCAGGTGACACGACCATCTAAACGTCAGAGGTGGCAGGTGATAACACCATCTTTACCACAGAGGGGGAAGGTGACACGACCATCTTTATGGCAGAGAGGGCAGGTGACACGACCATGTTCACGAATAAGGTGGCAGGTGACACGAACATGAGCATGTCAGAGAGGGCAGGAGACACGACCTTCTGCATGTCAGAGGGGGCAGGTGAGACGGTCATCTGCACGTAAGAGGCAGCAGGTCACACGACCAACTTTATGTCAGAGGGGGCACGAGACACGACCATATGCACGTCGGGGGGGGAGGTGACACGACCATGTGCACGTCAGAGGAGGGGGCAGGAGTCATGATGATCTGTACGTTAGAGGGGCAGGTGACACGACCCTGTGCACATCAGAGGGGGGAAGAGATGCCACCATGTTCAAGTCAGAGGGGCAGGTGATACGACCGTCTGCATGTCAGAGGGGCAGGTGACACGACCATCTAAACGTCAGAGGTGGCAGGTGATAACACCATCTTTACCACAGAGGGGGAAGGTGACACGACCATCTTTATGGCAGAGAGGGCAGGTGACACGACCATGTTCACGAATAAGGTGGCAGGTGACACGAACATGAGCATGTCAGAGAGGGCAGGTGACACGACCTTCTGCATGTCAGAGGGGGCAGGTGAGACGGTCATCTGCACGTAAGAGGCAGCAGGTCACACGACCAACTTTATGTCAGAGGGGGCACGAGACACGACCATATGCACGTCGGGGGGGGAGGTGACACGACCATGTGCACGTCAGAGGGGGCTGGTCACACGACCGTCTGCACGTCAGAGGGGGAGGTGACACGACCATCTGCCCGTCAGAGGGGGCAGGTGACATGACCATTTTTATGGAAGAGAGGGCAGGTGACAAGACCATGTTCACAACTGAGACGACAGGTGAGACGACCATGTCCACATCAGGGAGGGCAGGTGAAACGACCAAGTACACCTCCGAGGGCGGGTGACACGACCATCTGAATGGCAGAGCGGCAGGTGACACGACCCTCTGTACTTCAGAGGGGGCAGGTGACACGACGATATGCACATCAGAGGCCGCAGGTGAC
>NW_008332050.1:0-244 GCF_000622305.1 Nannospalax galili | reverse complement strand
TGTCAGAGACAAAGAAAAGAAAGAGGCGGAGACGACACCCAAAGCCACACCTGATCACGTGGAAAAGAGATCCATGACCTAGTGGAGACTGCTTGCCGCAGATGCCCCCCCCGGAGCTTCTTTTTCTGTCATCCTCATGGCTGTCTTTACCCTGCTTAACACCAATGCTTTAGCCAGCCCCCACTCTCCTTACTATGTCAGAGAAGCATTTCAAGGACGATCGCTGGCGTATTGAAGTAATAAC
>NW_008332049.1:0-777 GCF_000622305.1 Nannospalax galili | reverse complement strand
CATTATTTGTCCAGCATATCAGGTCCCACTCCTCTCTCCCAGAACCTCTTATTGAAGGAAATGCCATAGCAGATGAGGTAGCCGGGAACATTCTCTGCCAGCATAACAGATGCCCAAAACCTCCACCATGCTACCCATATTAATTTACAAGGGCTCCATCTCAGATTCCCCCACATTCCCCTCAGACAACTTAAATGCATTGTTAAAAACTGCTCTTCCTGTGCATCAATGATACATACCCCTGCTATACAACAGATGGGCACCGATCCTTGGGGGCTAAAATCTAATGCCCTTTGGCAAGTTGATGTAACTCATGTCCCCCAATTCGGCAGACAAAAATATGTATTTGTAACTATAGACACTTATTCTCACTTCCTTTGGGCTACTGCCCAAACTGGTGAAAGTTCAAAAAATCTAATAAATCACATGCTCTCATCCTTTGCCATCATGGGCCTCCCTGCACAGCTAAAGACAGATAATGACCCAGCATTTACCAGCTCCCCATTTAAAAATTTTGTGGAAGCCTGGAAAATCCCCCATCACACTGGCATCCGGAACAATCCACAAGGACAAGCCATTGTGGAGAGGTGACATAAAACTTTAAAAGACCAACTAAAAAGACAGGCTCAAACAACATATTCTCCCAATATTCAATTAACATTAGCCTTGTTCACCCTTAATGTACTTAATGTATATTGAGGGATTGATGCTCCCCCCATCACCCGGCACTGGGCCCAGACACACCCCATACCACCCATCATGGTTAGATGGAAGGAC
>NW_008332048.1:0-597 GCF_000622305.1 Nannospalax galili | reverse complement strand
ATATATAAAGAACTCAAAAAACAAAGAATTGAGAAACCAAATGGTCCAATTGAAAGATGGGCTAAAGATCTAAACAGAGAGTTCTCAAAGTAAGACATAAAGATGGCTAAGACACGTCTCAAAAAGTGTTCAACATCGTTAGTGATTAGGGAAATGCAAATTAAGACCACCATAAGGTTTCTCCTTACCCCAATCAGACTGGCTAGGATCAAGAGAACAAATGATACCAACTACTGGTGAGGATGTGGAGAAAGAAAGGGGAATGCTCATTCACTGCTGGTGGGATTGCAAACTCATGCAGCCTGTGTGAAGAACGCTTAAAAAACTAAAAATGAACCTACCATTTGACCCCGTTATACCATTCTTTGGCATATACCCAAAGGACTCATCCTATTGTAGAGACACTTGTACAACCATGTTTGTTGCTGCTCTTTTCACAATAGCTAAGAGATGGAAGCAACCTAAGTGTCCCTCAGCTGACAAGTGGTTAACAAAAATGTGGTATATTTACAAAATGGAGTTCTGTTCAGCAGTAAAGAAAGATTCAATAATAAAATTTGCAGGTAAATGGATGGATCTAGAAACTGTTATACTAAG
>NW_008332047.1:0-5072 GCF_000622305.1 Nannospalax galili | reverse complement strand
ACAGGTCTTATTTATAAAATAGAGATTCTGAAAATATACTGATTATCTCTCTAACTGTCCTACTTATGCATTCTTTTCCTTTACCTATAGCCAACTTTTAACTGACTAACAGCAGGACCAATAACTTAAGACCAATTAAGACACATTAAAAAGCAATAGGACATGGCTGGAGAGATTGCTCAGTGGTTAAGAACACTGGTTGTTCTTGTAGAAGACCTGGGTTCGAATCCCAGCACCCACATGGCAGCTAACAACTGTCCACAACTCCAGTCCCAGGGACTCCAACAGCCTCTTCTAACCTCCGCGGGCATTGCACAACACGGGTTCGCTTACCTACATGCAGGCAATACACGCATACGCATAAAATAAAAAGATAAATATTTTAAAAAGTTGAAAAAAGCAATAGGACTAAATGTGTAACTATAGGATGGCATCTTATGAGGGTAACCATAGCAAATTTGCTTTATGCTCATTTGACTAACCAAATATGTGATGAATGAGAAGCAGGGTAGAAAGTGTTTCTGGAATGGTTCCTTCCTTCAGTTTCATCTTCTGTTTTGTCTTTGACCTATGCTTTTATTTCTTTTCCTTTGCCTCCATGTGCAACATGCCTTTTTCCCAGACCAAACCAGTTTGAACTGCTATTATTTAAAACATACAAATGAAAAGAAAATTGTCACTGGTACACACTTTTCTTCAGGAGAATCTCAGGAATGTGGCCAGCCCTGTCTCAGATTTCTAGCTCTTTCTGTGTGCTTTCAACAACATGTAAGGCTGCCTTGTAGTAATTAAAAATTTTCAGGCCCTACTGCGAGGTGCCTTTGTTAAAGGCCACTTCCAATCTTTAGTAGATGTAGCTTTGGACAAGTTCTAGATTCCTGGATCTCAGTCCCATTATATGTGAAATCCTATACTATTAAATAACAATAAGAGCAATCCTATATCCTAGGGTAATTTGAGGATGAGATGGTACACATAGGATGTCTAGAGTCATGCGTCCTACAGCATCAATGTCTAAACTTATAGGGTTTGTGAGTGTAGCTCAGTGAGGTAGCCAGTGTCTAGTATATTCAAAGGTCATGAGTTCAATTCACTAGCACAAAAATAAAATTAAAATGTTAACTATTACTCTTATTGTTACAGTAGCAGGGTAGGCTCCTTTAAGAGGAAACTTCTTGTCAAAAGAATAAAATCTCTGGTCTCAGTGGAGACCCAACATTCCAGCTGGGCAAGGTCAGTCACCTGGTCACAGGATCCTAGGGTCAACCTAGAGTTCACCTGAAGCCATGCTAAAGAAGCAGGTGGCATAGCTAATGCATTAATAAGATGGTGAACTTTTCCTTCCCAGAATACTGGTCCCCTGATGCAGTTGCTTCTCCAGTTGCAGAAATACAGCTTCTTAAGTCTGCCTGCTTTTCTAAATTCTTTAGAAGAGTGTAACCACTCCTTTTCTTCTTTCTAGCTCTCTTTCAACCATGCTTTCTGTATTAGTCACCTTTCTGCTGCTGTGATAGAAAAACTGACCAAAGCAATTTATAGAAGGAAGAGTTTATTTGAGCTTATGGTTCCAGGGGAACTACAGTCCATCATGGCAGGGAGGCATGGTGGCTGGAGGTGGCTGGAGCAGGAGCAGCAGAAGTGAAGCTCTCACATCATCACACAGGCACAGGAAGCGAGAGAGTGACTGGAGAGCCAGCAAAACTTAAGCACTCTCTAAGCCCACCCCCAGTGACATGCTTCCTCCAGGATAGCCACACCTTCTAAGACCTCCCAAAACAGCACCATCATCTGGGGCCGGGGTGGGAGTGGGGGGCATTTTCATTCAAACCACCACACTTTCCCTAACACTTTGGGCTGCCCCAACATTTTGAATTTCTTTATTCTTTCTCTAAATTCTCTTCCTTACCATGAGGCTGACTTCCATGTCCACTTCAAAGGACATGCTTTTCCCCTTCTCTCCTCCATTCTCCTCAGAGAAGCTGCTGAGATTACAGTTTACCTGCCCTGAAGATTTTTCTTTTAAACTCTAATAAAATTGCCCTTAAGCTTCCTTTGAGTCCATTCTTAAACTCCTTTACTAATGAGAATGAGAATCCCAGGAGGGCCGATTTCCCCTGTATCATCTGGGAACAATGAAGGGACCCCAAAATTACAGTAGCATTATTTCTGGAATTTTTCTAGACATATACAATGTGACAGTGTTTCAAGCCGACATCCATTAACTTAATGTCTTTATTCCCCAAACCTTTTGCTTAACATTTCAGTTTCTTGATAATATTCTCAGGCAACACCACCTCCACCCACATACAAATTTCAGGTTTCCAATCTGACCCACACCTCTGACTTATGAACAATAAACATTCTAATGAACCTTGACTTGTTCCATCCTGAATGTGGATTCCTCTTCTTTTGGGGCCACTAATCAATGCTTGAGGAAATACAGTGATTTTAAAGACTGGGTCTCAAAACTGATCCTCAGTACTGATCCATTTAGCTCTTGTTTCTACTATGAGCAATATGCTTTATGGACAGGGATCTACATACTTGACTTCCCACTTGGAGCAAGCTGAGCATAAGTATTACTAAACCATAGGAAAAAAATGGTACAAATTCCCTGTCTTTTTTGAGATAGGATCTCCCTGTAGTCCCAGCTGACCTGGAATTCACTAAGTAAGCCAGGCTGGCCTTGATGTCATAGAGATCCACCTGCCTCTGCCTCCTGAGTGCTGGGATTAAAGGTGTGTGTCACCACAATGTTATTGTTTTGCCCACATTGGTCTGTGACCTTGTGTTTGTGTCTATCGTATGTGTATGTACAAGTGTAGGTGTGTAGGGGGGTACACATGTGCCAAAGCTTGAATGTGAAGGCCAGAGGACAACCTCAGGTGTAGTCCTTGACTTCCTCCTTGTGTGGGAAATAGTCTCTCATGTTGCTCACCACTGTGAATGCCAGACTAACCAGCCAATGAACTTCTGAAGATTCCCCTATGTCTACCTCCCATCTCACTGGAGAAGCACTAAGATTACAGGCCTCTAATACTGTGCTCAACTTCACTTTGATTCCAGAGATTCAAACTCAAGTCTCAAACTTGTGCAGTGAGTGCTTTTATCCCCTGTGCCATTTCCTTGGCCCTTACTCTTTGTTTTCAACTTCAAGATTCAATGTCAGTTCTAACTACTGTGGAGAGTGCTTTCTCTTTGTCAAGTACACACAACAGGTCCTTCCTCAAATGTGTTGTAAGAGTAAAAATGTATTCCTACATGTAGAGCCCCTTTTATGTTGTTACTAGAACACTTCAAAATGCTATTTAGAAAGTTCAAGATGTAGGGTAGGGCAAACCGATTTTGGAACTAAGGTTTGAAAATTCACTTTCAGAAGAATTTGAGTAGTCCTGGTCTGTTGAATTTGTCATGTCTCTAATTGTAGCTTGGAAAGGTTGGATAGAAAATGAAAGAAATGCAAGTATAAAATAGTTGAAGAGAAATTTTACTTTTACAACATACCCAAACATCCTCAGTTTTCTTTACCTATGTAGCTGTGATCTTTGGAAAGTATTTTAACAGCATATGACAGTGTACTTTCTTTTGCACTTTGTTAATTTTGCTTTAATCACAATCTCTGGCTTATCTTTCTACTGACATACACAATCAGTACGCATATGCATACACAAAGAACTATCTTTTATATCTTATCACTAAATGTATTGACTTATGTTTAACCTGCTTTTACAGCATATTTTTTGCATGGCTTTGTCCAACATACATCATTTATTCTTTTGCAAATGCTTCAAAGTTACCACGTTACAAATTTTGCAGACTCTGGTTCTATATAGTCTGTGATGTTATACTATATTTTACATAGTATAGCAATTATTTTTTTTTCCTTTTCAGAATGTTTTTTCAGGAAAGCTTAAAACACTTGTGAGTGATAAGATATCCTCCTATTTGTAACCCAAGTCGGAAGCTCTGGGCAGCCTGGAGCTTTAGCAATTATTAGATCACAGTCACACTTTGTCAGGACTAAATGTCTTGCATCCTTGCTGTAAGAGAGAAGACCTGAAGATTACAATACATTTGAACAAGGAGGCACTAACTTTGCATTATTTTCCATTCTTCCCCCTGTCTTTGTCAGGAGGATGGATCCATGCTGTGCTATTCTCTATTCTGGTTGCCACCTTTGTCATGAAAATGAGACACCACAGTCAGAATGGTTCCTGTGAGATATAATAGCATGCTTTCCTAGTATCACCTCTCACAAGATGTTGTATTTAGCTAGGTTACAGCCTCTGAATCCCTTAGGGCATTGGCCTGACATTCACCTAAGGTGTCCTTTCTGCCGTATTCATGTGCAAGTATTTGATGTCTTGGTCAATTTTGCCATCCTTCTGTCTTTAAAATGATCTCTATCCTCCCTCCCTCCCAGATTATTATCTCTTATCATTTTCTGGTCAATCAAATGACTATTGTAATTTTGGGGAGACAGAAACTTGCACTTCAATTATTTTATTTAAAAAATCTATTATTGTATACATTTTAATCTTTCAATTGTATTTAATATTTTTTTTAAACATGCATTCAGGAGACAAGATAGGGACTTCCTAGAATACATAGGCACAATGGTGTGCTTTTAAATTTTACTGTTTTATTTACTCAGAACATTTTGTTTTGAATTGGGGAATATTTTTAAATTACTTTATGCTTTCCATTCAGGCTGAAATATAAATGTTATATCACATTTTCAGTCTGCACTTCCGTCCTACTGTATAAAATTAAACTTGCTGATAAGAAGGCACTTATTTTCACAAATGTTAAGACATATGGACCAAGCACAGTCAACATCTTGACACAAGTGCATTTTCCATAAATGCACACTTTCATCACTATGTTGAAAACAACAAAAATAAATAAATAAATACATAAATAAATAAGTAAACAGGGGAGGGGTGACATATTAAGAATCAGAAGTCCTTTAGAATTCCACTGGTGTACAGGTAGAAACAGAGAACCAGTACCAGTGTAGTCCATAACACAACTTCTTGCCTATGAATGTGAGAAATATTTTTTAATACTTT
>NW_008332046.1:0-422 GCF_000622305.1 Nannospalax galili | reverse complement strand
TCTGGAACTGGAGTTATGGATGGTTGTTAGCCATCATGTGGATGCTGGGAATTGAACCTGGGTCCTTTTACCCACTGAACCATCTCTCCACTCCCTCTGTAGGAAGCTAGGCATGAGACCAACAGCGCAGGCACACCCTGCTTCCTGTTGATGAGCAGGAAGACGCTGACCGGAAATCTGCCCAGCAGCTAGAAACCAACAACACATCCACAGCTCCAATAGAAGGATGCAAATGGGACATAAGGGACCAATGGGAGGAGGGAAGGGGGTATAAAGGAGCCGCCTGTGTTCACAATAAACGAGCTCGCTTGCACATTGCCTAGTGAGTGTCCCGGAGTCTGTGTCGTTGGCTTCGCCCCTACTTACCACCACCCTGGCCCCGCAGGGAGGAGGTCAAAGGGACCCTGGCTGCAACACCCCTC
>NW_008332045.1:0-266 GCF_000622305.1 Nannospalax galili | reverse complement strand
ATGATCACCATGGATGTCCTAATGGGTTTCCCTGTGGATTTCCTTCAAAACCCTTCATTCCTCTTCATACAATTACTCTTTATCACTGGCTTATTGGTCAGGAAGTAGTCCTGAATAGGAGTAAAAAAACCTATCTATCCTCCTACACAAACAAGTTTATCTATGACAGCTATTCTCTCCCTACTGAGCCACTCTGTGCTCTGTATTCTCCTGGGTGGGTTACTCCTCAAGTTGTTCCTCTTTCAGTCTCTGGTAGACAACCCATT
>NW_008332044.1:0-434 GCF_000622305.1 Nannospalax galili | reverse complement strand
ACATGGATGACTCAAAGCCAGCTGCATCACTAAAAGCATCCCACAAAAGCTCCAATCCCAGAGCTCTCTACACAATTTTCAGGCATGTCAGAAACTCAAAGAATCTCATCGAGGAAATTCAGTTGGTCTGAGTCTCTTCAGAAGTCCTTACTGAGTATGTAAGTTTAGAGAGGGAGAGATCTTTTGTATCTGGTTAGTTTCATGGAGTTCTTAAGACCTATGACTTATTTTCTCAGTCTTAAGAAACTTCCTTTTAAGAAACTTCCTTCAAGTTGTTAGTCATAGTAGTCCAAGAGACTCCCAAAATAACACAGACTATTGTCACAGCCCTTGATTGCCTCCCAGAACTGGAAAGTAAGACTCTATTGCTGAAGACATGACATACTTTGAACATGGGACTTTGAGCAGTCGAGCTGGAAATGATCTGGAAAACT
>NW_008332043.1:0-282 GCF_000622305.1 Nannospalax galili | reverse complement strand
ACACACACACTCACACACACTCACACACACACACTCACACTCACACACACTGACACTCACACACACTCTCACACACACAAACTCACACTCACACGCACAGTCATACACACACTCACACTCACACACACACACTCACACTCGCACACACACACACTCACACACACACACTCACACACAGACACACTCACACACACACTCACACACACACAGACACACTAACACACACATACACATACACTTACACACACACTCACACACACTCACACACACTCACACACACAC
>NW_008332042.1:0-232 GCF_000622305.1 Nannospalax galili | reverse complement strand
TTGTCTTCTTGAGACAGGGTCTCCTTGTAACCACAGCTGGCCTGGGACTCTCTATGTAGACCAGCCTGCCTTCGAACTGACAGAGATCCACCTACCTCTGCCTCCCAAGTGCTGAGATTAAAGGTGTGCACTACTACGTCCTGATCATTTGCACTTCTTCTTTGAGTCAGGCCTATATCATTTTTTCTATTTATAATCTATTTCTTGTTCTTTCACAATATATCACGTACAA
>NW_008332041.1:0-267 GCF_000622305.1 Nannospalax galili | reverse complement strand
TGCTCCATAGTGCCATCAAATTGGTACAATATGAATTCACAATGTTCCTTTATGACATCACACTGCTCCAATGTGATATCACAATGCTCCAACGAGCCAGTGCTATCGCCCCATGTGGCAAAATATTGCTCCAATGTGCCATCACAATGCTAAAATACGACTTCTCAATGTTCTATTGTAACATAATAATGCTCAGATGTGTCAAAACTATGGATGCGATAGCGCAGCTCTCCGCGCCGGGACTCCCTAAGCCTCATTCACCCTTCC
>NW_008332040.1:0-604 GCF_000622305.1 Nannospalax galili | reverse complement strand
TAAGCTCCAAAGCCATCTAAGGAAATTGTGGCAAGAGATGGTTGCAGGGAGGGGCAGAGACAGTCTCTTTCAATGATGGGATTCTTGATAGGCTGACCAGGCTCCAGTGGACGTACCTACACTGAAGGACATTTGGGGACACAAATTAGATGCTATAGACCTTATTTTATAAATATATATAATATATTATATATATTAATGAGTACATTAATTGGGGGGCAATAAGCACAGTGGGACTAGGAGAGGGGATCTGCATACCATTACATTATAAATATTAAAATACTCAATTTTAGTTGATGTTGATGTTCTACATTGGTTGATAATCTCTAACCGTTTAGCACTTTTACATTATACTTTGTGCAATGATTCTGTGTGTTTATTTAACTGCCTAATACTGTCCAATGTATACTCAATGTGCACACACAGAAGAGCAATAAAATTTGAGAAATAATTCTTTCCTTTTAAAAATTATACACATTTATTTAAATTGTATCTCACTGGATGATCAGGTTCTTCAAATGCTCCTATTGGGTCCTATATTTGCTGTTTTCAATGCAGATAAATATGCATTTCCTTGTAAGTTTTCCGATCTCTTAAAATATTT
>NW_008332039.1:251041-255245 GCF_000622305.1 Nannospalax galili | reverse complement strand
ATTTGCACATTTTGATGGCACTCTGGGGCACTGTCATGGCACATTGGTGCAATGTGATTATACATGAAACTTTGTAATAGCATATTAGAGCATTGTGATGACACATTGGGGAATTGTGATGGCACATTGAGCATGGTCATGACACATTGGAGAACTGTGATGACATATTGCTTCACTGTGATGGCACACTGAAGATTGTGGTCTCAAAATAGAGCATTTTAAAGACATGTTGGAGCACTGTGCTGGAAAATTGGGGCATTGTGATGGAAAAATGGGGATTTGAGGGCACATTGAATCATTGTGTTTACATATTAGAGCATTGTGATGGAGTATTGGACATTGTTGTGTTACATTAGGACACTGTGACAGCACACGGGCAGTGTGATGACACATTGGTGCACTGAGCATTGGGATGACACGTGAGCTTTGTGATGATACATTGTAGGAGAGTGATGGCACATTGAGCATTGTGATGATGCATTGATGCATTGTTTTGGCACACTGAGGAGTGTGATGTCAATGTGGAGCACTTTGATGACATTGGAGCATTGTGATGGAACATTGAGTGTGGTGATGCCACAATTAAGTATTGTGGTGAGATATTATTTCATTGTGATGGCACAATGAACATTGTGATGGCACAGTGGTGAATTATGAATTCATAATTAAGCATTTTGATGGCACATTGGGGCACTGTGATGTCACATGAAACACTATAGTAGCACATTAAGGCATTGTGATGAAACGTTTGGGTACTGAGATGGAACATTGAGTAAGGTAATGACACATTCTTGCACTGTGATGACACACTGCTGCACTCTGATGGCACAGTGAGGAGTGGGATGGCAAAATGGAGCATTGTGTATACATACTGGAGCATTGTGATGGCACATTGGGGCATTTTGAGAACACATTCAGCATTGTTATGGCATATTGGAGCATTGTAATGTCTCTCTGTTCATTCTGACGTCATATTTAAGCATTATGATGACATATTGGAGCATTTTGAGCACACATTAGGGCACTGTGATTGTACACTGAACATTGTTATGACATATTGAAGTATTGTGTTGGCACTTGAGCACTGTGATGTCACGTTGGCACATTGTGATGACATATTGGAGAATTGTGATATCACACTGGAGCATACCCTTAACACATTGGAGGTTTGGGATTGCACAATGGAGCATTGTTAAGAAATATTTGAGCTTTATCATGTCACAGTTCGGCATTCTGAAGACATATTTGAGCATTGTGATGGCACATTGGGATGTTGTGATGGCACAATCAGGATTTCAGGGCTCGTGGAATCATTATGATTACATATAAGAGCATTGTGAATGCATACTGAACATTTTTGGGGTACTTTGGGGTATTGTGATGCCAGATAAGGACATTTTGATGAAATATTGGTGCACTGTTATGGCACACTGACTGAGCCTTGAGACGGAAGATTTCAACATTGTGATGACACATTGGATGAGAGTGATGGCACATGGAGCACTGTGATAACACACAGGGACACTGATGGCACACTGAGCACTGTGATGTCACATAGGAGCTTTGTGATTACACATTAGAGCATTGTGATGTCACATTGTAGCATTGATATGGCACTTTGGGGAATTGTGAAGGAACATTGAGCATTGCGATGATGACGCATTGGTGTATTGTTATTGTACACTGAGGATTGTGATGTCAAAATGGAACATTTTAAAGTCATACTGGAGCATTTTGATGCCACATTGGGTGCATTGTAATGACACATTGGTGCATCGTTATGGCACACTGAGCATTGTAGTGACACATGAAACGTTGAAATAGTCCATTGGAGCACTATGGTAACACTTTGGGCATTGTGATGTCACACTGCATATTGTGGTGACACATCAGTGCATTGTTGGACATACTGAGGAGTATGATTTCAAAATGGAGCATTGTGAAAACATATTGGAGCATTGTGAGGTCAGAGTTGGGCATTCTGAAGACATATTTGAGCATTGTGATGGCTTATTTGGGCATTGGGATGGCACAGTTGTGATTTTAGGGCACACTGAAACATTTTGCATCCCTATTGGATCATTGTTATGGCCTATTGAACATTGTGATGGTGCATTGGGGCATTGTGATGACAAATTGATGCACTGTAATGGCACACTGAGCACTAGCATGGCATATTTGAGCATTATGATGACACACTTTAAGAGAATGATGGCACATTAAGTATTGTGATGACACACTGGTGCACTATGATGGCACACTGAGCACTGTGATGTCACATTGGACCATTGTGATGACACATCGGAGTATTTCAAATTCACATTGTAGCATCACGTGTGATGGTATTTTGAAGGAATATTGAGAATTGTGATGACTCACTGGTTTATTGTTATGGCACATTGAGGAGTGTGACATGAGAATGGAGCATTTTGCAAATATATTGGAGCATTGTGATGGCACATGGAGTAATGTGATCCCACAATGTGTTGGGAACTATTATTATGGGCACAGCCATTGCTGCATTAGGCTGTGGAAGCTTGCCTTGACTTAAGCATTGGAGAAAGAAGGCTTCCACCCTGGGAGTTTCCCTGATCTCTGCTTCTGTGGTATGGGTTGACAGGCTATGCTTCCCTGATTAATTGGTAGTCTTGGAAACATAACTAAAGAGTTTTGTTTCAGTTTATGGGCACCGTTAGCTTGGTTTCTATATAGAAATAATAAATTATAGTAGTTGCTTAGGGTAATCACTAACAGTACAACTTATATCTAAGATATTATAAATATTACACAGCTGAATGTTGGATACTGTAAACGTGTGAGTTTCGGTTGGGGAAGTAATGTATTCTTGGTGGTAACATAATGTATTCTTGGTTATTACTTGGTTACTTTCTGTTTAGTGATGTATCCTTAGTTATTCCTTGGTTACTCCATATCTGATTCCTATATAAGTTTGCTTTAGTTAACAATAAACATGCACTGGTACACAAGCCTCTGCATCTCCTGCACCCTGATTTTGATCCATCGGGGACCCCAAGCCCATTAGGCTTGGTTTGTTGTCACTGCGCCGTGGCAACAATGGAGCAATGTGATGAGACATTGGTACATTGTGATGGCACACTGAACATTGTGATGGTACATTGAGCATGTTGATGACACATTGTTGCACAGTGATGACACTGCTGCACTCTTATGGCACACTGAGATCACAAAATGGAGCATTTTGAAGACATACTGGAGCATTGTTATTTCACATTGGAGCACTGTAATGTCTCCAAGACCATTTTGATGTCACATTGCAGCATTGTGATGACACATTGGTGCATTGTAATGGCATACTTAGCATTGTGGTGACACATGAAACATTGCAATAGCACATTGGAACACTGTAATGACACATTGGGGCATTGTGATATGGAGACACATTGGTGCATTGTTATGGCACACTGAGGAGTGTGGTGGCACAATGGAACATTGTGAAGACATACTGGAGCATTATAATGGCATATGGTGGCATTGTGATGGCACATTGGGGAATTTTGTGAGCACATTAAGCACTGTGATGGCATACTGAGCATTGTAATATCTCAGTGAGCATTGTGACATCACATTGGAGGTTTTTGATGGCATGTTGGTGCATTGCTATGACACACTGAGCACTGTGGTGACACATGAAACATTGTAATAGCACATTGGAACATTGACATGACACAATGGGGCATTGTGATGTCAAACAGTATTGTGGTGACACATTGACACATTGTTATGGCACACTGAGGAGTGAGATGGCACAATGAAGCATTGTGAAGACACATTGGAAAATTGTGATGTAACAATGGACATTACCCTTAACACATTGGAGCACTGTGATGTCACACTGAAGCAGTAGGATGACACATTGGTCCATTGTTATTGCTCACTGAGCATTGTGGCCAGACATAAAACCTTGTAGCAGCACACTGGACCCCTTTGATAACACATTGGGGCATTGTGATAACACACTGGTGCACTGTTATGGCACACTGAGCATTGGAATGGCACATTTGAGCATTGTGATGACACAATGGAGGAGAGTGATGGTACACTGAGCATTGTAATTACACACTGGTGTACTGTGATGGCATGATGAGCAGTGTGATGTCACATTGGAGGGTTGTAATGACACATTGGAGCATTGTGATGACACTTTGTGCAACTGTGAAGGAAC
>NW_008332039.1:248840-250591 GCF_000622305.1 Nannospalax galili | reverse complement strand
TTGTAATGTCTCACTGAGCATTGTGACGTCACATTGGAGCATTGTTTTGACAGTGGTACATTGTTAAGACACACTGAGCATTGTGGTGACACATGAAACAATGTGATAGCACATTGCAGCACTGTGGTGACACATTGAGGCATTGTGATGTCACAGTGAGTATTATGGTGAGACATTGGTGCATTGTTATAGCACACTGAGGAGTGTGATGGCACAATGGAGCATTGTGAATACATATTGGAGTGGAGCATTGTGATGTCACAGGTGGGCGTTCTGAGGACATAATTCAGCATTCAGCATTGTGATGGCATATTCGGGCATTCTGATGGCACAGTTGGGATTTGAGGGCACACTGAAACATTTTGATTCCATATTGGAGCATTGTGATGGCATATTGAATATTGTTTTGGTACACTGGGGTATTGTGATCGCATATAGGGACATTATGATGACACATCGGTGCACTGTTATGGCACATGGAGCATTAAGATGGCACATTTGAGCATTGTGATGACACATTGGAGTGGAGTGATGGCTCATTGAGCATTGTGATGTCACACTGGAACACTATGTGAACACACTGAGTATTGTGATGTCACAGTGTAGCATTGGTATGGCACTTTGGGGCATTGTGAAGGAACATTTAGCATTGTGATGATTCATTGGTGCATTGTTATTGCGCACTGAGGACTGTCATGTCAAAATGAAGCATTTTGAAGGCGTAGATGAGCACTGAGATGGCTCACTGGAGCATTGTAATGACACATTGGGGCATTGTTATGGCACACTAAGCATAGTGGTGACACAAGAAACGTTGTAATAGCACATTGGAGCACTGTGATGACACTTGTGGCATTATGATGTCACAATGAGTATTCTGGTGACACATTGTGCATTTTTATGGCACACTGACGAGAGTGATGGAGCAATGGAGCATTGTCAAGACATATTGGAGCATTGCAATGTCACAGTTGGGCATTCTGAAGACATATTTCAGCACTGTGATGGCAAATTGGGGCATTTTAATGGCATAGTTGGGATTTGAGGGCATACTGAAACATTTTAAATCCAAATAGAAACATTGTGACAGCCTATTGAACATTGTTGTGGTACATTTGTGCATTGTGATGGCACACAGGGCATTGGGATGTCATATTGGAGTGTTGTGATGACACATTGGAGTATTTTGAGGTCACATCGGAGCATTATGATGGCACTTTTAGGAATTCTGAAAGAGCATTGAACATTGTGATACTCATTGGTGCATTGCTATGGCGATAGAAACATTGTGACAGCCTATTGAACATTGTTGTGGTACATTTGTGCATTGTGATGGCACACAGGGCATTGGGATGTCATATTGGAGTGTTGTGATGACACATTGGAGTATTTTGAGGTCACATCGGAGCATTATGATGGCACTTTTAGGAATTCTGAAAGAGCATTGAACATTGTGATACTCATTGGTGCATTGCTATGGCACATTGAGGAATGTGATGTCAAAATGGAGCATTTCAAACACATATTGGAACATTATGATGGCACATTGAGTATGGTGATGCCACAGTGGAGCATTGTGATGAGACTGTTCATTGTGATGGCACACTGAACTTTGTGATGGCACAGTGGAGAATTGTGAATTCATATTCGAGCATTTTGATGGCATATTGAGGCATTGTGATGACACATTGCCATCATTTGATGTCACATTGGAACATTGTGATCGCACTTTGGGGCATTCTGAAGGAACG
>NW_008332039.1:243996-248526 GCF_000622305.1 Nannospalax galili | reverse complement strand
TAGCACAGTGGAGCATTGTGATGTCACATGGGGGCATTGTGATGGCACAGTGAGCAAGGTTATGACATATTGGAGCACTTTGATAACACCTGAGCACTGTGATGTCACTTTGGATAATTGTGATGACACATTCGAAAATCGTGATTTCACACTGGAGCATACCCTTAACACACTGAAGCATTGTGATGTCACATTTGAGCATTGTGATGACATATTGGCGCATTGTTATGGCACTCTGAGCATTGTGGCGACACACTGGTGCATTCTTATGGCATACTGAAGAGTATAATGGCTCAATGGAGCATTGTGATGGCACACTGGAGCATTATGATGGCAGGCTTGGGATTTGAGGGCACATTCAAACATTTTGATTCCATATTGGAGCATTGTGATGGCCTATTGAGCATTGTTGTGGTACATTGGGGAATTGTGATGGCACACAGGGGCATTGTGATGACACATTGATGCAATGTTATGGCATACTGAGCATTGGGATGGCACATTTGAGCATTGTGGTGACACACTGGTGCATTGATATGGCACAGTGAGCATTGTGGTGATACATCAAACACTGTAATAGCACATTCAAGCAGTGTGATGACACATTCAGGCATTGTGATGTCACAATGAGCATTGTGATGGCACATGGGGCATTGTGAATGGACACTGAGTATTGTGATAGCACATTTAGGATGGTGCTGTCTCACTGGAGCATTGTGATGACACGATGGTGCATTGTGATGCCACACTGAGCATTGTGATTGCAAAATGGTGCATTTTTATGGAACACCGAAGAGTGTGATGGCACAACTGAGCATTGGGAAGACATATTGGAGCACTGTGATGTCACAGTGGGGCATTCTGCATACGTATTTGAGCACTATGATGTCACATTGGGGCATTATGATGGCATAGTTGGGATTTGACAACACATTGAAACATTTTGATTATATATTGGAGCACTGTGATGGCCTATTGAACGTTGTTGTGGTACATGGGGGCATTGTGATGACTGGTATTGGCATTGTGATGATACATTGATGCACTGTTATGGCACACTGAGCATTGGGGTGGCACACTGAGCGTTGTGATGTTGCATTGCAGCATTGTGATGACACACTGGTGCATTGATATGGCATATTGAGCATTGTGGTGACATATGAAACATCGTAATAGCACATTGTAGCACTGTGATGACACATTGGGGAATTATGATGTCACATGAGCATTGTGATGAAACGTGGGGATTGTGAATGGACATTGAGCACTGTGATAACACATTGAGGATGCTGCTGACTGTGGAACATTGTGAAGGCACATTGGTACATTGTAATGGGACAATGTTGTATTTGAAGATATGTTGTAGTATTGTGATATCACAATGGGGGATTCTGAAGATTTCTTTGAGCATTGTGAAGTCACATTAGAGTTTTAATGATGACATATTGGAGCTCTGTATTTACACATTAGGGCATTGTAATGGTACACTGAACGTAGTTATGACACATTGGAGCACTTTGATAACATCTGAGCACTGTGATGTCACTTTGGGGCATTGTGATGACACATTTGAGAATTGTGATTTCACACTGGAGCATACCCTTAACACATTGGAGCATTGTGATGTCATAGTTTGGCATTCTGAAGACATATTTGAGCATTGCGATGCCATATTGTGGCATTGTAATGGCACATAGGAGCATTCTGATGTCACACTGGGCCATGGTGATGTCACATTGGAAGATTATGAAGGGAGCATTGTGATGTCATAGTTTGGCATTCTGAAGACATATTTGAGCATTGCGATGCCATATTGTGGCATTGTAATGGCACATAGGAGCATTCTGATGTCACACTGGGCCATGGTGATGTCACATTGGAAGATTATGAAGGGAGCATTGTGATGTCATAGTTTGGCATTCTGAAGACATATTTGAGCATTGCGATGCCATATTGTGGCATTGTAATGGCACATAGGAGCATTCTGATGTCACACTGGGCCATGGTGATGTCACATTGGAAGATTATGAAGGGAGCATTGTGATGTCATAGTTTGGCATTCTGAAGACATATTTGAGCATTGCGATGCCATATTGTGGCATTGTAATGGCACATAGGAGCATTCTGATGTCACACTGGGCCATGGTGATGTCACATTGGAAGATTATGAAGGGAGCATTGTGATGTCATAGTTTGGCATTCTGAAGACATATTTGAGCATTGCGATGCCATATTGTGGCATTGTAATGGCACATAGGAGCATTCTGATGTCACACTGGGCCATGGTGATGTCACATTGGAAGATTATGAAGGGAGCATTGTGATGTCATAGTTTGGCATTCTGAAGACATATTTGAGCATTGCGATGCCATATTGTGGCATTGTAATGGCACATAGGAGCATTCTGATGTCACACTGGGCCATGGTGATGTCACATTGGAAGATTATGAAGGGAGCATTGTGATGTCATAGTTTGGCATTCTGAAGACATATTTGAGCATTGCGATGCCATATTGTGGCATTGTAATGGCACATAGGAGCATTCTGATGTCACACTGGGCCATGGTGATGTCACATTGGAAGATTATGAAGGGAGCATTGTGATGTCATAGTTTGGCATTCTGAAGACATATTTGAGCATTGCGATGCCATATTGTGGCATTGTAATGGCACATAGGAGCATTCTGATGTCACACTGGGCCATGGTGATGTCACATTGGAAGATTATGAAGGGAGCATTGTGATGTCATAGTTTGGCATTCTGAAGACATATTTGAGCATTGCGATGCCATATTGTGGCATTGTAATGGCACATAGGAGCATTCTGATGTCACACTGGGCCATGGTGATGTCACATTGGAAGATTATGAAGGGAGCATTGTGATGTCATAGTTTGGCATTCTGAAGACATATTTGAGCATTGCGATGCCATATTGTGGCATTGTAATGGCACATAGGAGCATTCTGATGTCACACTGGGCCATGGTGATGTCACATTGGAAGATTATGAAGGGAGCATTGTGATGTCATAGTTTGGCATTCTGAAGACATATTTGAGCATTGCGATGCCATATTGTGGCATTGTAATGGCACATAGGAGCATTCTGATGTCACACTGGGCCATGGTGATGTCACATTGGAAGATTATGAAGGGAGCATTGTGATGTCATAGTTTGGCATTCTGAAGACATATTTGAGCATTGCGATGCCATATTGTGGCATTGTAATGGCACATAGGAGCATTCTGATGTCACACTGGGCCATGGTGATGTCACATTGGAAGATTATGAAGGGATAGTGGGGCATTCTTATGGCACACTGAAGGGCGTTATGGTGCAATGGAACATTGAGAAGTCATACTGTAACATTGTGATGGTACACTGGAGCAATATAATGGTACATGGGGTGATAGTTTTGGCACACTGGAGAATTCTGATGTCACGTTGGAGCATTGTTATGTCAGAATGGAACATTATGAAGTCACATTGTAACATTGTGAAGTCACACTGGAGTTTTATAATGGCACATGGGGTATAAGTGCTGGTACAGTGGAGTACTGTGATGTCACATTGGAGCACTTCTTTGTCACAATGGAACATTGAGAAGTCATATTGTAACATTGTGATGGTACACTGGAGCAATATAATGGTACATGGGTGATAGTGTTGGCACATTGGAGCATTGTGATGTCAGATTGGATCATTTTGTGTCACATTTGAACATTGTGAAGTCATTTTGTAACATTGTGATGGCACACTGGAGCAATATAATCGCTCATGGGGCTATAATGCTCGAACATTGGAGCATTGTGATATCATAAGGGAGCATTGTGATGTCACATTGGAATTTTGTGAAATCACATTGTAAACTTGTGATGGCATATTCACATAGGAGGATTTTCATGTCACATTGGAACACTGTGAAATCATATTGTAACATTGTAATGGCATATTGGAGCAATATAATGGCGCATGGGGCGATAGTGTTGGCACATTGGAGCACTGTGATGTCACACTGGAGCATGGTGATTTCACAATGGAACATTGAGAAGTCATATTGTAACATTGTGATGGCACTTTGGAGCAATATAATGTCACACGGGGAGATAACTTTTGCACATTGGAGAATTCTCCTGTCACATTGGAGCATTGTGATGTCAAAATGGAACCGGATAAATTATTATTGCCCTTTGTGCTGGCACCATGGAGCATTGTGATGTCACATTGGAAGATTATGAAGGGATAGTGGGCACCGTGTTTGCATATTGAGCATGGTGCTAACACAATGGATCATGGTAATGACAAAATTTTGCATTGTTGATGGCATCATGAAGCATCTTGATGGTATATGTGGCAACAGTGTTGGCATGTGGGAGCATTGTGATGTCACATTGGAACATTGTGAACTCAAAATGGAACAATGTGAAGTCATATTGTAACAAGGTAATGGTAGAAAACGCATTGTGGTGACACATTGGAACACTGTGATGTCATACTGGAGCATTGTGATGTCACAATGGAACATTGTGAA
>NW_008332039.1:237955-243973 GCF_000622305.1 Nannospalax galili | reverse complement strand
GAGCTATATAATGGCACATGGGGGGATAGTTTTGTCACATTTGAGCAGTGTGATGTCACATTGGATCACTGTTATGTCACAATGGAACACTGAGAAGTCGTATTTTAAAATTATGATGGCACATTGGAACAATATAATTGCACATGCGGCCATAATGTTGGCACATTGGTGCATTGTGATGTCACATCTGTGCATTGTGAAGTCGTTGTGATGTCACATTGGAACATTTTGATGTCACAGTGTTCCAATGTGACATCATATTTTCACATTGTCATGGCACATTGGGGCAATATAAAGGGACATGGAGCGATAGTTTTGGCACAGTGGAGCATTGTGATGTCACGTTGGAGCAGTGTGATGTCACATTGGAACATTATTAAGTCATATTGTAACATTTGTATAGCACATTGGAGGAACATAATGGCACATGTGGCGATAGTGTTAGAACATTGGTGCCTTGTGATGTCACATTGGAGCATTGTAATGTCACAATGGAACACCATGAAATCATATTGTAACATTGTGATGGCACACTGGAGCTTTGTAGGGCACATGGAAAGATAGTTTTGGCACATTGGAGCAGTGTGATGTCACATTGGAACAATGTTATGTCACAATGGTAAATTGAGAAGTCACACTTTAACATTGTGATGGCACATTGGAGGAATATAATTGCACATGGGGCGATAGTGTTGGCACATTTGAGCAATGTCATGTCATATTGGAGCATTGGGGTGTCACATTGGAACATTTTGAAGTCATATAGTAACATTGTAATGGCACATTGGAGGATTGTGATGACACACTGGAGCACTGTGATGAAACAATGGAACATTGTGAAATCATAATGTAACATTGTGATGGCACAATGGAGCATTGTGATTTCAAAATGTAACATTGTGAAGTCATATTGATACATTGTGAAGGCACATTGGAGCAACATATTGGTACATGGGGCGATAGTGTTGCTATATTGGAGCATTGTGATGTCACAATTTACCATGGTGAAGTAATATTGTAACATTGTGATGTCACATTCGAACATTGTGATGTCACATTGGAGCATTGTCAAGTCACAGTGGAATACTATGAAATCATATTGTAACATTTTGTTGGCATCATAGAGTATTGTGATGGCACATGGGGCAATAGTGTTGGCACATGGGACCATTAAGATGTCACATTGTAGCATTGTGTTGTCACAATGTAACATTGTGAAGTCATATTGTAACATTGTGATGGCACATTTGAGCAATATAATGGCACATGGGGTGACAGTGTTGACACATTGGAGCAGTGTGGTATCATATTGGAGCATTATGATTTCACAATGGAACATTGTGAAGTCATGTGATAACATTGCAATGGCACCGTGGAGCACTGTGTTGTCACAATGGAACATTGACAAGTCATATTGTTACATTCTGATGGCACATTAGAGCGATACAGTTTCACATGGATTGATAGTGTTGGCACATTGGTGCACTGTGATGTCACATTGGAAAATTGTCATGTCACAATGGAATATTGGGAAGTCATATTGTAACATTGTGATGGCACATTGGAGCAAAATAATGGCACATGGGGAGATACTGTTTGCACATGGGGTGGTAGTGTGGGCACGTTGGAGCAATGTGATATCACAGTGGAACACTGTAAAGTCATATTGTCACATTGTGATAGCATACTGGAGCAATAATATGCACATTTGGTGATACAGTTGGCATAATGGAGCATTGTGTTGTCACAATGGAACATTGCGAAGTCATATTATAACAGTTTGATGTCACATTGGAGCATTGTGATGTCACAATGGAACATTGCAAAGTCATATTGTAGCAGTTTGATGTCACACTGGAGCATTGTGATGTCACAATGGAACATTATGTTGTCAAAATGGAACATTGCAAGTCATATAGTAACACTGTGATGGCACATTGAAGCAATATAAATGCACATGGGGCGAATAGAGTTGGCACATTTGAGCATTGTGATGTAACAATGGAACATCGTGAAATCATACTGTAACATTGTGATGGCACATTGGAGCAATATAATGGTACATCGGGTGATAGCATTGGTACAATCAAGCAATGTGATTTCATATTGGAGCATTGTGATGTCACATTGGAGCATTGTCAAGTCACAGTGGAATACTATGAAATCATACATTGTAACATTGTGATGGCACCATGGAGCATTGTAATGTCACATTGGGGGATTGTGAGGTGACATTGAGCAATATGATGACACCTGTGGAATTGGTGTTGGCATATTGGAGCATTGTGATGTCACATTGGAGCACTATGATGTCACAATGGAATACTTTCAAGTCATATTGTAACATTGTGATGGCACATTGGAGCAATATAATGGCACATGGGGCGATAGAGTTGTCACAGTGGAACATTTTCAAGTCATATTGTAACATTGTGATGGCACATTGGAACAATATAGTGGCACATGGGGCGATAGTTTTGTCACAGTGGAACATTTTGAAGTCATATTTTAACATTGTGATGGCACATTGGAGCAATATAATGACATATGGGGGATAGTGTTGGCACATAAGAACAATGTGATGTCACATTGGAGCATTGTTTTGTCAAAAGGGAACATTGTGAATTCATATTGTAACACTGTGATGGCAGATTGTAGCAATATAAGGCACATGGGGTGATAGAGTTGGCAAATTAAAGCATTGTGACGTCAAAATGGAACATTGTGAAGTCATATTTTAACATTTTGATGGCTCCATAGAGCATTGTGATTTTACATCCGCTGATAGTGTTGGCACATTGAAGCATTGTGATGTCACATTGGAGCACTGAGAATTCTCAATGGAACAGTGTGAAGTGATATTGCAAAATTGTGATAGCACCATGGAGCATTGTGATGTCACAATGGAATATTGTGAAGTCATATTATAACATTGTAATGGCACATTGTAGCATTGTGATGTCACCTTGGAGCATTGTGATGTCACACTGGAGCATAGTAATGTCACAATGGTACATTTGGAAGTCATAATTTAACATTGTTATATCACATTGGAGCATTGTGATGTCAAAATGGAACATCATGAAGTCATATTGTAACATTGTGATGGCACATGGAGCAATACAATGGCACATGAGGCATAGTGCTGGCATATTGGAACATAGTGATGTAACAATGGAGCACTATGATATCACAATGGAACACTGAGGTATCATATTGCAGCATTCGGATGGCACATTGGAGCAATATAATGGCACATCAGGCAATAGTGTTGAAAAACTGGACTGTTGTGATATCACATTGGAACATTTTGATGTCACAATGGAACACTGTGACGTCATATTTTCATATTGTCATGGAATATTGGAGCAATATAAAGGGACATGGAGCAATAGTTTTGGCACAGTGGAGCATTGTGATGTCACATTGGAGCATTATGAAGTCATATTGTAATATTTGTATAGCACATTGGAGGAACATAATGGCACATGTGGCGATAGTGGTAGCACATTGGTGCCTTGTGATGTCACATTCGAGCATTGTAATGTCACAATGGAACACCATGAAGTCATATTGTAACATTGTTATGGTATATTGGAGCATTGTGATGTCACATTAGATCATTGTGAAATCATATGGTAACTTTGTGTTGGCACATTAGAACAATATAATGTCACATGGAGCAAGAGTGTTGGCACATTGGAGCATTGTGACATCACATTGGAGCATAGTGATTTCACAATGGAATATTTTGAAGTCATATTGTAACACTTTCATTGCACATTGGAGCAATATAATGACCCATGGGGCTATTGTGTTGGCAAATTGGAGTATTGTGATGTCACAGTGGAGCATTGTGATGTCACATTTTAGTTTGTGAAGTCATATTGTAACATTGTGATGGCACATTGGAGCATTGTGATGTCAAAATGGAACACTGTTAAGTCATATTGCAACATTTTCATGCACATTTGAGTAATATAATGACCCATGGGGCGATTCTTTGGCACACTGGAGAATTGTGATGTCACAATGGAGCTTCGGATTGGAATTTGTGAAGTCATATTGTAACATTGTGATTTCATGTTTCAGCAATATAATATCATGTGGGGCGAAAGTGTTGGCACATTGGAGAATTGTGTTGTCATATTGGAGCACTGTGAAGTCACAATGGAACATTGTGAAGTCATATTGTAACATTGTGAAGGCACCATGGAGTATTAAGCTGTCATATTGGAGCACTGTGATGACACAATGGAACATTGTGAAGTCATATTGCAACATCGTGATGGCACATTGGAGCAGTATAATGGTCCATGGGGTGATAGTACTGGCACACTGGAGCATTGTGATTCACATTGGAGCACTGTGTAGTCATAAAGTGAGATTGTCATGGTATACTGCTGCAATATTATCACACATGTGGAAATAGTGTTGTTGTGATGTCACATTGAATCATTGTGATGTCACATCGGAACAATGTGAAATCATGTTGTAACACTGTGTTGGCACATTAGAGCAATATAATATCACATGGAGTGATAGTGCTGGCACATTGGAGCATTGTGAAGTCAAATTTTAACATTATGGTGGCACATTAGATTAATATAATGACATGTGGGTCGAAAGTGTTGGCACATTGGAGCAATGTAATTCCACATTTGAGCATTGGGAAGTCACAATGGAACATTGTGAGATAATATTTTAACATTGTGATGGCACATTGCATCAATATAATGGCACGTAGGGAGATAGTGTTGGCATATATGAGCATTGTTATGTTACATTGGAGCATTGTGATGCCACATTGGAGCATTGTGAAGTCATACAGTAAGAATGTCATGTCACATTGGAGCAATATAAAAGTATATGGGGAGACATTTTACTCATATTGGAGCATTGTGTTGTCACATTGGAGCATTGTGAAGTGAAAATGGAACATTGTGAAGTCATATTGTAACATTTTAATGACACATTTTAGTAATGGCATATTGGGTGATAGTGTTAGCACACTGGAGCATTGTGATTTCACTATGGAATATTGTGATGTCACATTGGAACATTGTGAAGTCATAATGTAACATATTGATGGCACATATGAGCATTGTGATGCCCCTTTCGAGAATTGTGATGTCACACTGGAGCATTGTGATGTCACAATAGAACATTTGGAAGTCATATTGAACATTGGGATGGCACTGTAGAGCATTGTGATGGCACATGAAGCAATAGTTTTGGCACACTGAAGGATTGCGATGTCAAATTGGAGTATTGTGAAGTCACATTGGAGTATTGTGATGTCAAAATGGAACATTTTGAAGTCATATTGTAACACTGTGATGGCAAAATAGAGCATTGTGATATCACATGGGGTAATAGTGTTGGAACATTGAAGCATTGTGATGTCACATTGGAGCATTGCGATGTCACACTGCAGCACAGTGATGTCACAGTGGAACATTGGGAAGTCATAATGTAACATTGTGTTGTAATATTGGACCATTGTTGTCACGCCACCTCCAGTGGAGCCTGCATGAGGAAATCTCCGTAGGTCGAGGCTGAGAAAACTTCAAAGGAAGAATGCCTCCTGGAGATGGCTGTGTTAATAGAGCATGCCGTGTCTTTGGCTGTTCTACTTTAGTTCCTGTCTTTACTGATGCAATATTATTCTTAATCTTTCTTCATAGAGAGATTGTTTTGTACCTACTCAGATCGTTAGGCCCACCTAAAGAGAAGCTAGATATGGATGATTTCCTGGGAACTTAGTCATCTGATACTATACTTCCTCAGGTGTCTCTGTTCAGTCATCAAGAAGCCAAGACAGAGAAAGTCTTGGTCCAGTCAATCTACCTCTGGTCCCCCTCCCTTAGACAAGTCCAGGCCTGAATGCTTGAGTTGGCCTAAAAATGTGAGGCTGTTTTGCCCTCTTTATGGGATAGACCCCTGATAATCACATGCATGACTAATCCCAATGACGGGTAAGACCCTCCCAGACTGATGAACCTAAGACAGGGGCCA
>NW_008332039.1:231977-237169 GCF_000622305.1 Nannospalax galili | reverse complement strand
AAAATGGTTAAACCGCAGAACAATGGCTTATTGATGTAATCATGTAACTTTGTAATTTATAATCTGAGCTCTGCAGCTGCAAAATTACACTCAGACTTTCACCAAACTCCTGTGTGTTTGTCTGTTTGTCATTCGCCAAATCCTTGTCCACCGTTTCGGGTACCCTGCTCCCGTCGGACTGAACTGCTCCGGTCTGGGCTGGTCCGTCACAGGTGGCGCCCGAACAGGGACCCTCGGAGGGTAAGCTATCTCTCCTCTTTTTTCTCTTTTCAACAATTTTCAGGCAAGTATAGGATCTCACCAGAGCGCTGCAGGCTCACTGATAAAGGATCTCCAGGTTAAGATGACAAGAAGGTAGCAATCATGGGGCACTCTCAATCCAAAAACAGAGACTTGTTTCTCTCAATTTTGGGGCATATGCTCGAGCGTCAAGGGAGCAAGGTTTCTATAAAAATATGCTTAGATGCCTCATCAGCTGTGGTCCAAGGAATGGCCTATGCTGCAGCAGTGAAGGGAGAGTGTTTTAGCGCCTATGTTCAAAATCTTAAAAGTAGGCCTCAGACCAATAACGAGGCGATCTGTCTCTCATGTGGAAAGCCAGGTCACATGAGTAAAGAATGTTTCAGTAAAATAAAAGAAACAATAATGGAGAAAGAAAACCTGGTAATAAGCGAGGACCTCCTGGGATTTGTCCTAGGTGCAAGAAAGGAAAACATTGGAAAAATGAATGTAAGTCTAAGTATCAAAAAGATAGGACACCCCTAGATAGGAAGAAGAAAAGGAGACAAAAAATGAGGAGAGGGGCAAGCTCTCAGACCCTTAAAAGAAAGAGCGATAGAGATGGTGAAGTCAGGTAAGGAAAAAGACAAACAATTTGAACTAAATCTTTTGATTGAAGTTTTTAATATGTATGATCTTCCTAGAGCCACTCCAGGAAGTGCTGGGTTGGATTTTGCAGCAAATAAAGATTATATACTCTCCCTTATGGAAGGGACCCAATTAATAGAGACCTCTGTTAAAGGAGGTCTGCCTTTGGGTACATTTGGCTTAATAATTGGCAAAAGTTCAAATTATAAACTCTTAAAGAAGTGGTACAGATATATAAAAATCAGAGAGTGGCCCCTTACCTCAGAAAAAATACAGGCTGTAGAGGAATTAGTGAAAGAACAGCTAGATAAGGGACATTTAGTAGAATCAACCAGTCCCTGGAATACACCTATATTTGTCATTAAGAAAAAATCCGGTAAGTGGAGACTATTGCAAGATTTAAGAGCAATAAATGAAACCATGCATGACATGGGGGCTTTACAGCCTGGTCTGCCTTCACCGGTGGCAATCCCCTTTGACTTATTTATTATCGTTATAGACCTGCAAGATTGCTTCTTTACGATACAATTAAGTCCTGAGGATTCTCAGAGATTTGCTTTCAGTGTTCCATCAACTAATTTAAAACAACCTTTTCAAAGGTATCAATGGAAAGTACTTCCTCAAGGGATGAAAAATAGTCCAACCCTATGTCAAAAATTTTTGGATAAAGCATTGAGAGATATTAGGATCAAATACAAGGATGCTTATATAATACATTATATGGATGATATTCTATTGGCCCATAAAACTAAAGCCAATTAATAATTAAGGGGAGAATTAGATCAAAAGAATTATTTGGTAGAGATGTGCATAGTATAATTATCCCTTATACGAAACAGCAATTAGAGTATTTATTGCAAATGATGATGACTTGGGATTGGCATTATTAAATTATACAGAGAAAATCAAAATTCATGTACCTCAGAATCCATTATTGAAATTTGTTAAAGAAACAGAAATATTTCCATCAAAAGTGTCTCAGGAACATGTATTAAATGCCATGTTGGTATTTACAGATGGCTCCTCTAATGGAACCTCTGTGGTGTTTACACCTGGCACTCCACCTATTATCAAAAGGAAGGAAGGTATATTTGCTCAATAAGCAAAAATAATTGCAGTCATAACTACAGCTGAGACCTTTAGACAACATTTTAACCTCTATACTGACTCTAAGTATGTAGTTAACCCTTTTCCAGCCTTAGAGACTGCTCTGTTATCTGAAAGCTCAAAAATTCTACTTTTATTACAAAAATTACAAAGTGTGATTATTAACAGGCTAAATAAATATTTTATTGGTCATATAAGAGGACATACTAATTTTCCAGGTATGCTATCTTTAGGTAATAAAATAGCAGACTTATTAACCAAAGAACAATTTATGGGAAATTCTCTGAGAAGGGATCTGCCCAGCAGTATTCTGAGGACTCCCCAATATGGGACCTACATCAGCCTCGGCTGTAGGGCAGTACCAGCAAACTCCCTGGGAGGGGACGTGCATTAGTCCTGGCTGCTTCTGCTTCCCCAGTCTGACCTCCGGTTTCTCCCCCCACACCACCAGCAAGGTAAGAGAGCTCAAGAAACCACTTTTGTTTTTGGTTTCTCTCCTGGTTTTAGCTAGCCAGCAATCTGTCGCCATCTGGTTCTGAGCTCTGATCAGAGAAACTAGGTGGGAAACTGGATGCAACAAATGTCCCCTAAGTTGGGTTCCAGAGGAGACATCCCTGGACCCACCTGGCCATGAGCCCAACAGCTTGTCTTTTGGGACCTGGATTTGATCGCCATCTGGTTGATGTAATTTGTCTGTGCTTGTCTTGTTCTGTGTTTTGGTCTTGTATCTGTGTTTGTCATGGATGCCTGTGCTGAGATCTCAAGGAATTCTGTCATATATGTTTATGATTATTGTCTTCATACGTTTCCATCAAAAACCTTAAATGATATGGAGCGCGCAGTCCCGCGGGGATCGGTCCCCTGCGCGTGCCCTGGAAGGCAGCGAGTTCCGCAGGGATCGGCTTCTCTGTTCTCAGTCGCGCGTTGCTGTCCGCCGCTTTAGCGCTGAAAGTCTGGCAGCACCACGGCTCTGTGTTGGCAGCGGGTTTTTGCTTCTCCGCTGCTTCCCTGTGTCTTCCGTGGCTCTCTGCTGCTGGGGCTTTCCCCAGCCATGTCCGGCCCTAATTTCACCTTTGCACTTTCCTCAAGGTGCGAGTTCCACCGGCCGCTGGACCACGCGGGAAAGTACAGGGCAGCTGAAGCTGGGTGTCCGTGAGTCGATGACAGGAATGCTGCCCCCCGTGGGGACTAGATTGCAGGCAGGAGACACAGGACTCAGTCCAGCCAGATTCAGTGGTACAGCTCTTTATTCTCCAAGTCTCAGTGACCCAGTTCCTGCTCTAGCTCCAGCTCCGCTTCCAGCTCCCAATTATTGAGAGAAGACTAGGATATTTTATACTGTAGGGGCAGTGGTAAAAGCTTTAGCTGATAGGCACTTTGCGAGATACCCTATTTACATATGGAAGTGGGCTCCTGCCATGCTGCCAGACTGCCTGAAAAATCACACAGGAAAGCATGGTATTTCCAGAGCCAGAGGCCATGTTTATGTTAGGGCATTTGTGGTGGGCACTTCAAAAGGGTGAGTCAGGAGGATGCTAGGAAAAGCACTCTATTGTTAAAAGGAGTCCCTGCATTTTATGCCGAGCCCGTGGGCTATCTGGTCATGAAGGAACTTCTACTTCACACAACAGAGGTCCCCAACATCTCCTCCTCTTCGATTTAAATATGGAGAAGTGCCATTGCCAGCCCTAAAGGCCAACTCATCTCATCTCAGGAGAATTCAAAGTCCGATAACTGACCATGACCTGTTCTGTAGTGATTTTCAGCAATAACAGTAACTGTCAGCAAAGAAATCTTAAAAAACAGTGAGCAAGCATAATACACAGTATTATCAGAGGGCAACAAGGGATAGGAGCCATGCAAACAAGGGATTGCTAAGCCAAATAGATTACAAAGTTTTTGAGAGTGTTAACATTGGTTTCAACGACATTTGATTCATTTACAGAGAAACATCTTTCCTGATATCATATAGTTCCCATGTTCAACAGTTATCAAGTCAAATGTTCTTTTGTTGTGAAGCATAACTTCTGGCGAGAGAGTTCATTTGTTGTTGGAGAAACTCCAGGCTATCAGTCACGAATGTCACTGCTTGGTTCAGCTTGTCTCAGCCAAAGCAGGATCAGGTACAGCTTGTTGCCATAGCAACGTCTCCAGCATCCAGTGTTAAGTTCGGTCTCTGCCAGCAGGGGAAGGGTGGTAGCTGGTACTGCTGTCAGCAAAAATCTGTTGCTGGATGTACAGAAGAAGGCAATTAGACATTGGGGTAGGTGGTGAAAGTGAAGAAAGTTAGACTTGTTTCAGGACATAGTTGATCTTATTTGGTCCTCTGTCTTTCCTGTAGAATAACATTGTAAGTTAGCACAGACTTGGCTGCAGATGTAAGCTGTTGAGAGACATGAAAGTTAGCTTTAGGGTACCTAGAGAATACACCTGAGTAGAATTTTGTTATTGCTCTAATGCTCCAGCGATTGTCCCATGGATCTGATTCTTTCCTTGAAAAATAAAATCTCTAGAACATGGTATTAGGGAGAGTGAGGGCTGTCTGAAGCTGTGGTGTTAAGCAGGGTAAAGACAGCCATGAGGATGACAGAAAAAGAAGCTCTAGGAGGACATCTGCGGCGTGCAGATTCCACTAGGTCATGGATCTCTTTCCATGTGATCCAGTGTGGCTCTGGGTGCCGTCTCCGCCTCTTTTTTTTCTTTGTCTCTGTCAGGGTCATGCGAGCCATTTTCTTCGTGGGCGAGGAGGTGTCGGACATTTCTAGCTGGAACTCAGATAGGCTTTGGTTGATCCTGTGCGAAAACACAAGCCAATCCTTTCCCTGTGGTCAACAATGGAACTGGTCCTTTCCAGAGTCCATCAAAGGGGTCCCTCCATCTGACCATGATGGGTGGTACTGGGTGTGTCTGAGCCCAGTGTTGGGTGATGGGAGGAGCATCTGTCCCTCTATATACATTAAGTACATTAAGGGTGAACAAGGCTAATGTTAATTGAATATTGGGAGAATATGTTGTTTGAGCCTGTCTTTTTAATTGGTCCTTTAAGGTTTTGTGTGACCTTTCCACAATGACTTGTCCCTGTGGGTTGTATGGGATGCCAGTGTGATGGATGATTTTCCACGCTTCAAAAAAATTTTTAAATGAGGAGCTAGTAAATGCTGGGCCATTGTCTGTCTTTAATTGTGTAGGGAGGCCCATAATGGCAAAGGATGAAAGCA
>NW_008332039.1:230383-231411 GCF_000622305.1 Nannospalax galili | reverse complement strand
AGCGGTGGCTACTTTATCTGCTATGGCATTTCCTTCAGTAAGGGGTCCTGGGAGTGGAACCTGATAGGTGGGACAAATAATGGAGCCACTCTTTTTTGTAATAGTGTGGAAATTTTAATTAGCAGAGGTGAGATGGGGTTACCATCAATTTTAATAAAGGAACGACCTAGCCATGGGAGTAAATTAACAGCATAGATGCTGTCAGAGTAAAGGTTGAAGGGCTTATTAATTTTATCAAGAGCCATATAGATAGCAAAGAGCTCTTTAAACTGTGGGGATTTATCAGATAGGGGCTGAAAGTATATCACAGGTGGGTCATCAGGAGAGACATATATGACCAATGCAGCTCCTTTTTTTCCTCCATCTGTAAAGGCTGTAATAGTTTCTTTTATTGGTTTATGGCAAAAACACCTAACAGCTTTGCGTAATTCTTTAAGTTCTGCTGCTGGGAGTGGGAACCAGGCTAGTGGGCGTTGCCTTGTTATTTGTAAGTTAACAGGAAAAGCCTCTACCGGCTTTAAGAGCCATTGTACATCTGATAATGAGGAGATAATGAGAGTGTCCGGTTCCTTTCCTATAATTTGCATAATTCTGTCTCTCCCTTGTTGGACCATGGAGGCAAGAGTGTCCACTTCTGTAAGGAAGCGAGGAGCGCCACCTACTGGCGTGTGAAGCCATTCTAGTACTCCGTGTGGCTGATGAATTGCTCCTACCATGGTCGGGGAGGAATTAAATATTAAGAGTTGGACAGGTAGCTTAGGGTCATATCTCATTAGTGATGCCTTTTGGAAGTGGCTATTAATTAATTGGAGAGCACTTTTTGCATCTGGGTTTAGATACCGTCTGGAGGCTGGGTTTTTGTCTCCCTTTAAGAGATCAAAGACTGGCTGTAATTGACTTGTGGGGATGGAAAGCCATGGCCTTAGCCAATTAATATTACCTAGAAAACTTTGAAGTGAGTTAAGTGTGAGTGGATGGGGTACGTCCAGGACAGGTTTGAGGGGCCTAACAGCAGTGGGCATTATTTG
>NW_008332039.1:228012-229153 GCF_000622305.1 Nannospalax galili | reverse complement strand
AGCTGCTGATTATGAGTGTCATTTCTTTTAGCTTGCATTAGGCACTCATCTCTAAATAAGGCTTCCCATTGTACAAATAATGGACTGGGGAGGGTAGATCTACAAATGTCCCTCCAATCCTGGGGAAGCAGGTTAGTATTAAATGTTTGTAGTATAGATTTAGTCTATGGAGCATGAATGCCATCCTCACATACAGCCTGGCGCAATTCTTTAAGTTCTGCCACTGGGAGTGGGTACCAGGCTAGGGGGCGTTGTCTGGTTATTTGCAAGTTAACAAGAAAAGCCTCTACCGGGTTTCCTGAGACTGCTGAGGCTGGAAATTTTGAGGCTGGCAGCTTTCATCATCTCTAAGGTTACACAGTTGCTCTGTGGCTGGGCATGGCTCCACAGGCGGTGGAGGTGCCACAGGGCTTGCAGGGAGCCAAGGTGGAGGGGGAGGGGAATTTACCTGAGAATCTTTGGAAGCTTTTGAAATCTGAGCATTAGCATCTGGGCTTGTTAAATCAGCAAGAGAGGGGTGAGGATTAATTTTGCTGATGGGTGGTTTTTGTCTGACTTCTGTTGAATCTGCTACTGGGCAGCCTGCAGGGTTTTTTTTATCACTTAAAACCTCTCTTTTATTATTCTCTCGTGCTTGTAAGCTTTCTTCAATTCTAGGTGGGTTTTTTAAGCATTGCTGGATGGCTGCCATTATCGGGAAAAAGGAGAGAGGAAAATTATGCTTTTCTTGGGTTTCTTTCTTATAAGCCAAATGTGCAAGAAAGTTCCAGACCTCAGGATCAGATATGTCTGCTGATAAGATCCAGGGTGCAAACTGATATACCTCATTCCAAAATTTTAAGCTTTCCTCTTTGGAAATTTTAAGTCCTCTAGATTTGAGCAGGGTTTTAAGGGAACGAATTTGGCGTTTTCTCTGGCGTGATGCTGAATTTCCCATTATGAAGGGAAGATGTTTTTACAGCAGTCGGACACTAGAGGGCAGAAGCGCCTTGGCTGAGACTGCAGAGAAAAAAATGTGTGTCACTTTAAATCTTTTGTCCTTGGAGCCACTTTAGCCGCTTTTGGCCTCAGCAGGGATAGCTAATTTGCATTTTCACTGACTCGGTTTTAGCTGCGGCTTGAATGTTTGTGGGTGGAGAGA
>NW_008332039.1:221320-227708 GCF_000622305.1 Nannospalax galili | reverse complement strand
TACCTGATGATTTTTGGGAGCTTTTGAAATCTGGACGTTAGTATCTGGGCTTGTTGAATCAGCAAGAGGGGGGTAAGAGTTAATTTTGTTGATGGGTGGGTTTTGTCTGACTTGGTCAAATTCTATTTTTGGAGCTGTTGAATCTGCTACTGGGCAGTCTGCAGGGTTTTTTTTAATCATGTAAAACCTCTCTTTTATTATTCTCTGGTGCTTGTAGGCTTTCTTCAATTCTAGGTGGATTTTTTAAGCATTGCTGGATGGCTGCTATTATTGGGAAAAAGCAGAGAGGAAAATTATGCTTTTCTTGGGTTTCTTTCTTATAAGCCAAATGTGCAAGAAAGTTCCAGACCTCAGGATCAGATATGTCTGCTGATAAGATCCAGGGTGCAAACTGATATACCTCATTCCAAAATTTTAAGCTTTCCTCTTTGGAAATTTTAAGTCCTCTAGATTTGAGCAGGGTTTTAAGACAACGAATTTGGCGTTTTTTCTGGCGTGATGCTGAATTTCCCATTGTAAGGGAGGTGTTTTTACAGCAGTCGGACACTAGAGGGCTTGGAGCGCCTTGGGAAGTTATAAGCCCCTAGGTTTGCAGAAAAAAAAGTTGCAGTTTTAAATCTTTTGTCTGGGAGCCGCTTTGAGCTCCAGGTGCTCAGCAGGGGCTAGTTAATTTAAATTCTTAATGAACTGGTTTTAGCTGTGGTTTGAATGCCTGGCACAGGGTAACAGAGCTGACTAGAGAAATCTGCCTGACTCTAAAGCTTAGGTGGAGATCCCTGGAACTTTGGGGAATTTTTCTAGCAGTGTTCAGATAGAAAAGTGGGGTGAAGTGATGGTCCCCAAGGGAACGTTCCTGAAATTAAAATTTCAGGGGATTCCACTTTGGCTTCCAGCACAGGCCTGCCCACAAGTTTGAGAGGCTGGCGGCTAGCTGGCACGAGGTTCAGAGGGTCCCACGTTGTGGCACCAGATATGGGGGTGTGGGATCTCGGGGCACCAGCTGCTGGGCGTGGTGCTGGTCTCCCACACACCGCTGGAGTGTGGCGTGGTGCACGTCCGCGCTGCTGGCGAGTGGCCCTGACCAGGAAACCTCAGTTGCTTCCTCTGTCTTTAGCATTCTCATGCGAAGACTTGAGAATGGAAACAAAAGGAGGAAATTAGAAGAGATTTTTATTATTTCCCTCCTTGTGGGGAGGGATACTCATGAATCCTGCATTTCTGTGGGCACCAGCTCCTAGCTGGCATGAGATTAAGAGTCTCTCAATTTGGGCACCAGATATGGCGTGCGCGGTCCCATGGGGATCGGTCCCCTGTGCGCACCCTGAAAGGCAGCGAGTACCGCAGGGATCAGCTTCTCTGTTCTCAGTCACGCATCACTGTCTACCACTTTAGTGCTGAAAGTCTCGCAGCACCACGGCTCTGCATTGGCAGCGGGTTTTTGCTTCTCCACTGCTTCCCTGCATCTTCCGTGGCTCTCTGCTGCTGGGGCTTTGCTCAGCCATGTCCCGCACTAATTTTACCTTTGCACTTTCCTCAAGATGCGAGTTCCACCGGCCGCTGGACCACACAGGAAAGTACGGGGAGGCTGAAGCTGGGTGTCCGTGAGTCGATGACAGGAATGCTGCCCCCCGTGGGGACTAGATTGCAGGCAGGAGACACAGGACTCAGTCCAGTCAGATTCAGTGGTACAGCTCTTTATTCTCCAAGCCTCAGTGACCCAGTTCCTGCTCTAGCTCCAGCTCCGCTTCCAGCTCCCAATTATTGAGAGAGGACTAGGATATTTTACACTGTAGGGGCAGTGGTAAAAGCTTTAGCTGATAGGCATTTTGTGAGATACCCTATTTACATGTGGAAGTGGGCTCCTGTCACGCTGTCAGACTGTCTGAAAAATCACACAGGAAAGCATGGTATTTCCAGAGCCAGAGGCCATGATTATGTTAGGGCATTTGTGGCGGGCACTTCAAAAGGGTGAGTCAGGAGGATGCTAGGAAAAGCACTCTATTGTTAAAAGGAGTCCCTGCATTTTATGCTGAGCCTGTGGGCTATCTGGTCACGAAGGAACTTCTACTTCACACAACAGAGGTCCCCAACAAAATATCTTTATTTTATTGGCTGAACTGGTTGTTTAAGGTCCTTATTTATTGCATAGCTTTTGGGGTTTGCTTTCATAATATATCTTTGGTTTGCTCGCTTTGGAAGTTATTTTTGGTTTGACATTCTTGATCTGGTTTATATTCCTTTCAGACCTCTAAAGGCTTGAAAATGGTTTGAGAAAATTAAACTGTTGGTTATAGGTTTGATCTAATATGTTAACTCATCTTCATGGCTGGAAATAACTTCTGGGACTGGTCTTCCTATCTCATCCTTTTGGCCTTGTCCTTTTCCCTCAGTTTCCTTCAGCACTGCTCTGTATGCATGTAGATACGGTCTGTTTGGGGACAGATGCTTTTCGCTCTTGGAAACTCTGCTGGCTCACATATGACTGTGCTTTTCTCCATTGGAACTAAAAAAATCAGTCTTGGTTTTAAAACTGGTTTGTCATAACATTATGTCTAACCACAGTATTTATTGCATGAAACCATTATAAATGTATAGACATGTTTGCTACTAAGAAAACTTTTATTAAATAATTTACTAAATATCAAATTATAAGTAAAACATCTCTAAACTTTTAAAGGAGACTTGGTTGTTTAAAACCTGCTTCAAGGCTTACAAGGGCATCTCAAAGTTTATACAGTATAATACTAAATTTAGATTAATTGCTCATATATATGAGGTAAAATATTACTTGGTAAATTTGTTTATCAATGTTATTAAAAAATTATTAAAGTCTAAACAGCGTTGTAACAGTATTCCTTAAATGATTGTGCTGGGGGTTGTGTACCAATTGCTTCTCTTCACCTTGTATTTATATGCTTTACAGAAGGTCATCACAATTGGACTTGTTGACTATTGTATTCTTTAATTAAAGGAGATATAGGCAGGGTCATTGGACCATTACCTGAGTATCCACCTGCTCTTCCCAGCCAACTGTATGTAATTTGGCCCTAATCACATATGGTCTCCTGGGTTTGGGAAGGACTAAAGTATATTATCTGGGAAAGGCTAGGAAATGCTTTCCATGGTAAATACTCTCAGGTCACCTATATGCCTCAGAAACTCCTCAGTCATCTCTGTAAGTAAGCTCAGTAAATTCATTGGTTCCCCAGGAAAGCCTTAGTCAAACATTGGGTTGACACTGGAACCTTAGAAGGGAATAGACATTGCTTGGAGTCAGAGGGTAATTCTCACAACAGATGGAATGTTTATTTGTTGATGATATTGTGTCTCATTGTTATTTAAAAAATACAAAATTAAAAGATATTGGAAGGATATGGAAATGGAGATATTTTACTAAGAAGGATTTATAAATGAAAATTATGATGGCTGGATATTTCCAAAATTAACAAGAAAAAAACAATGAGAAAACCTAAGGAGCCAGGGGCTCCCTGCCAAGCCCACATGACCCTGAGGACCAGATCCTCAACCGACCTTAAAGTAAAAGTAAAATGGTTTATTTGGGCCAACTATATGGTCTTAAACACCCCAAAAAATATAACCAAAAATTAATAAGTATATTTCTTTAAGAGTCCAAAGAATTGTATTTCTCAAACATTAGACTTAAGTCCAGGTAAAACGTTATTTAGACAATTATTTCTCATTAATGATTTTGTTCTTAACAGGAAAATACTGCTCAGGTATAAGGCTTCAAATCTTGGTCTCCAATACTATAGTGCCCACCTACAGCTGCTATTGTTCTAAAATGATGACTTAGTTTATTTTACTTTCTACTGATTCTAGCCACTCCAACAGTTATCAGAGTATCTAAAAACAAATCCTAAGTTCACCATTCTCAAGTCCAGTCTTGGCGGCTCAAAAAAAAAAATAAAAAAACGACCAGTAGATGGATGTTTTAAAAGCCCCCATCAAAAAATTCCAACGGATTTTAAGTGTTTCTTCTGGTTCCCTGTCTAGAACTTGTAATACTAATTATTCTTGCCTTTACTTGTCTTTAATGTCTCAGTTTGAGAGTCTTTTAAATAGGCCCCCTGAAGGGGTACCCCAATTGCCACACTGTATGTCCCTGTTCAGCATGGAAAAAGCCAAAGCGGTCTGCGTCCCAATTCCCCATAGGCAAATTGGGTTACCTCTTCAAAAATAATAATAATAACAATAGTAAAAAAAATCTTAATTCTTATGTTCTCCTTCTAAATAATAAAAACTGTAACTGGATCCTGGAAAGGACCCAACATTCTAATAACCTCGGGAAGAGGATATGCATTTGTGTTTCCACAGGACGCTGAAGCTCCCATCTGGATTCCTACAGGTTCATCAGGCCCTGCAATAAAGTCTTGAAAAAAAACCCAAAACACTAAAAGACATGACCAAAAAGATGGGGAAACTCAGATTTTCTTATCTGCAGACCAAGGCAGCTCAGAAGGCCATCCATTACCCACTAGTCTCCTGATTACTTTTTAGATTATTCCATTGCTAATCCAAATTATGATTATACCTCTTATTTAACAAATAATGTGCAAAAGTTTGATGGTTATATTTCTTATATTCCTAATACATTAAAAGAACCAATTAGGAGACGGTACACTCCTGGATGGGTGGCACTTATTTACGTTAGTCACTCTCCTACAGACAATAAGACTAGTATAGCTTTTTCCACCTTTTCGTGGCTGCCAACATGTTGCTCTTAAAGAAGCCTAAAGAAACTAAAACTACATTTATTGGGGTAAGAACATGTATAAATTATCCTTATGGAATTTTAGCTGCTAACCCAGAACATTTTACCATTTATAATCATGGGAAATCTTATCATGTAAAATGTACAAATTGTGTGTTTACTAATTGTCTTACTTCCTCATTGGATAAAGATTATTCTCTAATAGTACTATTAAAGCGACCTAGTTTTGTTATGCTTCCAGTAGATTTAGGATCAGATCCTTGGTATGATAACACAGCTTTACAAACATTGAGAAATTTGAATGAATTAATCAGGCCAAAAGGATTCATTGCAGCATTGGTACTGGGCATAGGTGCATTGATTACCAACTTGACTTTGCTTACTGTTTCCACTGTTGCTCTAGTGGAAGAAGTCAGAACGGCACATTTTGTAAATAATCTTAACAAAAATATTTCATTGGCTTTGGCAGATCAATATAACATTAATCAAAAGCTAAACAGGATAAACTCTTTAGAGAAAGTAGTGCTAGCTCTAGGACAAAAAATACAAAATTTAAAGGTACAGCTCTCCACAAAATGTCATGCAAGTTTTAAGTTTATTTGTGTGACTCCATTACAATACAATTTGTCCTTGAATTGGAATGCTACCAAGAATCACTTGTTATGGATATGGAAAGATACAGAGATATCACATGATATGAAAGATTTACAAGAGTAAATAACTTCAGTAAGTAAAGCTCATTTAGATGATGAAGGCATAGGAAGTCTAGCACAATCCTTAAGAGATAACATTCAGTCACTCAATACTTTTGGTTGGATGCATAATTTAATTACTATAGGAACAATTGTTGGAGTCATTTTACTTATTCTTTTTCTGCTTCCAGTCATCGTCAGACTGATTTTCACCTCTATCTTTTCTCTCCGCCAAGAAGTACACAAAATTCACTTAAAAAATAAAAAAGAAAGAAATGTCATGCCACCTCCAGTAGAGCCTGCGTGAGGAACTCTCCATAGGTTAAGGCTGAGAAAACTTCAAAGGAAGAATGCCTCCTGGAGATGGCTGTGTTAAAAGAGCATGCCGTGTCTTTGGCTGTTCTACTTTAGTTCCTGTCTTTATTGATGCAATATTATTCTTATTCTTTCTTCATAGAGAGATTGTTTTGTACTTACTCGGATCATTAGGCTCACCTAAAGAGAAGCTAGATATGGATGATTTCCTGGGAACTTAGTCATCTGATACTATACTTCCTCAGGTGTCTCTGTTCAGTCATCAAGAAGCCAAGACAGAGAAAGTCTTGGTCCAGTCAATCTCCCTCGGGTCCCCCTCCCCTAGACAAGTCCAGGCCTGGATGCTTGAGTTGGCCTAAAAATGTGAGGCTGTTTTGCCCTCTTTATGGGATAGACCCCTGATAATCACATGCATGACTAATCCCAATGACGGGTAAGACCCTCCCAGACTGATGAACCTAAGACAGGGGCCATGAGGGCAATCATGGTTACCCAAGGACGGGCAACTTCAGAACCTGAGGAGAGGCAACCTAAGACAGGGAGGTCATAATAAAATAGGGAAAAGGGACGGTGACTCCCATTCCCAGGGCTATCCCTGGGAAGCCTCACTTAAAATAATAAGGGGAGATGTAGGGACCTGAGGCTTGAG
>NW_008332039.1:206335-220829 GCF_000622305.1 Nannospalax galili | reverse complement strand
GCACATAGGGGTTTGAGGTCAGCTCATTGTGTAACCACAGAATATAAATTTTAAAGGTCTCTAATGTGACTCACCAAGATGAAAAACAGAAACTTTCTGTTTAGCACTAGTTAATGTTTGACAATGTATTTTGATTCACCTGTGTTTCACTTTTGTCTCTGGAATCAGAACTCTTAGAAAATGGTTAAACCGCAGAACAATGGCTTATTGATGTAATCATGTAACTTTGTAATTTATAATCTGAGCTCTGCAGCTGCAAAATTACACTCAGACTTTCACCAAACTCCTGTGTGTTTGTCTGTTTATCATTTGCCGAATCCTTGTCCATGCTTTCAGGGACCCTGCTCCTGTCCGACTGAACTGCTCTGGTCTGGGTTGGTCCGTTGCACATTGTAATGTCACAATGGAACTTTGTGAAGTCATATTTTTACATTGTGATGTCACATTGGAGCAATATAATGGCACATGGGGAGATAATGTTGGAATATTGGAGCATTGTGATGTCACATTGGAGCCTTGTTGTGTCACAATGGACCATTGAGAAGTCATATTGTAACACTGTAATTGCATATTGGAGGAATATATTGGCACATGCGGTGATAGTGTTGGCACATTGGAGCATTGTGATGTCACATTAGATCATTGTGATGTCACATTGGAACATTGTGAAATCATATTCTTACATTGTTTTGGAACATTGGAGCAATGTAGTGTCACATGGAGCGAGAGTGTTGGCACTTTGGATCATTGTGATGTCCCCTTAGAGAATTGTGGTATCACAATGGAATATTTTGAAGTCTTATTGTAATATTGTGTTGGCATATTGGAGCGATATAATGGCCCATGGAGCGATAGTATTGTACATTGGAGCATTGTGATGTCAAAATGGAACATTGTGACATTATGATGTCATATTTTAACATTGTCATGGTACATTGGAAGAACATAATGACGTGGGGTAAAAGTTTTGGTATATTGGATCATTCTGATGTCATATCGGAGCATTGTGAAGTCACAATGGAACACTGTGAAGTCATATTGTAACGTTGGATTGGCACCCTGGAGCATTGTGATGTCGCATTGGAACATGGTGAAGTCATATTGTAACATTGTGATGGGATATTGGAGCAATATAATGGCACCTGAGGAGAAAATGTTGGCACATTCAAGCAGTCTGATGTTACATTGGTGCATTGTGATATCACAGTGGAACATTAAGAAGTCGTACTGTCACATTATAATGGCACATGGGGCTATAGCATTGGCACATTGGAGCATTATGATGTCCCATTGGAGCATTGTGATGTCACATTGGAGCATTGTAAAGTCATATAGTAAGACTGTCATGGCACATTGGAGCAATATAATGGCATAAGGGGCGAGAGTGTTGGCACACTGGAGCATTGTGATGGCACATTGGAGCATGGCGATGTCACATTAGAACATTGTGAAGTGATATAGTAACATCGTGATGGCAAAATGAATCACTATAATGGCACATGGGGCAATAGTGTTGGCGCATTGCAGCATTGTGATATCACATTGGAGCACTGAGATGGCACTTTGGAACACTGTGAAGTCATATAGTAACATTGTGATGACACATTATAGAAACATAATGGCAGATGGGACGATAGTTTTGGCACATTGGATCATTGTGATATCACATTGTAGCAATGTGAAGTCATATTATAGCATTGTGATGGCAAATTGCAGCACTGTGGTGTCACATTGGAGCATGGAGATGTCACACTGGAGAATTGTGACATCACAATGGAAAATTGTGAAGTCATCTTGTTAAATGGTGTTGGCACCATGTAGCATTGTGATGTTACAATAGAACATTGGGAAGTCATATTGTAACATTGTGGTGTCACATTTCAGCAATATAATGGCACATGGGGCCATAGAGCTGGCATATTGGAGTATTGTGATGTAACACTGGAGCATTTTGATGTCACAATGGACCATAGAGAAGTCATATTGTAGCATTTTGATGGCACATTGGACCAATATGATGGCACATGGGGCGATAGTGTTGGCAAATTGGAGCACTGTGATTTCACTTTGGAGCATTGTGATGAGACAATGGACCATTGTGATGTCATATTTTAACATTGTCATGGCACATTGGAGGAAAATCAAGGGTGATGGGGCCATAGCGAAGGCACATTGGAGGATTGTTCTGTCACATTGCAGCATTGTGATGTCACATTGGAACAATATGAAGTCATATTTTAACATTGCATTGGCACATCCAAGCAATATAATGGCAATGTGGCGAAAGTGTTGGCACTTTGGAGCTTTGTGATGTCACATTGGAGCATTGTGGTGTCACAATTGAATATTGTGAAATCATATTTTAACATTATGATGGCACCATAGAGGATTGTGATATCACATGGGGAGATACTGCTGGAACATTGGAGCATTATGAAGTCACATTGGTGTATTTTGAAGTCACATTGTAAAATTGTGATGGGACATTGTAGCAAAATATTGGTACATGGGGTGATAGTTTTCGCACATTGGAGCATTGTGATTTCAAAATGGAACATTGTGAATTCATATTGCACATTGTGATGCCACCACGGATGATTTTGTTGTCACATTGGGGAATGTGAAGGGACATTGAGCACCGTGTCTGCATATTGAGCATGGTGACAATACAATGGATCACAGTAATGACAAAATTGCACACAGTTGATGGCCTTATGGAGCATTGTTATGGCACATGTGCCAATACAGTTGTCACATGGGAGCATTGTGATATTACATTGGAACATTTTGAAATCACAATGGAACATTGTGAAGTCATATTGTAACATTGTAATGGCACATAGTGCATTTTGTTGTCACATTGTGATGACACAATGGAACACTGGGAAATCTTAATGTAACATTATGATGGCATCATGGAGCATTGTGATGTCACAATGGAACATTGTGAAGTCATATTGTAAAATTGTGATGGCCCACTGGAGCTATATAATGGAATGTGGAGCGATAGTGTTGGTACATTGGAGCAGTGTAATGTCACATTGGAGCACTGTTATGTCACAATGGAACATTAAGATGTCACATTTTAACATCGTGATGGCATATTGGAGCAATATAATGGCACATGGGGCGATACCGTTCGCACATTGGAGTAATGTGATGTCACATTGAAGCCTTGTGCTGTCACAATGGAACATTGTGAAGTCATATTGTCATATTGTGATGGCACCATAGAGCATAGTGATGGCACATGGGGCATAGTGTTGCCACATTGGAACATTGTGATGTCACATTGGAGCCTTGTGACGTCACTACGGAACAATGTGAAGTCATATTGAAACATTGTGATTACATCATGGAGCAGTACAGTGGCACAGGGGGTGATAGATTTGTAACAGTGGAGCAACATGGCGGGAGATTTGAGCCAGTGACCCCCACGCAGTGATTTTTGGGGATGAGTAAGCGGACCATTCACCAGCCCATGCTGCCCCCAGTACCGGGGAAAATCAGATGCAACAGGGAGCCTAGTCAATCATGGACTCATTTAATACAGGTGTTACAGAGCTTATAAAGGCACCTGGAAATCCCCCCTCAGCCCTGAGGGTGTATCTTAAGGATGGTCACGTACTGATCATGCACTCCTCAGCAGTGAGGAAGTATCCTTCAGACTTTTAAAGCAAGTAAGGCTGCACCCCATTAACTTCCTCTCGAACCTCTGCAAGGTGGGGACTTTAGGGCCCCACATCTCCCCCTTTTATTTTTATTTTAAGGCTGGACTGACTTTATTCCATGGGTTACCCACCTCATAGTTGGCTCCCTGAAGGGAGATGACTATCTCCTTCCTCTAATCTTATGCATTTCTGCCTGTCTTAGGTTGTGTCACCTTTGCTCAAGCCTTGCCCGTCACTGGACCATTCACCTGGCCATGTGCATGTCCTGTATTAGGACTGCTTGTCATGGGACATCTTACCTGTCCTTGGTTAAAACTGCATCATGATTAAGGGCAGCCGCGTGTGTAATGCCAGCCCTTGAGAGTCTTAGTCTCTGCCTAACTCAGTTAGCCAAGCGAGGGCAACCAGAGGGGGTCCTGGGGGAGTCCGTAATTATGAGGATGTGCGCCGTGGCAATTCCCCGGGTCCTCTGTCGCTGAATTATCTGGCAAAGACACTTAAAGATAAGCATTATCAAGAGAAACAAGCAAGTCATGGCGTAGGACAAGTTGAAATATTTCTGAGACCACGTACCTTTTAGCAAATCAGTCAGTTGTCTGAAAGGCAAAGAGATTGACTGGCAATGAAGCCAAGGAACTTGGTCCTTCATCTCAGATGGATATAAATAAAGAGAGGAATTTTGTTTCATGAACTATTATCCAAGGACCATCACGTTAGTCAGTCGGACCCTGGCCTACCCACTTAAGGTTTTTCACAGGCACCCATATGGGGTTTGAATCTCCTGTAGAGTAGACACAGCCAAAGCCTCGACCCATGGTTAACAATGGATCTGGGCCTCTCCATCGCCCCATAATAGGGTCCTTCCATCTTACCCGTACTTCAGGTCTCTGCTCCTGTGATCCCCAGTGCTTCTGAAACCGGGATTCCAACTGATTTTTTTGAAAATTAAGAACATTAACAGTGAATAAGGCCATACCCAAGTTTGATGAGGGCTCATTCCCCTTTTTGTTTCTGTAATTGAATATTTAGGTTTTGATGGTTGCGTGCTACAATGTGTTGACCTTGGGGATTGTAGGGAATTCCTGTATTGTGTTTAGTTCCCCAAAATGAAAAGAAACCTTGTAAATTTTTACTCACAAAACATGGTCTATTATCAGTTTTAATTCTTTGGGGCAGTCCCAACGTAGCAAAGCACTGGAGAAAATGAGACTGAGCATGTTTAGACTACTCTCCTGTATGAGTGGTAGCCCAGTAGGCATGTAAGAATGGTCCAGACAGGAAGGTCCCCTCCAGCCACCTTCCCTGAACCTGGCCTTCCCAGCCTTCCCAGAGCCAGTTGCAGTGCACAGCCAACGGTGGGTTCATTTTTTTTAAATGTGCCCTGCAGCTGCCACCGGTCTCTGGCTGGGGAGGGGGACCCACCACCCGGCTTTTGTGAGGGCTCCTGACTCACGCACACCTTAGTTCAAGGTGGGTCGGGTGGGCGGTTTTCACGGCCGACCCCGTGCACTCCACTCCACCCTGCCCTTCTGAAAAAGGCATCCATGTGTCCTGTTTTAATGATCCTGGGAGACCCTGAAGCTGGCCAGGCCATGCCATAGGTGCCGCTTCTTACTTTGACCACTTTTGGTTTCACTTCTGTTGAATTTCTACATTCGTCCTCAAACTCTTCCTATGATTCCCATGTATCCCCAATAAAAATTTTAGCCCCAAGTAGCCAGGGAGCCAAATGAACAGGCTCTGCCCAAATCTTTTGAGCTACCAGATTTGACAGATCCAATCCCCTACTTTTAAACATATATCTCAGCACTTTAAGCGGTGGGTCCTCAGGCTTATTGATTGTGTTACCCATCTTTCCAGGAATCACTTACTCCTAACTTCCCGATAGGCACCAATCCGTTTTCTTCTTTCTTTCTTTTCTTCTTTTCACCTTCCTTGGAGCCCCACTTTGTGCGCCAGTTGTGGGGAGGTTCAAGCCGTGACCCCCGCTCAGTGATTATTGGGGATGAGTAAGCGCACCATTTGCCAGCCCATGCTACCCCCAGTACCAGGGACAATCAGACGCAACAGGGAACCTAGTCAAGTGGGGACTCATTTATTACAGGTGTTAGAGAGCTTATAAAGACACCTGGAAATTCCCCCTCCCAAAGGCACCATGGAGTATTGTGATGTAACAATGGAACATTGCGATATCATATTCTAAAATTGTGATGGCACATTGGAGCAATATAATGGCACATGCATCCATAGTGTTGGCACATTGGAGCATTATGTTACAATGGAACATTTACAAGTCATATTGTAGCATAGTGATGGCATATTTGAACAAAATTTTGCCACATGGGGCGCTAGTGCTGGCTCATTGGAGCATTGTGATATCACACTGGAGCAGTGTGATATCACAAAGAAACATTGTGACTTCATATTGTACAAATTTGATGGTACTATGGAGCAATATAACGGCACATGGGACAATAATGTTCACACATTGGAGATTATGATGTCACCTTGGAGCATTGTGATGTCATATTGTAACATTGTGATGGCACATTGGAGTAATATAAAGGCACATGGGGTGATAGGCTGGAGCAGTGTGATATCACAAAGAAACATTGTGACTTCATATTGTACAAATTTGATGGTACTATGGAGCAATATAACGGCACATGGGACAATAATGTTCACACATTGGAGATTATGATGTCACCTTGGAGCATTGTGATGTCATATTGTAACATTGTGATGGCACATTGGAGTAATATAAAGGCACATGGGGTGATAGGGTTGTTACAAGGGCACATTGGAACAATATAAAGGCAACATGGGGCGATAGTGTTGTTACATATGAGCATTGTTATGTCACATTGGAGCATTGTGATGTCACATTGGAACATTGTAAAGTCATATTCTAACACTGTGATGGCACATAGAACCAATATAACTGCACAAGTGGCGATAGTGTTGGCACATTGGAGAATTGTGATGTCACAATTGACCATTATTAATTCATATTGTAACATCGTGATGGCAGAGTGGAGCAAGATAAGACACATTGCGAGATAGTGTTGGCACATTGGAGCATTGTGATGTCACTTTGGAGCATTATGATGTCACAGTGAAACCTTGTGAAGTAATATTGTAACATTGTGATTGGACAATGGAGCCTTGTCATGTCATAATCGACCACTGTGAAGTCATATTTTGACATTGCAATGAAACTTTGGAGCAATATAATGGAACATGTTGTGATAGTGTTGGCACATTGGAGCACTGTGATGTCAAAATGGAACATTGAGAAGTCATATATGAGCATTGTGATGGCACATTGGAGCACTATAATGGAACATGGTGCGATAGTGTTGGCACATTGGAGTATTATGATGCTACAATGGAACACTGAGAAGTCATATTGTAGCATTGTGATGGCACATTGGATGAATTTATTGGTTCATGGGGCGATAGTGTTGGCTCATTGGAGCATTGTGATGTCATATAATGGCACATGGGGCGATGATGTTGGCAAACTGGAGCACTGTGATGGCACATTGGAACATTGTGATGTCATATTGGAGCATTGTGATGTCACAATGGAACATTGAGAAATTATACTGTAACATTGTGATGGCAAATCGGCGCAATATAATGGCAAATGGACGACAGTGTTGGCACATTGGGGCAGTGTTATGTCAAATTGGAGCATTGAGATGTCACATTGGAACATTTTCAAGTCACAATGTAATATTGTGATGGCACTTTGGAGCAATATAATAGCATATGGGGTGATAGATTTGGCATATTGGAGCACCGTGATGTCACATTGGAGCTTTGGAGTTTCACATTGGAACTTTGTAATGTCACATTGCAGCATGCTGCTGGCACCATGGTGCTTTGTGATGTAACACTGGAACATTATGAAAACATATTTAAACATTGTGATGGCACATTGGAGCAATGTAATGGCACATGCGTACATAGGGTTGGCACATTGGAGCATTATGATGTTACAATGGAACACTGAGAAGTCATACTGGAGCATTGTGATGGCACATTGGAGTAATATATTTCCACATCGGTTGATAGTGGTGTCTCATTGGAGCATTGTGATATCACATTGGAACATTGTGATGTCATATTGTAATATTGTGATGGCACATTGGAGCAATATAAAGGCATTTGAAGCAGTAGTGTTGTTACATTGGAGCATTGTGTTGTCACATTCCAGCATTGTGATGTCACATTGGAATATTGTGAAGTCATTTTGTAACAATGTGATGGCACATAGGAGTAATAAAATGGCACATTTGGCTACAGTGTTGGCACATTGGAGCATTGTGATATCACATTCCAGGATTGTGATGTCACATTGAACTTGTGAAGTCATTTTGTAAAAATGTGATGCCACATAGGAGCAATATAATGGAAAAAGGGGCGATAGTGTTGGTACATTGGAGCATTGTGATGTCAGAATGGAACATATTGAAGTCATATTGTAACATTGTGATGACACATTAGAGAAATATAATGGCACATGTGGCGATAGTGATGGCATATTGGAACATTGTGATGTTCCCAATGTAACATCGAGAAGGCATATTATAACATTGTGATTTCACAATGGAGCATTTTGATATCACATAGGGAGCTTGTGTTGGCACATTGGAGCACTGTGATGACAGAATGCAACATTGTGAAGTCATAATGTAACATTGTGATGGCACATTGGAGCAATAAAATGGCACATGGAGCAATAGTTTTGGCACATTGGAGACTTGTGATGTCAAAATGGAATATTGTGAAATGATACTGTAACATTGTAATGGCACCATGGAGCATTGTGATGTCACAGTTGGCAATTGCGAGGAGACATTGAGCACCGTGTTTTCATATGGAGCATGGTCACAACAGAATGAATCATGGTAATGACACACTTGTGCATGGTGACCTAACAATGAGCATTGAGATGTCACAATGGAACATCATGAAGTCATTTTGTAACAATGTGATGTCACATTGGGGGATTGAGAGGGGACACTGAGCACCTTGTTTGCATATTGAGTATGGTGACAACACAATGGATCATTGGAATGAGACAGTGGTGCATTGTGACGGCACAATGGTACATTGTGAAGTCATAGTGCAACATTGTGATGGCACATGAGATCAATATATTGGCACTTGTGTCCATAGTGTTGGCACATTGGAGCATTGTGATATCATATTGGAGCATCATAATTCACATTGAAGTTTTGTGAGGGGACATTGAGCAATGTCTTTGCATATTTATCATGTTGACGACACAATGGATCATTGTTGTGACACAAGGATGCATTGTAATGGCACAATGAGCATTGTGATGGTACAATGGAACAATGTGAATTCATATTATACTATTTTGTAGGCACATTGGAGCAATATAATGGCACATGGGGCCATTGTATTGGCATATTTATGCATTGTGATGTCATATTGGTGCATTGTGATGTCTCATTGGAGCATTGTGATGTCACATTGGAATATTGTGATGTCCAATTGGGGGATTATGAGGGGACATTGACAACGTATTTGCATATGGTCATGGTGTCAAAACAATGGATTATTGTAATGACACACTGGCAGATTGTGAATGCACAATGATGTGTGGTGGGAAAATGGAAAATTCTGAAGTCATATTTTAACATTGTGATGGCACAATGGAGCAATATAATGGCACATTTGGCCATAGTGTTGGCACATTGGAGCATTGTGATTTCACAATGGAACCTTGTGAGATCATACTGTAACATTGTGGTGTCACATTGCGGGATTGTGATGGGACACTGAGCACCCTTTTGCATATTGAGCATGAGGACGACACTATGGATCATTGGAATGACACAATGGTGCATTGTGGTGGCACAATGGAACATTATGAAGTCATACTGTAAACTTGTGAAGGCACATTAAAGCAATATAATAGCACATTGGGCCACAAGGTTGGCACCTTGGAACATAGTGATGTCACATTGGAGAACTGTGATGTCACAATGAACATTGTGATGACACACTGGAACATTGGGATGCCACAACTTGGGTTCTTAAGTTGACATTTATCACTGTGATTGCATATTGAGCATGTTAAACTACAAAATGGATCCTTGTAATGACACAATGGGGCATTGTGATGGCAGAATGAACATTGTGACGCACAATGGAAAATTTTGAAGTCACATTGTAACATTGTGATGGCACATTGGAGCAATATAATGGCACATGGGGACTTAGTGTTGGCACATTGGATCATTTTGATGTTACAATGGAGCATTGTGATGTCACATTTGAGCATTGTGATGACACATGGGATCATCGTGATGTCACATTTGGGGAATGTGAGGAGACATGGAGCACCGTCTTTGCATACTGAGCATGGTGATAACACAATATATCATGGTAATGACACTATGGCGCATTGTGATGTCTCAATGAATAATTGTGATGACGCATTGGAGCATTGTGATGTCACATTGGCGGATTGTGATGTGACACTGAGCACTGTATTTGCATTTTCAATATGGGGACGACATATTGGATCATTGTAATAGGAAAAGAGCACATTGTGATAGAACAATTTGCATTGTCTTGGGACAATAGAATATTGTGAAGTCATATTGTAGCATTGTGATGGCTCATTGGAGCAGTACAATGGCAGATGTGGCTATATGGTTGGCACTTTGGAGCATTGTGATGTCACGTTGGAGCATTGTGATAGCAAATTGGAGCATTGTGATGACACATTGCAGCATTGTGATGTCACAATGGGGGATTGTGAAGTGACGTTGATCATCGTGTTTGCATATTGAGTATGGTGATGACACAATGGATCTTTGTAATGACATAACGGCGCATTGAGTTGTCTCCAAACATTGTGATGATACATTGGAGTATTGTGATGTAATATTGGGAGACTGTGAGGGGAAATTGAGCCCTGTGTTTGCATATTGAGCATGGTGACGACACAATGGATCTTTGTGTGCATTGTGATGTCACATTGGAGCATTGTGATGACACATTGGAGCATTTTGATGGCACATGAAAAACTGCAATACCAAATTGGAATATTGTGATGACACATTTTCGCATTATATTTGCACACAGAGCATTGTGATGACACATTAGGGCTCTTGTGAGGGGACAGTCATCATTGTGATGTCTCATTGAGCATTGTGGTGACCCATTGGACCATGGTGATGTCACAGTGAAGCATTGTGATGATGCATTGGAGAGTTATGTTACATTGGGCGATAGTGACGCGTCATTGAGAATCGTGTTTCTGTTAGGGTTCCAAGCAGCAGCAGCTTCCCCCCTCCCCAACAGGGACCTACAGACTTTTGGAGCCCGAAAAAGGGAACTGAGCTGACAAGCACCTTGACCTTTGAAGTCAAGGGAAACAAACTCTGCTGAGAAGCAGCCTGCCTTTCCTCTGACCTCCAAAGATAAGATAAGCAGATTCTACCTGATAACCAGGAATTTAAAATGCTGCTTTTGTCTTATCTGAAGAGGGAAAAAGTAAACACTTCCAGACCCTAATCCTACCTTCTTTTCCTATTTCCCCCTCCCTGATTTCTCCCCCAAATATTCCCCCCGTCCACACCCTAAAGCCCTCATATATAAAGTCGCAGCTCACAACCTGTGGGCTGACATCTTTCCCTTCCCTGACATCTTTCCCTGACATCTTTCCCTTCCCTTCCCTCACATCTTTCCCTTCCCTGACTTCTTTTCCATCCCTTCCCTGACATCTTTCCCTTCCCTTCCCTGACATCTTTCCCTTCCCTTCTCTGACATCTTTCCCTTCCCTACCCTTCCCTGACATCTTTCCCTTCCCTTCCCTGACATCTTTCCCTTCCCCGAGGGAAAGGTGCCTCGTGCGAAATAAATCTGTATCCAGTTGAGAATTGCATCTGTGCCTCGGTGCCTTCCTCCACCCGCTCTTGCCAACATTTTTACCTATCAGATGGTGCCGAAACCCACTCTTACTTCAAGGACCGCGCATATAAAACTTTCGGACTCACTTGTCATTACTGGCCACTGCGAACACCACTGATTCAGCAATAAGAGACACTTCCACCCTCTATCTCTCTCCCCTCTCCCATTCCTTTCAGCTCTCTCTCTCCCCCCTTTCCCATTCACTACTCTCCGACAGTTTTCTTTTCATCTCCTTTCCAATCGAATTCAGTCACTCCCGGACTTCACTTAAGGCCAGTGGACAGCTCTGGTTTCTGTGACTGTTGAATTGCCTGGCATGGTTACTGTGCCTGTCCACACCCACCTGGGAGTCAGACCTGCCTCCCCGTCACACTCAAATCCTTTTCCCTACCTCAGCTCCCTTCCCTTCCTCGCTCCTGCCATCTTTTGCCTTCCCCTAACATCTCATCTTCTCTCTCTCTCTCTCTCTCTCTCTCCCTCTCTCTCTCCCTCTCTCTCTCCTTTCCCTCCGTTCACTGGCTACTCTGAGCTTCATCTAGGCCTCTCCATTCTTCTCCATTCCCGGTCCATCTCGGCCTCTGGGCCCATTACCTTGTTTCCTTATACTTTGGCTCCTACTGGCTGGTCATGCAACACATTGCAGAAGCTCTCCTAACTCATTTTTTCTCACTTGAAATCACACCGGTGTGTGGGAGGTTCCGCCCTTCCTTTGACTACAGGACACTGTGGTCACTGGCAGGGACAAGCACAACTCGTATTTCCACCCACCCCAGTGATTGCAGGACGCTGCCCTGGGGTTCGGGAATTTAACTCGAATCTGCAATAAAAAAAGGACGCTTTTCTTTTGTTGCCTGATTCTTCTCGTTCTCGTTTTTACATGACCTAAGCCAAAACTTTCTCTTCCTGCTTTCTCTCTCTCTCTCACTCCCCCCTCTCTCTTTCTCTCTCTTCCCTGTAAGCTTCTCTTTGTTCCCCCAACCACCAGCTGAGGTCTTTAACTCTTCTTTCGCTTTCCACCTAATCCATTGCTATGGGAACCAAACACTCAAAACCTCAGGGTCTCACGCCTGTGGCCTGTCTTCTTAAATCCTTAAAAAAGCTAGGATTATCTCAGACTATCAGATCAAAATGCCTAAAATTCTTGTGCACCACTTTTGTTCCCCCACCCACCAGCTGAGGTCTTTAACTCTTCTTTTGCTTTCAGATCAAAAACACCTAAAATTCTTGTGCACCACTTCCTGGCCTCAGTACAAACTAGATAATAACTCTGTTTGGCCAAACACTGGAACCTTAGACCTCAATATTTTAAAAGATTTGGAAAACTTCTGCCAGCAAAACAGCAAGCAATCTGAACTACCCTACATCCACGCCTTTCTTGACCTCCATGCTAATCCCTCCCTCTGTGTCAAATGTTCTTCCCACCAGCTCCTCCTGGCTAAGGCAGTCTCACCAGATCCTGAAACTCCAGGGGCCTCTGCCCCTCTCCCTCCTCCCTACCCCTCTGAGTCTGCTCTTGATCGTTCTGTAGCTGATAACCTGCCCCCTATCAGAACCCAGCCCCAAGACCCTCCTGCCCCTGAGCCTGAGGCACAATCAAGTCCTCCCCCTGCCCTCCTATCACTGTACCCTCCCTTGCCTTCCAGTCCAGGGGCCAGCCCAACTCCCCTCCCTTCTCTGCCTCAAACTCCCTCTCTGCAATCTTCCCCCTCCCTTCCTCAGTATTCTGAGTCTGATACTCACTCTCTTAATTATCCTTTATTCAAGGAAATCCAAAATCTTAAACACCTCCTTACCAAGTACTCCCTAGTCTCCCCAAGTCTGACTTCTACCTCAAATGCCCAATTTACCCCTCCTGTATCTAGTTCTACTTCAATTCCAGACCCTGCCTCAGACACCCCTGCCCCTACATCCTCTCATGGACAGGACACCCCTCCCATCTCTCCCACTTCAGCTTCCTCCCAGGACTCCCCTTCTCCTTCTCTTCTGCCTCCTCCCAACCCCTCTCCCGTGTCAAGCCATACCCGTTTCCACGCCCAGTCTCAGGCCCCTTCCCATGGCATCTTTCCCCTCAGGGAGGTGGCAGGCGTGGAAGGGATTGTCAAAGTCCATGTGCCTTTCTCTCTTGGAGATCTCTCTCAGCTAGAGTGAAAAATCGGTTCTTTTTCCACTAACCCTACTCACTTCATACAAGAGTTTAAATATATTACTCGCAGCTATGATCTAACATGGCATGATCTCTTTAGGATTCTCCAGTCTAACCTCACCCATTATGAGAGAAATGGGGTCTGGACAGCAGCACAGAAATATGCTAATGAGCTTCATTCTACTAACCAAGCTCACCCTATTGGCAGTGAGGCAGTTCCCCTTCTGGACCCTGGGTGGGATTACCAGCCCCCACCAGGAGGTCAGGCAGGACCTTCCCCAGGTAGAGCAGCCAGGGACCACATGATCACTTGCCTCCTGACAGGTCTTCAGAAAGCTTTGCCCCCTGAGGTAGTTAACTTTGAGAAGCTCAGATTGATAACTCAGGGCTCTGCTGAAACCCCAGCTCAGTTTATGGACAGACTCATTGATGCTCTGGTCCAGTACACCAAGTATGATCCAGAGTCTGCAGAGGGACAGCTTATGCTTCACCACCACTTTATCTTACAATCAGCTCCAGATATTAGAAGGAAACTTAGGCGCTTAGACAAGGGCCCTGAAACCCCCGTGAGAAATCTGTTGGATATGGCATTTAAAGTATTTATAACTGAGAGGAACAGGAGAAGGAAGACAAGCTTACCCTGTCTAAGCAAAAGTACCAGCTTATGGCTGCAGTCCTAAGGGATCCTCCCAAGAACACTTCGAACACCAATGGGGCCCAA
>NW_008332039.1:194718-204809 GCF_000622305.1 Nannospalax galili | reverse complement strand
GAAGCAGCCTGCCTTTCCTCTGACCTCCAAAGATAAGATAAGCAGATTCTACTTGATAACCAGAGATTTTAAAAGCTGATTTATCTTAACTGAAGAGGGAAAAAGTAAACACTTCCAGACCCTAATCCTACCTGCTTTTCCTGCTTCCCCCTCCCTGATTCCTCCCCCAACCATTCCTCCCTTTTACACCCTAAATTCCCCATATATAAAGTCCCAGCTCACAGCCCGCAGCCTGCCTTTCCTCTGACCTCCAAAGATAAGATAAGCAGATTCTACTTGATAACCAGAGATTTTAAAAGCTGATTTATCTTAACTGAAGAGGGAAAAAGTAAACACTTCCAGACCCTAATCCTACCTGCTTTTCCTGCTTCCCCCTCCCTGATTCCTCCCCCAACCATTCCTCCCTTTTACACCCTAAATTCCCCATATATAAAGTCCCAGCTCACAGCCCGTAGGCTGACATATTTCCCTTCCCTTCCCTGACATATTTCCCTTCCCTTCCCTGACATCTTTCCCTTCCCTTCCCTTCCCTGACGTCTTTCCCTTCCCCGAGGGAAATGTGTCCTGTGCGAAATAAAGCTGTATCCCACTGAGAATTCCATCTGTGCCTCGCTGCCTCCTCCGTCCATCTCCACCGCTCTCTCCAACATTTTTCCCTATCAGTTTGCATACTGAGCATGGTGACGACACAATGGATAATTATAATTACACATTGCACATTGTGATGGCACAATGAAACATTGGGAAGAAATATTGTTACATTGTTATGGTATTTGGAGCAATAAAATAGCACATGGGGCCATAGTGTTGGCCCATTGGAGCATTGATATGGCACATGAAACATTGGAATACAAAACTGGCACATTGCAGCATTGTGATGGCACAATGTGCACTGTGATGGAACAATGGAATATTGGGAAATCATATTGTAAGATAGTGATGGCATATTGTAGAAATATAATGGCATATTGGTCTACAGTGTTGGCACATGGGAGCACTGTGATGTCACGTTGGAGCATTGTGATGTCAAATTGTAGTATTGTGATGTCACATTGTTGCATTGTGATGTCATTTGGGGGATTGTGAGGGGACATTGAGTACTGTGTTTGCATATTGAGCATGTTGACGACACAAAGGATCATTGTAATGACACAATGGCACATTGTGATAGCACAGTGAGTATTGTGATGGCACAATGGAACATTGTGAAATCATATTGTAACATTGTGATGGCATATTGAAGCTATATAATGGCACATGGGGCTATATTGCTGGAACATTGGAGTCCGTGATGTCATTTTGGAGCATTGTGATGTCAAAATGAGCTATGATGTCATATTGCGTATTGTGAAGTCACATGGTAGAATTGTGTTGTTACATTAGGGGTTTCTGAGGGGATATTGAGCACCGTTTTTGCATCTTCAGCATGGTGACAACACAATGGATCATTGTAATGACTCAATGGCACATTGTGATGGCACAATGGAACATTGTGAAGTCATATAGTAACACTGTGATGGCACATTGAAGCAATATAATGGCACATGGGCCTTAGTGTTGGTACTTTGGAGAATTTTGTTGGCACAGTAAGCATTGTGATGGCACAATGTAATACTGTGAAGTCATATCATAAAAATGTGATGACAGGTTGACGCAGTATAGTAGCACTTGGGTCCATAGTGTTGGCACATTGCAGCTTTGTGAGGTCACATTAGAGCATTTTGATATCATATTTTAGCTTAGTGATGTCAGATTAGCAGATTGTGATGGCACATGGGGCCATAGTGTTGGCACACTGAAGCATTTTGATGACACATTGGAGGCTTCTGATGTCACACTGGGGCATTGTGAGGGGACATTGAGCACCATCAGCATATTGAACATGGTGACAACACAATGGATCATAGTAATTACACAATTGTACATAGTGATGTCACAATGAGCATTGTGATGGCACAATGGAACATTATGAAGTCATATTGTAACACTGTGATGGCACTTTAGAGCAATATAATGGCACATGAGATGGTAGTATTGGCACATTGGAGGGTTGTATTTTCACACTGGAGCATTGTGATGTCACAATGGAACATTGTGAAGTCATATTGGAACATTGTTATGGCACTTTGGAGCTATGTAATGGCACATGGGGCGATTGTGTTGTCACATTGGAATATTGTAATGTCATATTGGAGCACAGTGATGTCACAATGGAACACTGTGAGTCATATTGTAACATTTTAATGACACATTGGAGCAATATTTTGGCCCAAGGGTTCCGTGGTTCTTGACAAGAGTGCTGTTTGACAAAGTTCCAGCTGTATGCTGATGACCACTACTCTTTTGGTGCATATCCCTTCCCCAATTACTCCTTGTTTTTGTAATTTGTATAACTTTATCTTCTTCAAGTTTTCTGATAACCAACTCTGATGATGGAATGGGAAACTAAACCTGGGAAATCTCTTCCTTTAGCAGAATTATCATGTTATTGAAACAAAACGAAAATAAAAAGATAGACGAGTTTCACGTACAAATGTGTTGCCATTTGGACCTGCATTTGTGATTAATAATGAGGCTTGGTTTCCCCCAAAAGGAAAATATAGCATACAATCTCTAGATGCCTTGTTGCCTTTTACAGGAGTTTATGATTTTAATCCTGAACAAGGAGCTATTGAGACTAAAGTTTGGTATAAGGGAAAACTACTTGGCTTAGGGAAACTCCCTCTTGGATAGAAAGATTTCCTGGGTCAGTAAAAAGCTGGTGGTGCATCACCTCTGAAGAAAAATTGCCTATTCTTTTACGAAGACTAAAAGCGATTCAGAATGTTCTTAAAGATAAACGGCAACAAAGTAATAAAGGATATTAAAATGAAGAAAATAATCATATGACTCAAAGAATACAAACTGTTCAGGAAGAAATAGCAACAGGGACAGGAGAAAGATAAATTGGAAAATTGGTTAGACAATAAATAAAAAGAGCTGCTTCTTCCAAAAATAATTTTCTCAAATAATGCCAACCTGTAAATATTAAAATCAAAGAATTAAAGGGAAAATGGGGACAGACTGTATTACATGTCTATGGTAAAACAGAAACTGCAAGGCTATAAAGAAAACAATAAAGACATTGCTTGGCTATGGTAAGAAAAGTTTAATCATTGACCTTTGTGCTTTCCTTTTACTGTGATTATTGAAAAATTTGTATACTGAGAAATATTGTGCAAACTCATGGTTTGATTTATAGTCTGATGCTTTGCTGCTGTTGTAAGCTTTCTAATTACAAATAAAGGTTGCAGAAGGCTGCTGAGAGAGAGAGAAGAAAAAAAGAAAGAAGATATTCGTGCTTACCTCTCCAGAGCTGGTCAGTCAACAGCCTCTACTAGAACTGCAACTGTGGTTTCTGATATAGTCATTAACACATCCATAGTTAATTTCACCCCTTCAGCCGGGGACTCCGCTGGAGGTGGACTCTGCCACAATATAATGGCACATGGGGGGATTCTGAGGGGACATTGAGTACCGTGTATGCACATTGAGCATGGTGACGAAGCAATGGGTCATGGTAATGACACAAATGCGCATCGTGTGATAGTACAATGAAACATTGTGAAGTCATATTGTAACATGGTGATGGCACATTGGAGCAATATAATGGCACATGGGGCCATAGTGTAACATTGTGATGCCACCATGGAGCACTGTGATGTCACAATGGAACACTGTGAAGTCATATTGTAACATTATGATGGGACCATGGAACAATGTGATTTCACATTGGGGGGTTGTGAGGCGACAGTGAACACCGTGTATGCACTTTGAATATGGTGACAACACAACGGATCATGGTAATGACAAAATTGCACATAGTGATGTCACAATGAGCATTGTGATGTCTCAATAGAACATTGTGAAGTCATATTGTAACATTGTAATGCCACCATGTAGCATTGTGATGTCACATTGTGGTATTTTGAGGGGATATTGAGCACCGTGTTCACATATTGAGCATGGTGACAACACAATGGATCACAGTAGTGACACAACTGCACATAATGATTGCAAAATGAGCATTGTGATGGCAAAATGGAATATTGTTAAGTCATATTTTTACATTGTAATGGCACAATGGAACATTCTGATGTCACATTGGGTAATTGTGAGGGGATTGGGCAACGTTTTTACATATTGAGCATGGTGACGACACAATGGATCATGGAAATGACAGAAGGGTACATTCTGATGGCACAATGAGCATTGTGATGGCACAATGGAACATTGTCAAATCATATGTAATGTTATGATGGCACATTGGAGAAATATCATGGCACATGGGGCCATAGAGTTGGCACATTGATGCATTGTGATTTCACAATGAGCATTGTGATGGCACAATGGAACATTGTGAAGTCATACTGTGATATTGTGAAGGCACATTGAAGCAATATAATGGCACATTTGGCCATAATGTTGGCACATTGGAGCATTGTGATGTCACTTTGGAGAATTCTGATGTCACATTGGAACATTGTGATGACACATTGGAACATTGGGATGGCACATCGGGGGATTTGGAGCCGACATTGAGTACTGTGTCTGCACATTGAGCATGTTGAATTACAAAATGGATCCTTGTAATGACACAAAGGGGATTGTGATAGCACAAAGAGAATTGTGATTGCACAATGGAACATTTTGAAGTAATATTGTAACATTGCGATGGCATATTGGAGCAATATAATGGCACATGGGGCCATAGTGTTGGCACATTGGAGCATTGTGATGTTACAATAGAGCATGCTGATGTAGCATTGGTGCATTGTGATGTCACATGGGATCACTGTGATGTCATATGGGAAATGAGAAGAGACACTGAGCACCGTGTTCTCATATTGAGCATGGTGACAACACAATGGATCATTGTAATGACACAATGGTGCATTGTGATGGCACAGTGGAACATTGTGAAGACATATTGTAACATCAGTATGGTACATTGGAGCAATATAATGGTACATGGGGCCATAGTGTTGCAATGGCATATTGAGGCCATATAGTGGCACATGGGGACTTAGTGTTTGCACATTGGAGCATTGTGATGTCACATTGGAGCATCATGATGGTACATGGGATCATGGTGATGTCACATTTGGGGAATGTGAAGAGACATTGAGCACTGTATTTTCATATTGAGCATTGTGTTGTCACATTGGAGCCTTGTGATGTGAAAATGGAACATTGTGAAATCATACATTAACATTTTCATGACACCATGGAGCTTTGTGATGTCACATTCGGGTTTTTGAGGGGACATTGAGCACCGTGTTTGCACATTAAGCATGGAGACGACACAATGGGTCAAGTAATGACACAATTTTGCATAGTGATGTCACAATGAGCAATGTGATGTCTCAATAGAACATCATGAAGTCATATGGTAATAGCGTGATGGCATGAGGGAGCATTGTAATGTCACAATGGGACATTTTGAAGTCATATTGCAACATTGTGATGGCACATTGGATCACTGTAATGTAATATTGGAGCATTGTGATGTCACAAAGGAACATTGTTAAGCCATATTGTAACATTGCGATGGCACATTGGCGCTATATAATGGCACATGGGATGATAGTTTTGGCACATTGGAGAACTGTGATGTCACATAGGAGCATTGTGATTTCAAAATGGAACACGTTGAAGTCATATTTGAACACTGTGATGGCATATAGGAGCATTATGATGTCACAATGGAGCCTTGTAATGTCACATTGGATCATTGTGATGACACAATGGGACATTGTGAAGTCATATTGAGACATTGTATTGGCACATTGGAGGAATGTAATGGCACATGGGTCGATAGTGTTGGCACATTGGAGCACTGTGATATCTTTTTGAAGCATTGGGGTGTCACAATGGAACATTGTGATGTCATAACGTAACATTGTATTGTCATTTTGGAGCATTGTAAAGTCACGATGGGACATTGTGAAGTCATACTGTAACATTGTGATGGCTCATTGGAGCACTGTGATGTGATATCAGAGCCTTTTTTTGTCACAACAGAACATGAGAAGTCATATTGTAACATTGTGATGTCACATTAGAGCATTTTGATAAAACAATGGAGCCTTGTGAAGTCATAATGTAATATTTTGAGCAATATAATGGCACATGGGGCGATAGTGTTGGCACATTGGAACTTTGTGATGGCACATTGGAGCATTGTGATTTCATATTGTAATACTGTGGTGGCATATTGGAGAAATATAATGGCACATGGGGGAATAGTGATGTCACATTGGAGCATTGTGATAACATAACTGAAAATTGTGAAGTCATACTGTAACATTGTGATGGCACATTGGAGCAATATAATGGCACATGGGCCGATAGTGTTGGCCCATTGGAGAATTGACATGTCGAAATGGAACCTTGTGTAGTGATATTTTAACATTGTAATTGAAACATAGAGCATTGTGATGTCACATTGGTACATTGTGAAGACATATTGTAACATTGTGATGACACCATGGAGCATTTTAATGTCACATTGGGGGATTGCGAGGGGACAGCGAGCACCGTCTTTGCATATTGAACATGATGATGAGAAAATTGATCACGGTAATGACACAACTGCCCATAGTAATGTAACAATGAGCATTGTGATGTTACATTGGAACACTGTGAAGTCATACTATAACATTGTGATGGCACATTGGAGCAGTATAATGGCACGTGGGGCGATAGTCTTGGCACATTGGAACATGGTCGTGGCATATTGTAGCATTGTGATTTCATATTGTAACATTGTGATGGCACACTGGAGCACTGTGATGTCACATTGGAGCATTTTGACGTCACAATAGAACATTTTGAAGTCATATTGTAACATGGTGATGTCATATTCAGGGATTGTGGGGGGACATTGATCCCTGTGTTTGCATGTTAAGCATGGTTAGGACAGAGTGGATTATGGTCATATCACAATTGTGCATAGTGATTTCACAATCAGCACTGTGATGTCATAATGGAACATTGTGAAGTCATATAATAGCATTGTGATGGCAACAAGGAGGATTGTCAGGTCACATTGGAGAATGTAAGGGGATATTGAGCACCATCTTTGCATATTGAGCATAGTGATGACACAACTGATCATCGTAATGACACAATTTCACATAGTGATGGCACATTGGAGCATATTGGAGACTTGTGATGTCACAATGGAATATTGAGAAGTCATTTTGTAACACTGTGATGGCACCATGGAGCATTGTGATGTCACATTGGAACATTGTGTTGGCACAATGGAACATTGAGGAGTCATATTGCAACATTTTGATGGCATATTATAGAACTGTGATGTCACAATGGAACACTGTGAATCATACTGTAACATTATGATAGCATATTGGAGCAATATAATGGCACAAGGGGCTGTAGTGACGTCACATTGGAGCATTGTGATAAAACAATGGAACATTGTGAAATCATACTGTAACATTGTGATGGCACATGGGCATAAAATAATGGAACATGGGGCAATAGTCTGGAACATTGTGATGGCACATTGAAGTATTGTGATTTCATATTGTCACATTGTGATGGCACATTTGAGCAATAAAATTGCACATAGGGGGATAGTGAGGTCACATTGGAGCATTGTGATAAAACAACAGAACATTGTGAAGTCATACTATAACATTTTGTTGGCACATTGGAGCAGTATAATGGCATATGTGGCTATAGTGTTGGCCCCAAAGAACATTTCATTTTCAAAATGGAACACTGTGTAGTATATTGTAACATTGTAATAGCACCATGAGGCATTGTGATGTCACAATGGTACATTTTGAAGTCATATTGTAGCATTGTAATGGCACCATCGAGCATTGTAATGTAAGAATGGAACATTTTGAAGACACATTGTAACGTTTTGATGGCACCATGGAACCTTGTAATGTCACTTTGGGGGATTGTCAGGGGACATTGAGGACCGTGTTTGCCTATTGAGTATGGTGATGAGACAATGGATCTTCGTAATGACACAATTTTGCATAGTGATGTCACAAGGAGCACTGTGATATCACATTGGAACACTGTGAAGTCATATTTTAACATTGTGATGGCACATTGGAGCATTGTTATGTCATATTGGAGCATTACAGTGTCACAATGGAACATTGTGAAGTCACATTGTTGTATTGTGATGGAACATTGAATCAATGTAATAGCATATGGGGCTATAGTTTTGGTATACTGGAGATTGTGATGACATATTGTAGCAATGTGATGGCATATTGGAGTTTTATGATGTTACACTGGGTGATTGTGAGGTGACACTGAGCACTGTTTTTGCATATTGAGCATGGGAATGACACCATGGATCATTGTAATGACACAATGGAACATTGTGATTGCACAATGAGCATTGTGATTGCACAGTGGAATATGGTGAAGTCGTATCACAGCATTGTAATGGCACATTGGAGCAACTAATAGCATATGGGGCCATAGTGTCAGCACATTGCAGCTTTGTGATGTCACATTGGGGGATTATGATGGCACATGTGGCCATTGTGTTGGCACATTGGAGAATTGTGTTGTCACATTGGAGCATTTTGAGACACAGTGGAGGCTTGTGATGTCACATTGGGGCATTGAAGGAGACATTGAGCACCGCCTGCATATTGAGCATGATGATGACACAATGGATCATTGTAATGATACAATTTCCATTTGTAATGGCACAAAGAGCATTGCGATGGCAAAATGGAATATTGGGAATTGATATTGTAACATGTTCATGGCACATTGGAGCAATATAATGGCACATGGGTCCATAATGTTGGCACATTGGAGCATTTTGATGTAACATTGGAGCATTGTGATGACACATGAGAGCATTGTGATGTCACATTGGTTGATTGTGAGGGACACTGAGCACTATGTTGGCATATTGAGCATGGTGATGAAACAATGGACCATTGTAATTGTAGCGCTAGCACTACAAATCACACTCAGAGGTTGGGCGAGGGGCTGAGGACTTGAAAAAGGACACGTCAGTGGGTCATTCATGTGGAGAGAATTCCCTTTATTGCCAGAACAGCCTGCTATATATATTGCTGTCCCGCCCAGTCGAAAAGTCCCAGACAAGTGGAAAAACCACCAGAGCACCGCCTCAGCTGCAGAGAAGCACAATAACAAGAACTTGTGGGTGGGTCATGTGGTATGGAGTTTTCCGGTAACAGTGGTCAACAGCCAGGGTTCAACCCAAGGTCAGCAGAGAATCGGGGGATGAGTTCCCACAGTAATAATGCAATGGCAAATTGTAATGGCACAATGAGCATTGTGATGGAACATAGAGCATTGTGATGGTACAATGGAACATTTTGAAGTCTTATTGTAACATTGCTATGGCACATTGATGTATTGTGATATCACAATGAGATTTTGATTCCACATTTGAGCATTGTGATGACACACGGGAGCTTTGTGATGTCACATTGGGGGATTGTGAGGGGACATTGAGCACCGTGTTTGCATGGTGAGCATGGTGACAACAAAATGGATAATTGTAATGACACAATGGAGCAGTGATGTTACAATGGGCATTATGATGGCACAATTGAACATTGTGAAGTCATGTTGTAACATTTGAATGGGCACATTGGTGCAATATAATGGCACATGGTGCCATAGTGTTGTAACAATGGAGCGTTGCTATGTCACATTGTAGCATTGGGATGTCATATTGGAGCACTGTGATGTCAAATTGGGGGATTGTGAGGGGACACTGAGAACTGTGTTAGCATATTTAGCATGCTGAGGACACAATGGACCATTGTAATGACACAATGGCACATTGTGATTGCACAATGAGCATTGTGTTTGCACAAGGGAACGTTGTGAAGTCATATGGTAACATTATCATGTCACATTGGATCAGCATATTGGCACATGTGGCCATAGTGTTGGCACATTGGCACATTGTGATGTCACTTTGGAGAATTGTGATGACACAATGGAGAATTATGAAGTCACATTGGAGCATTGTGATGTCACATTGGGGAATGTGAGGGGACATTGAG
>NW_008332039.1:190226-193928 GCF_000622305.1 Nannospalax galili | reverse complement strand
ACTTTGAGCACCATGTTTGCATATTGAGCATAGTGACGACACAATGGATTATTGTAATGAAACAATGGCACATGATGGTACAATGAGCATTATGATTTCACAATGGCACATTGTGAAGTCATATTGTAACATTGTGATGGCACATTGGAGCAATATAATGGCACATGGGGCCTTAGTGTTGGTACACTAGAGCACTATGATGACACAGTAATCACTGTGATGGCACAATATAATATTGTGAATTCATATTGTAACATCGTGATGGCACATTGGAGCAATATAATGGCACATGAATGAGCATTGTGATGGCACATTGGAGCATTGTGATGGCACAATGGAATATTGGGAAGTCATATTGTAACATTGTCATGGCACCATGGAGCATTGTGATGGCAAAAGGGAATATTGGGAATTCATATTGTAACATCGTGATGGCACATTGGGGCAATATAATGGCACATGGGGCCGTAGTGTTGGTACACTGGAGCACTGTGATGTGATATTGGAGCATTTTGAGGATAAAATAAGCACTGTTATGACACAATGGAATACTGGGAAGTCATATTGTAACATTGTCATGGCACCATGGAGCATTGTGATGGCAAAAGGGAATATTGGGAATTCATATTGTAACATCGTGATGGCACATTGGGGCAATATAATGGCACATGGGGCCGTAGTGTTGGTACACTGGAGCACTGTGATGTGATATTGGAGCATTTTGAGGATAAAATAAGCACTGTTATGACACAATGGAATACTGGGAAGTCATATTGTAACATTGTCATGGCACCATGGAGCATTGTGATGGCAAAAGGGAATATTGGGAATTCATATTGTAACATCGTGATGGCACATTGGGGCAATATAATGGCACATGGGGCCGTAGTGTTGGTACACTGGAGCACTGTGATGTGATATTGGAGCATTTTGAGGATAAAATAAGCACTGTTATGACACAATGGAATACTGGGAAGTCATATTGTAACATTGTCATGGCACCATGGAGCATTGTGATGGCAAAAGGGAATATTGGGAATTCATATTGTAACATCGTGATGGCACATTGGGGCAATATAATGGCACATGGGGCCGTAGTGTTGGTACACTGGAGCACTGTGATGTGATATTGGAGCATTTTGAGGATAAAATAAGCACTGTTATGACACAATGGAATACTGGGAAGTCATATTGTAACATTGTCATGGCACCATGGAGCATTGTGATGGCAAAAGGGAATATTGGGAATTCATATTGTAACATCGTGATGGCACATTGGGGCAATATAATGGCACATGGGGCCGTAGTGTTGGTACACTGGAGCACTGTGATGTGATATTGGAGCATTTTGAGGATAAAATAAGCACTGTTATGACACAATGGAATACTGGGAAGTCATATTGTAACATTGTCATGGCACCATGGAGCATTGTGATGGCAAAAGGGAATATTGGGAATTCATATTGTAACATCGTGATGGCACATTGGGGCAATATAATGGCACATGGGGCCGTAGTGTTGGTACACTGGAGCACTGTGATGTGATATTGGAGCATTTTGAGGATAAAATAAGCACTGTTATGACACAATGGAATACTGGGAAGTCATATTGTAACATTGTCATGGCACCATGGAGCATTGTGATGGCAAAAGGGAATATTGGGAATTCATATTGTAACATCGTGATGGCACATTGGGGCAATATAATGGCACATGGGGCCGTAGTGTTGGTACACTGGAGCACTGTGATGTGACATTGGAGCATTTTGATGTCACATTGTGGGATTGTAATTGCACATTGGAGTACATTGGAGCATTTTGAGGATAAAATAAGCACTGTTATGAAACAATGGAATACTGGGAAGTCATATTGTAATATAGTGATGGCAAAAAGGAGCAATATAATGGCACATGGTGCCAGAGTGTTGGCACATTGGAGCATTGTGATGTCACATTGGTTAATTGTGATGCCACCTTGCAAATGTGATGTCACATTGCGAGATTTTGATAGCACATGGGGCCATAGTGTTCGTTCAATCAAGCACTGTGATGTCATGTTTGAGCATTGTGAAAACACATTGGAGCACTGTGATATCACATTGGAGCATTGTGATATCACATTGGGTAATTTGAGGGGACACTGAGCACCGTGTTTGCATATTGAGTATTGTGACGACACAAAGGATCATTGTGAAGACACAATGGTGCATTGTGATGGCATAATGAGCATTCTTATGGCACACTGGAAAATTGTTTAGTCATATAGTAACATTGTGATGGCACATTGGAGCAATATAATGGTAAATGGGGCCATAATTTTAGCTTATTGGAGCATTGTTGATGTGTCATTCGAGCACTGTGATGACAAACTCGAACATTGTGATGTCATATTGGGGGATTGTGAGAGGAAATTGAGCACCATGTTTGCATAATGAGCATGGTGATGACAAAATGGATCATCTTAATGACACAATGGTGCATTGTGATGGCACAATGAGCATAGTGATGGCACATTGGAAAATTGTTTAGTCATATAGTAACATTGTGATGGCACATTTGAGCAATATAATGGTAAATGGGGCCAAAATTTTAGCACTTTGGAGCATTGTGATGTGTCATTGGAGCATTATGATGACAAATTGTAGCATTGTGATATCACATTGGGGGACTGTGAGAGGAAATTGAGCACTGTGTTTGCATATTGAGCATGGTGATGACAAAATGGATCACTGTAATGACACAATGGCCCATTATGACTGCAAATTGAGGATTGTGATGGCACAGTGGAACATTGTGATGTCATATTGTAACATTGTGATGGCACATTGGAGCAATATTATGGCACATAGGGCCATAGTGCTGGCATATTGGAGCATTGTGATGTCACATTTGAGCATTGTGATGTGACATTGGAGCACTATGCTGACATATTGGCGCTTTGTGATGTCACATTGGGGCATTGTAAGGGGACGTTGATTACTGTGTTTGCATATTGAGCATGGTGAAGACATGATGGATCATTGTAATGACACAATGTCGATTTGTGATGGCACAAAGAGCATTGTGATGGCACAATGTAACATTGCAGTCATATTGTAACATTGCAATGCCACATTCGAGCAATTTGATGGCATATGGGGCCATAATGTTGGCATATTGGACCATTGTGATGTCGCTTTGACCATCGTGGTGACACTTTGAGCATTGTGATGTCACATTGGAGCATTTTGATGGCCCATGAAACATTGGAATACCAAATTGGAATATTGTGATGACACATTGGGGCATTGTATTTGCACACAGAGCATTGTGATGACCCATTAGAGGCCTGGTGAGGGGACATTCAGCATTGTGATGTTACATTGAGCACTGTGGAGACACATTGGAGCATTGTGATGTCACAGTGAAGCATTGTGTTGATGCATTGGAGCACTGTGATGTCACGTTGGGCAACAGTGAGTGGTCTTTGAGAACCGTATTTGCATACTGAGCATGGTGATGAAACAATGGATCTTTGTAATAATACAAAGGCACATTGTGATGGCACAACGGTAAATTGTGAAGACATATTGTAACATTGTGATGGCACTTTGGAGCAATATAATGGCATATGGGGCCATAGTGCTGTCATATTGGAGCCTTGTGATGACACACTGGAGCATTGTGATGACACATTGGAGCATTGTGATGTCACATTGGAGG
>NW_008332039.1:183467-190135 GCF_000622305.1 Nannospalax galili | reverse complement strand
GCATAGTGATTGCAAAATGGAATATTGTGACTTCATATTGTAACGTTGTGATGGCATATTGGAGCAATATAATGGCACATATAGCCATAATGTTGGCACATTGGAGCATTGATATGGCACATGAAATATTGGGATACCAAATTGGAATAGTGTGATCACTCATTGGGACATTGTATTTGCACACTGAGTATTGTGATGACACATCAGAGACCTTGTGAGGTGATCTTCTGCATTGTGATGCAACATTGAGAATCGTGGTGAAACACTGGAGCATTGTGAGGTCACATTGGAGCATTGAGATATCACCTTGTGGGATCAAGAGGGGAAATTGAGCACCAATTTTGCATATTGAGCATGGTGACACCACAAGGGATCATTGTAATGACAAAATGGCGCATTATGATGCCACAATGAGCATTGTGATGGCACAATGCAACATTGTGAAGACATATTGTAACATTGTGAATGGATATTGGAGCAATATAATGGCACATGGGGCCATAGTGTTGACACATTGGAGCATTGTGACGGCACAAGGAGCATTGTGATTATACAATGGAATATTGTGAAGTCATATTGTAACATTTTGATGGACGACTGGAGCAATATAATGGGACATGGGGCCTTAGTGCTGGCACATTGGAGCATTGTGATGTCATTTTGCAGCACTGTGATGTCACATTGGAGCATTGTGATGACACATTGGGGCATTTGTTATGTCATACTGGGGACTTGTGAGGGCGCATTGAGAACCGTGTTTGCACATTTAGTATGGTGACGACACAATGGATCATTGTAACAACACAATGGAGATTTGTGATGGCACAAAGAGCATTGTGACAGCAAAATGGAATATTGTGAATTCATATTGTAACATTGTGATGGCACATTGGAGCAATATAATGACACATGGGGCCTTAATGTAGGCCCATTGGAGCATTGTGATGTCTTATTGGAGTATTGTGATGACACATTGGAGAATTGTGATGTCAGTTTGGTGGAGTCTAAGGGAACATTGAGCACTGTGTTTCCATATTGAGTATGGTCACGAAACAATGGATCATTGTAATGACAGAATGGTGCATTGTGATGGCAAAGGGGAACTATGCGAAGTCATATTGTAACATTGTGGTGGCACACTTGTGCAATATAATGTATATATTATAATGGTTATATATAATGTAACATGGGGCTAAAATGTTGGCACACTGGGGCATTGTGATGTCACATTGAAGCACTGTGATATCACATTGGGGGATTGTGAGGGGATATTGAGCACGGTCTTTGCATATTGAGAATGAGCATGAAACAAAGGATCTTTGTAATAACACATTGGTGCATTGTGATGGCACAATGAGCTTTGTGATTGCATGAAGGAGCATTGTGATGGCACATTAAACATTGCAATATCAAATTGGACTATTGTGATGACACATTTTTGACATTATATTTGCACACTGAACATTGTGATAACACATTAGGGGCCTTGTAAGGTCAAATTCAGCATTTTGATGTCACATTGAGCATTGTGGTGAGATATTAGAGCATTGTGATGTCACATGGAAGCAGTGTGATGTCACGTTAGGGATTGTGAGGGGACATTGAGGACTGTGTTTGCATATTGAGCATGGTGATGACACAGTGGATATTGGTAATGAACAATGACGATTTGTGATGGCACAAAGACTATTGTGACAGCAAAATGGAAGGCTGTGAATTCATATTCTAACATTGTGATGGCACTCTGGAGCAATATAATTGCACATGGGGCCTTAATGTTGGCACATTGGAGCATTGTGATGTCACATTGGAGCTTTGTGATCACACATTAGAGCATTGTGACATCACATTGGTGGTTTGTGAGGGGATAGTGCACACCGTGTTTCCTTATTGAGTATAGTCATGACACAAAGGATCATTGTAATGACAGAATGCTGCATTGTTATGGCACAATGGAACAATTTGAAGTCATAATGTAACATTGTGATTGCACATTTTAGCAGTATAATGGCACATAGGGCTAAAGTTTTGCACACTGAAGCATTGTGATGCCACGTTTTAGTGTTGTGATGTCATGTTGTAGCATTGTAATGTCACATTCGGGGATTGTGAGGGGACATTGTGATGTCACATTGGGGGATTGTGAGGGGACATTGAGCACCGTTTTCACACATTGAGCAAGGTGACAGCACAATGGATCATTGTAATGACACAGTGTCTCATTGTGATGGCAAAATGGAACATTGTGAAGCCATATTATAACATTGCGTTGGCACATTGGAGTAACATATTGCACATGGGGCCATAGTGCTGGCACATTGGAGCATTGTGATGGTACATGAAACATTGCAATACCAAACTCTAATATTGTGAACACATCAGGGCATTATATTTGTACAGTGAGCATTGTAATGACACATTAGGGGCTTTCAGCATTGTGATGTCACATTGAGCATTGTGTTGACACATTGGAGCATTGTGAAATCACATGGGAGTATTGGGATGTCACATTGGGGGATTATCTGGGGACATTGAGCACCATCTTTGCTTATTGACCATGTTGAGGACACAATGGATCATTGTAATGACACAATGGCTCATTGTGATCACAAATTGAGCATTGTTGTCTCACAGTGGAACATTGTGAAGTCATATTTTAACATTGTGGTGGCACATTGGAGCAATATAATGACACATGGGGCCATAGGGTTGGCACATTGGAGCGTTTTGATGGCACATTAAACATTGCAATATTAAATTGGAATATTGTGATGACACATTTTGACATTATATTTGCACACTGAGCATTGTGATAACACATTAGGGGCCTTGTGAGGTGACATTCAGCATTGTGATGTCACATTGAGCTTTTTTTTTCAGCATTGTCATGTCACATGGAGGCATTGTGATGACCCATTGGAGAATTGTGATGTCACACTGAAAGATTGTGAGGGGACATTGAGCATATTGACCATGTTGATGTCAAAATGGATCCTTGTAATGATACAATGGTGCATTGTGATTGCAAAGTGAGCATTGTGCTCGCACAATGGAACATTTTGAAGTCATATTGTAACATTGTCATGGCACATTGGAGCAATATAATGGCAGGTGGGGCCATACTGTTGGCTGATTGAAGTATTTTCTTGTCACATTAGAGCTTTTGATGTCACATTGGGGGATTGTGGGGGGATATTGAGCACCGTGTTTGGATATTGAGCATGGTGACAACACAATGGATCATTGTAACAACACAATGTTGCATTGTGGTGGCACAATGAGCATGTGATGGCACAATGGAACATTGTGAAGTCATATTGTAACATTTTGATGGCCCATTGGAGCTATATAATGGAACATGGAGCCATACAGATGGCACATTGGAGCATTGTGATGGCACATGAAACATTCCAATACGAAACTGGAATATTGTGATGACACACTGAGGCATTATATATGCCCACTGAGCAGTGTGATGACACATTAGGAGTTTTGTGAAGGGACATTCAGCATTGTGATATCAAATTTAGCATTGTAGTGACACATTGGAGCATTGTGATGTCACACTGGAGCATTGGGATGTCACAGTCAGCATTTTGGTGACACATTGGAGCATTGTTTTGTCAAATTGGGGAATTGTGAGGAAACATGGAGCACTGTATTTGCGTATTGAGCATCGTGACGACACAGTGGATCTTAGGAAAGACACAATGGGGCATTGTGATCGCAGAATAATGGCACAATGGACCATTGTAAATTCATATTGTAACATTGAGATGGAACATTCGAGCAATATAATGGCACATTTGTCTATAGTGTTGGCTGATTGTAGCATCGTGATGTCACAGTAGAGCACTGTGATGTCACATTTGGGGATTGTGTGTGGACGTTGATCACTATGTTTGAATATTGAGCATGGTGACAACATCCTAGCCCTAAATGTAAGAATATCACTTGTCCTAATCCTAACCCTAATCATAACCTCAAACTAACCCTAGGCCTAACCCTAAACCTTACAGTAATCCTAACATTAACCATTTACTTTACCCTAAACGTAACACTAGCCCTAGCTACAAACCTAACCCTAAACCTAGGTGTAGCCCTAACACTAAACCTAATCCTAACCATAAACTTATACCTAAATCAATCCTAATGCAAGCCCTAACACTAAGCCTATTCCTAAACCTATGTGTAACCCTGCACTTAACCCTAACCCTAACCCTAACTTTCTACCTAACTTTTAGGCCAAAACCAAACAGCCCAAAACGTAACCCTATTTCTAAAAGTAAATCTAACCTACAGTTAACTCTAACAGTAGCCCTAGCCTTAACCCTAACCCTATCCCTAACCCTAACTTTAAACATAGCCCTAGTCCTAACCCTAAACCTAAGTTTAGTACTAAACCTAACCCTAACTGTAATTCTAAAACTAAACATACCCCTCACTCTAAACCTAACCATGACCCTAGCCCTAACAATAACCTTAATCCTGACTCTATCCCAACCCTAAACATAACGCTAGACCTACTGTTATCTTTAGCCTTTTTCCTAACCCTAAACCTAACCCTAAACATATTCCTAACCCTAAACAAAATCCTCACCCTAACTCTACCGCAAAGCCTAACCGTAATCCTAACAACAAAATAAACCTAGATCCAACCCTAAACCTAGCCGTAAACAAAACTGAAACTTAACTCTAACCTTAACACAAACCTTAAACATGGCCTAACCTTAAACCTAAACATAACCCTAAAACTAACCCTAGCTCTAACCCTAATCCCTCCTAACGTTAACCCTAGTAATTACTCTAAACCAAAACCTAACCTAAACATAACCCTCGCCTTATCTCCTACCGTAAACCTAGCACTTAACATAAATCTAAACCTGAAATTAAACTTAACCCTACATGTAAACCTTGCCCTAACCCTAACCCAGAGTCTAAACTTAATACTAACCCTAAACAAAATCCTAGGCCCAACCTGAAACCTAATCTTAATGCAAACCCTACAACTAAACCTAAGGCTAAACCTAGCACTAACACTAAATGTGAACCTAAACCTAAGCCTAACCCTAAATGTGGCCCTAAACTTAACCTCATGCCTGAACCTGTGCCTAATACTAACCCTAAGTATAAAGCTAGATGCCACCCTCAATCCTCATGCTACTACCTACTCTAACCCTAAACGTATTCCAAGATCTAAAACTAACCCTAAGCCTAACTTTGACCTAACCATAGACATAACCCTAGCCCTAATATTAACTTCTGAACAAATGGTAAACTTCATACTAGCTCTAGCTATAAACCTAATCCTAACCCTAGCACTAACCCTAACCCTCAGCCTAACCCTATTACTACGAATAAACCTATACTTAACCCTAGCTATAAGCATAATCCTATTGTAATCCTAAGCCTACCTCTAAACCTAATCCTAACACTTAGCATAATTCTACCAATTAACCTCACGCCAACCTTAAACACAGTCTTTACCCTAACCCTAAGCCAATCCTTAACCCTAACCATCATCGAAAACTAAGCCTAACCCTAAACATAACCTAATCCTAAATATAATCCCTGCCCTAACCCTAACCTACACTAAATCCTAACACTAGTTCTATCAGTAACCCTACCCTGAAACAAACCCTATAATTAACACTAATTCTAACCCTAATATTAAGCTTTGACTTATTGCTAACTCTAACAATAGCCTTAGCAATAAACCTAACCTACCCCTACAATAAGCCTAACCTACCCCTAGCCCTAGCCCTAAACCTAACACTAAACCTAAACCTAGTTCTAAACCAAGCAATATACATAACCCTAAATCTTACCCTTAAATCTAATTCTAACCCTAAATTTAAGCCTATACCTAAGACTAAGCTAAACCCTACACATAACCCCAGTCCTAAACTTAACCTTAACCCTAACCCTAAAACTAACACTAACCCTTCATGTAACTCTAACCGTAAATCTACCCCTAACCCTTAACCTAATACTAACCCTAAATATATAACTTAGACCCAAATTACCCATAACCAAACTCCCAAAACTTACCCTAAACTTAATCCTAACCCTTAACCTAAACAGTGTGAACATGAACAAAGCCTACGCTAACACTAAACCTTGCCCTCACCATAAGCCAAACCTTAAAAGTAAGCATAAACGTACTTGTAACCATAGCTCTAAACCTGTCCTTAGCCTAAACCCTAATACCAACATTCAATATATTACCTAGACACAATACTAACCCTAAACAATTTCAGAAACTTAGACTTAAACTTAACTCTAACTATAATTATAATACTAATCCTAGACCTAGCCCTAACCGTAATCATAACCCTAAACATAACCCTAGATCTAACCTAACCACTAGCCTTACTGTAACCATAATAATAACACTAAACATTGACCTTAGCTTAACCCTATCTCTAGCTCTATCCTGAACTCAAATCCTAAACTAAACCTGTCCCTAGACAAAAACCTAATCCTAATCCTAACCCTAAAATTTATATTAAACTTGAAACTAACCCTAGATGTAATCCTAAACCTAAACATAACTACAAACCTAACCCTAAATGTAGCCACACCCTATCTAAAATACTATGATTGTCCTAACCCTAAATTTAAACATAACCCTGTCCCTAACCCTAACTCTAAACCTAGCCCTAAGA